>NW_016690209.1:6411746-6885759 GCF_001604755.1 Lepidothrix coronata | reverse complement strand
TGGGTGTTCTTTTAAAACAAAAAAAAAAAAAGAAGTGAAAAACCTGTAATTACTTCATAGCAGCTAGTATAAGTAACAATACTGAACAAATTGCAGTGATTACAAAATCCTCTATAAATATGGGTAGCACTATTCTTGACAATAATTAGTGTACAGCATCTTCTCAATAGTATCGTGATTAATATTTATTCTGATGTCGTTTTTGTTCTGGGAGATGGGAGGGAAGAAAAGGGAAGGGAGACAACATTCTAAGAGAGCGGAGTATGTTTGAGAAGCAAAACCAAAAGCATAAAAAAATCTGCTTTATTTTTCTGCTTACTGTCATTTCCCCTCCCCTCAAAAAGGCAATGCAAATGGTGCTTTACTGGTTTTAAAAGTAAAGACAGAAATTATGTGGAGTTGGGACTGCTGAATTATTCATGAGTTCTGATTGAATGGGATCATTATCTCTGGCCTTACAAGCTAATAAATACTGTCTAATGCCTGGGTACTGTTTTGATCTAATAGTGTCAGACAAAAAAAAAAAAAGACAAAAAAAAAGACTTCTTTTTTTGCAAGCTAGAGCCTAAATTAGGGAGGAGCTCCCTGATGAGCTCATTGCAGAAAAACCATGGGGTTTTTTTCTCTTCCATTGACTACAAGGTTCACTTTGCAGTTCTCAGTCTCATTTGCTGCAAAGGCATTTTAACTTGAGCATGAGGTTAAGATGTTGCTCAGTGGTATCTACACAATTACTCATAATTTCTTATTCCTTTCTTATTCTCAATAGTCTTATCCTTCCTCTCCATCCCCCACCCCCCTGTTTTCTAATCTCTTGCACCTTGCAGTACAAAATACCCAAAACCAGAGTACTTTCAGAGGCAGACAGAGCACAGGAAATGATTATGCTATCTAATCATCTGCCTGTCAGCAGTCAAATAATCTTAAATTGCATTGTTCTGTGATTTATTTCAGGATTGATTGTGGTGAGTCTATACTCACTTGATTTAATATCATAAACTAAACACGTTGTATGGAACCTGAATTAAGGTTCTGCTCAGAGAGCTATCAAAAAGAGAAGAATGTGTTAGAGGTACAATACAAAACAGTGTTTGCTGATAGCATTTGGAACAATAGTAAAAAAAAAATAATGATTCAAAATCCACATAAATCAAAATTAAAGCCAAGATATTTCATTGGATAGTTTTCCATATGCTTTCTTGAGGATTACTTTTAGAACAGGACTTGTTTCAATAAGAGGAAATAATTAGGATATTATTACAAGTTAGAAAAACCCCTCATAATTAGATAGGGATTAGTAACTTCGTTTTCATATGATTAACACAATAAAACCCATTTTTCCCCAAAGTAATCTGAGGCCTATTAAGCAACATGAGATCATATATCAAGGGGCCTTTTAGTAATTCAGCAGTTTATAACATTTATACAGACAGAGTCTTGCACAAAACAGCTGGCTTCTTTCTATCAAGAAAACACACGGTTTTGGGTGCATTTATCTCAAGGTCTAACACAGTCCTTGAAATCATAATATTTAATTAAGGATTTTTTTAGCACGAGTTAGAAGTGTGTGAACAGCTACAGGGAAAGTGTGAACAGTTTCTCACATTTTGTTTAAGTAATGGAGCTCTCTGCTCTTCACAGTTTAGCATGGGAGGACTACCTGGTACATCTGGATTTTAAGGAGTAAGTATCTCCTAATAATTGGCACAGCTTAAGCTTAAAAAGGCCTAGTTTTATGGCATTTTTTTAGTCAAATCGTGTCAAATGCTAAGCTCCATTATGGTAACTATGTTAAATATGAAGCAAATTATTGACACATTTGGTCTTTGTACACTCAGCTCATAAGCAATAAGTAATAAAGAACAGATGTGACATAAATTTAGCTTTGTGAGTCTATTCAGTGGAATAATTCTCCAAACATTACCTTTTCAGTCTCCCTTTTTAGTGCTTTCAACTGCAGTGAAAATACAAAACTGTTCCTTTTGTTGCTATTAGATAGGGATGTGATCACCCACCCTGGCTTTTCTGCATTTTCTGTATATGATGCCAGTCCCTGCAGCCAATGAAACCTTCAGACAGTAGCCATTATCTGTCACACTCCTGGACCAAAATAACAAATAATATGCCTGGAGGTGCTGCATTTTGTGACTGCTAGTTTTCCCGCATGGCATATGCCTAGATAGACTCAGATGAGAGGTGATTGCACAAAACTGTGATTGTGAGATGACTTAGCAGAACCCGTGATGATGTCCTAATGGCCTCCTGCAGAGGGGAACAGGGGTAATTGTTTGTCAGGGGAAGGAACACATCTGTAAGGAGGAATCCTCTGCAAACCAAGCAGCCATGTGGAAAAAAGAAAGGAAGAATCACAGTGCAGCAAGGCTGCATTCGAGACTAATAAAATGAATAACAAAGAGGTGAAAAACGAAACAAGGGATTAAATAACCAGGTAAAAAAAGCCTGTCAATGGTGGGCTTAAAGAAAAAAAAGGGTTAAAAAGTAAACAAGTCATATCCAGGTAATATGGTTCTTTTAAAATTACTAGGTAAAATTTTGTGACTCCCAGCAAGGAAAGTTAATGCACCAACCTAGGGAATGTAAATGCATTCCCCCACAACAAAAATGGGCACAGAGAGACTTGTTCTTCCTGTATGTTCTCACCTGCAACAAGGGGCTTGATAGTCACCAACCATTTGCTGTATACTTTTCTGCTTCCAGCTCTTTAATCTTCCGTTTAAAATATTTGCTTTTCATGTGATCACTGCTTAGAAAACTGACATCATTCCAACATCCTTTCTAGAGCAATGCCATTGGAATTGAGAAATGAGAAACCATCAATGTCAAGTCAGGCAATTAGGGCATCAGTCACATCAGTGGGAACTTGCCTTTAATGTCAGCTGGGGCAGAAACAGGCCCTTTGAGTATATTAAGGACCTTATTTTATACTCTTTCAGCATCTTCTATTTGATCAAAAACAAACTGAAGCAAACAAGCTAATTCATCGCATACAGAATTAATTCCCAAGTCTTTTCACCCTACATCTTAATTATTTTCTAACTGCAGAATAACAAACATAACTAATCTCAACAGAAATATATTTGCTACAAATCAATCAACAGATTATCGCTTCACTGACCAATCGGTAGGAGCCCTAATTCTGTGAGTTTCCTAAAATCACATGTACTAGTTATTCCCTTCATTATGCTTTACCAATGGGCATCTGGAAGAGCCACACAAAACATGAGTTAGGAGGGGTCATCCTTGACTTTCCTATGTTAATTCAGGTACATAAATGTAGAAAAGCTATGTTTTGGTTTTGGTTTGTTTTGGTTTGTTTTTTAAATGACGCCTTCTGAACTCTCTGTAAAATAAGCAGAGCATTGAAAAATACCTTCTAATCAGATCTACCAGCAAGTAATTAAATGAAATTTGCAAACTAAATTGGACAAATAATAGTTCTTTTTGCTTTGAATGGTAACTTGGGCCAAATAGAGTTATAAAAATATTTCAAGAAATAAACATGACAGAAATCAAAATAGCAATTACTCTGCACCAACCTAGAGTGAATTGCTTAATTTCATTTTCAAATAACCTATTTTAAGACCTTTTTTCCCACATGGAGGTTGATTTTTAAACAGGAAATGAGTCTCACAAAAATTTGTTTCATTACAAAATATTCAAATGAAATATTTTGGCACATTCTAAAAAAATCAGTATTCTCATCTTTTCCATTCCATTTTTTTCCTGCCAAAATTATCCACTGCAATTAATCAGTTTTCAAATTATTCTGATCTCTTAAAAAACACTATTTTTTGGAAGCTTATTTCCCTAGAACAGATGTTATTCAGTCCTGTTCACAAACAGTTTGGATAAAGTCTTGAGTTGAAGAATCTCTCTTTGAAAATATGCTAAAAGCAAAGTACCAAGTATAACACACAGGCCACGCTGCTCTGCAAACAAATAGAGTTTTGAGCACTGTGGTAAGCAATAAATTCAATATTGTGGGTAGTTGCATGGCACATAAACATTTATTTTTCTACAGAAAATACCAGACAAGCATATGGGAGCATCAGTTAAGCAACTGTTGAAAGTACTGACCTGTTTGACCAGCAGCTGAAAAGAGGGTAACCCTGTAAATGCCCTTCCACTCACAGTGGGGTGTTCCTTTTTGAAGGGAAAAAAAAGGATGCCTGTTGGTTTAGTAACTACAATTAGTCAAGAATCTTGTTAGAGAAAAATACACGGGTCACTAATGTGGCAATATGAGGGCTGATCACAAATTCATCACATAACTGTTTTAATAGGAAATTGAGTTTTCAACTAAACCAAATAGTCTTGGGTTAAGTATCTATTTAGCAGGAAAAAAAGTAGAAATTGAATTAGAAAAGAAAAATTGATTGTTTCGGGTTTTTTTCCCCCCTAAAAAATGGCAGGGGGTGGGGTAAGGGGTGTTATCTCTGCCTTTAATATTCAAAAAAGTGAGTTTCCTATGGGCAAACTGCTCCTGGACAACACAGAATTAGGTACTGCTGAAGAAAGAGGGGCTTGTTTGCTCAGTGACCTGCCCATATTTCCCAATACTTGACCAGGACTCCCGAGGTGATTCTTCAGTCACAAAGCAGACTGTGCAGCAGCAGTAGCACAACTGAGAATAAGGACGAGTTGCCTGAACAAATGGAACCCAAGTCTTACATATCATTTTCTGGAAAAAATAAAAAAGGACAGGCTTACATACCACAATTGGAGAGAAAAAGACACTATAAAATGTGGTAGAGCTACCAGCCAGTGCGCGTGATCATTCATGAAGAAACCTCAACCTACAGAGGAGTAGGAAGACTTTCCATAGGAATTCCGGCTCTTGGAATTTAATGTAAGTTTTATTCTTATGACATCAGGCAGGATTTCACTGCTATCTCAAAATGGACTTTTGAACAAAGGAAATCAAAACAAGACTAATTTGAAAAAAGAAATTCTGTGCTAAATAAAGTTTAATTTTTCTTCAACATGCTTTATTTACTTCAGGGGGTGTATTAAAATACTGTATACTATGCATTAGAGTAATAATTTTTGAATTGTGTCCAAACCAGTTGCTTACCTGCACCAACTCAAAGTAGACATGGGTGGCATAAACTCAAGAATAGCAATTTTTTCATTTTCTTTCCCTAATTTCAGACATCATACCTTGTTCAGTTTACACCCCTGGCAGTTTGTTAAATCATTCCTCCTCAGAACAAAAATAGCATAACAGCATAAATTCCACTTTATGTAGAAGTGAGAACAGAGAGTATTCAGTTTAGCAGGCACTCCAAATGAAATATTTCACCTCCTACCAGGCACTACCTCTATGTTCCAGCTGTATTTTTCTTAGGGTATACTCCTCTGGGAGAACCTTGTTGCCTTGCTAGGAAAACATACAATTAAATGAGCATCCTGGCCAATAGTGAATCACAGCTGGTAGTGATGGAAGGCAGCTCTAAAGATGTCACCATCACTTGTCCATGCAACAGATAGGAAAGAGGAAATGGGCTCAAGCTGCACCAGGAGAGGTTTAGATGGATATTAGAAAAAATTTCTTCACCAAAAGGGTGATCAAGCATTGGAACAGGTTGCCCAGGGAAGTGGTTGAGTCACCATCCCCAGAGGTATTTAGAAGATGGGTAGACATGGCATTTAGGGTCATGGTTTAGAGGTGGATTTGGCAGTGTTACGTTAATGGTTGGACTTGATGATGTTAAGGGTCCTTTCCAACCTGATTCTCTGATTTTATGAAAATTCAATTGTTTTACACTATTTTATACACATAGGTATATTGCTATAAAGTGTTTCACTACTGTGTGTACATATACATGGGTATAACTTTTATAAGCTTTTCTAATTTAGTTCTGATCTCAAATAGAATTTTTGCACAGTAATGTAGGTTGTATCTTGCTGCTATATTGAAACTTTATACTGTCATCTTAAAGTGAATATTAACCAGTAAACATACATGTATTTACGAGTAAAAGGTGGCACTATTCCAGAAGGTGTCCTGAGTGTAACCATGTTGCAATGTTGCAACACCAAAATAAGTTCATAAAATGTGATTTTTTTTTTTCTTGTTCTAACAGCTACTAATAGAATATTGGAGGGATTTTTCATGGGAAATTATATTTAAAGATATCAGTATCTGTCTACTCTAATAGGTTAGTCTTCTATGCTAACACTTGCCTGTGAAAGTTTCAATTAAAGCTACTCTTTTTCACTCGGAACACAAACCAAGTGGTTAAGAGCCCTAAATAATCCCTGACACCATGAAGAGCTGAAGAGAGCAGGGACTTCACAGGTGGCTCTCAAACAGAATGTGACAACAGCACCTTGAGAGGATCCATCGCTCTGGGGTACCAGCCAGAACTGACCATGATAACTGCTGACCTTCAAGGGACCCTTCAAGCTCATTCCTATTACAAGTTCCTGAGGCAGCACAACTCTACAAGAGAGAATGATAGTAGATCATGAACTGTAGCCCAGGATCCATGGTTAAACTGTCCAAGAGGCAGATGTTGGCTGTGTGCCTGTCTCTGTGAGCCAACGGGTAAGTCATAGCCATATAGAATGGAATTTTATACTGAGAAATCTCAGTGCAACATCCAAGACAACCACCTGAAACTCCATAGTTTGACCAAGATAGGGCAGGAATTTGAGGTTTCCGAGCAAGCATCCTAAATCAGATGTCTCATGATCTGTAGTTTCACTCTTAATCTGAGGAAGCATCAACAAAATGTAAACCCTTGAATAAAGCTACTCCCATAAATGAGATTTTTCTGGAAAAAAAAAATTAAGCATTTTCTAGTTCTTTCTACTGTGACCTAGTCTTACTTTCTCTCTGGCAGATATCTCTGAGAAATGGCATACAAAACAGAAAATTGTTGATTTGCCATGTTCTATCTCAGTCTGATTTAGCATAACACTGCAATATTTTTCTGTGTCTTTTATAACCCCAATCACTTGATTATGGAGTTGCATCATTGCTGAACCCTGGCCCATAAAAAATGAGGGAACACAATGATCATCAGCCAAAACAACACAAACAGCTGCTTGTCTAGACGTATTAGTAGTGTCCTGAAACCTTGGCAGCCTGGTGACTGCAGCCTGGCGAAAAAGATTTGCGCCACTATTCTTGAAATGTTTTATTGTGATTATGTAAATCTACTCATTTATTTTCCCTGGAAAATGTAAAAATGCAGGCAAAAGAAATCATGAATCATTTCCCCCTTGGTTCCTAACTAACATTATTATTCAAAGAGAGGTATCTGCAAGCTTTTTTCTCTAATGAAAGACTCCTAAGAACAGCATATTCTATAACATGAAGGGACAAATTAATAACAGTGTTACAATATAATTATTTTCTTTCTGTTATGTGTGCTTATTTTGCTGCGGCAATTATTTGTTTATAAGCCATTAAGTTATTTGCAAAGCCTATCTGATGTTCCACCTCTGATTTAATTAGTAGAAGACAGTCCCTTTGCAATTAACAATAAAGGTTAACTTTTTTTAAAATTCCCAGTCGAATTTAACATTTCATTTCTTTGGTTTTTTTACATCCACTTCTAATTATAAATAGATGGCTTAGTTCAATTAAAATGTGCACATAAAATCCACAAAATATCACCAGCAATGACAGAAGGTATCAACAGTCCCCACACAATCACTCTGTAGTCAAAGTTCCTGGTTGCTGTAATTCTGAAGAAACTAAAAAAAAACCATGAAAGCAGTTAATGGGCTCTAACTTTCCCTATCCATAAAAGACATTAACACCTGTAGTCAAAACAAGGAAGAAGTTTTACAGTTACGGGCCAGAACTTTGGGTGCTTCACCTCCCTTCAACTTGCTTGTGTGATTTTTCAAAGTTACAAGGACCTGTCAGTGATCCAACCTGCAATTTTTCTGGACTTCAGCTGCATTGCATGTTTGAAAAACTGGGCACCTTGGAAAACAGGGCAACATTGAAGACTAAGCCCTACACCAAATGTCTCAAGTATGAAGAGCATTTAATGGCTGGAGATATTTTTACTTTCTTGGCTGCTCAGAAAGGGCTGAGAGGTAGGCAAGATGAAGAGGGAGATCAGAATTTGACCCTCTGTTTCTGTCACTTTAATATTTGGCATTTCTGTGGCCTAAAAAACTAGGGAAATCATTTAAGAACTAATGAAGAGCTATTTACCTCCTAAATCTTCTTCCCTTGAGTAATGAAATAATTACCCTCCCATAATCATGGAAATATTCAACTTGAATCTTAAATTGAGCTGTTGTGAAAAGTGGTAGTGATGTTACATAGGTGATCACCATGGTAACGTTTGGAAACTGCACTGTTGTCAGCCAAGAATATCATTTTGCTTTTCCCATGACAGTATAAGAGACTGGGAATGAACTCTTTCAAGATCTCATATTGATAAGTGAAAGTGAAGACAAAGGCTTAAAAACAAACAAATAATCCCATCATAAACACAAACGAACAAAAATCACACACAAACCCCCTCAAATATCCACCCATCATCATGTTGTCCATAAACTGCATTACTTTGTAATGTGATATTACTGTTTGTTAGTTTTGTTTTGTTTACTCTCTGTACATTAACTCAAGGTGGATCCCAAAAGAATAACGTGGTAGGACTACAAGGAGAAATCAAAATATTTTATTTCCATAACTTCAATAATTATACATCTTGAAAACTATTAGAGAACTTTCTTACCTCTGAAACTGTGGCCTTTTTACAAATGAGCCCTCTCCTGTTTGATTCTTTGATTTCTTAGGCAATATGATTGTCTACACTGGCAGTAGTAGTCACTGCATCTGGAGACTGTTCACTTCATGCTACCCAGCCCAAGTGCCCCAAGCACAAATCTTGCTCACTGCTCAAGGGGCAGCTCAAGGGAGGATCAATACTAAGAATGTTGTTTTTATCAAGAGTACAAGAGATACAATGAAAGACCATACTTTAAATATTCACCCCTCACAGAAATGATCTGAGATTAAATCTCTCTGATTATGTAAAACATATGGGACAGGACACACAAGATGGGTAATTTTTGCTATATTTTTGCAGAAACCAGGGCAGGAACCACAAATAAGTGACTGGAGGCTCTGTATCAAAGCTGAAGGAGCTAAATGTCTCCCAGCTCAAAGATACCACAATTTTCATTTTGACAGTTACTTTTCTGCCTTAATGCTGTGTAGTATGAAAGCATAACCACTCAAAGAGGAGATTAAGTATCTGGGATACTAATTTTCCGTTAAACAGGATAGAAAAATTGAAGTGTTAATGATGCTAGAGTACACACTTCTGGAGATGGTAGATAACATGTTCAAACTGCATTGGCAGTTTACAGCTGAGATAAGAAGGATACTAAAGGTATTTGCCAAAATATATAGTTAATTAAAAATCCAAATCATAAACTAGAAGATTTTCAGAAAGGATGTATACTTCTAGCAAATTACAAGGAAGCAGAGGATTACATTCTTCTGTAAAGGATGTTCTTTCTACTGAGGAATTAATACACCTGAGGAACACTCACATTCATTCTTCAGGCAGTAAGTATAAGCAAAGCTTCCTGCCAGGATGCTGCAATAAAATAGCAAGCAGCAGGTGAGGTGAGAACAGTAATAAAGGCAACATATCCAGGCTCCAGAAAGATTCTGAGTTTTACTTGAAGTAATAAGTGATCTCTGGAGTGTGCAGTGGCTTTCTTAAGCCCTAACCTTTATCTAGCCGTTACTGAATTAAACTATTCTCTTATAATGATGGGATTCATTTCTCCTTACTTTAGCCACCTAAAACCTTGGCATCTAGTGTAAGCTGTCTGTCTTTCTAGCCAGTGACAAATGATGAAAGGATGTACAAAGGGTAAGATACCCTATCTTAAACACCTCTCAGCATTCAGAGGGAATTTTTCACATCCTCCTACTTCTTTTCTTTGAATAGAGGAGTTTTATATCCTAAAATTGGCATGACATCTGTTAAACTCCAAATTACTCAAACAGTTGTTACTGCACATGAACTCCACCTTTAGCCAAAGAGAGTTTGTCCACACCTGCTCACTGACAATGTCAAGCCTGGGATGGGGTAAACTGAACTGCTGCAAAAGGCAGCCAAAATTCTGCCCCTGTGAAATGGGAGCAGAAGCCACAAAGGCTTATTCTGTCTGCTTAGCACAGGAGAAGATGCAGACACTGCAGAAGGAAGTAGAGCTCAAGATCACTTTGACAAATGTAAAGAGGTGCTGAAGCAGAAACAGCATGTGGTATCAAGTGAAGAAAAAACTGCTTTAGCCAAGTATAGATAAGGACAACTCACAGACTTTTAGACTGCTCCAAAGGCATAGATCAGTGCAGTGTTAGACTTTGAGCAGCACTTCTTTCTTCTGTGGACAGCAGGGGCATCTGACTAATACAAGAACGCCTACAGTTCGCTCTTGGATACTTTAGAAGCTGTAAGAGGCCTCTTTATTCCCAGAGGGCCTGGGATAACCATTTTAACAGATGACACACTCATCGTAGACTATGGTCGTGTGAAAGAAACAGCAGATTTCTTCCCTGGAAGTTCTCAGTCAAATGTCCCTTTCACTGACTCCACTATCCGAAACCATTTTAAATGTGCTTGCCAGTCTGTGGCCAGCCACCCTTCTTAGAAGCCACATTTTCCTCAACATAGCACTTTTCAAGTCACACTCCTGTTTATCTTCTTCCTGTGTGTGGGATCAAATGGATTATCCTCTTGTGACCCCTTCCCAGAGCTGTTCTGGAACAATTCTGGTTCTGAAATGGTTTGACCCTCTCAGAGCCTGTCAGTAAATCTGCCGAGACAAGAAACAGATCTTTCAAAAGAAGAGTTTAAGCTCTTTGCCAAAGAATACACAACTTAGGAAAACGGGTCCAAAACACAAAAGAGTTATTTAAATATTTCATTACCTCAGCGTAACCACTTTATTCCAAATGAAGAAGAATCCAACTCATTCCCGCCTCTCCTGGAAGACAGCTGTCTTGCTTATAGTGCTCTCCCACTCTGACTGTGTCCAACTGTTCAACCTGCTGACAAAGCCTTATTTCTTTTAATATAAAGTTTATGACTGAGGAAAAATAAGCCTAGTCTATGTTTTTTTTTAGGTCAGGTGGATGTATGCCACAGGTGTCTCTCACTGATATCTTCCCCACCCTGTACTCAAGGAGCATTAGTGTTATCTAGGACGGATTCTTATCTCTGGCTTTTTCTCAGCTCCTTTGTTTCTCTTACAATCTCTATGATTACCTCTGAGCTGGGTAATGGAAAATTAAGGTCTTTTTATTTATCAAAAGTAAGGCTTTTGGGTCTCTCACACTCCTTAAAGTCTTGTTAGAGTTTAGGGGGTATTTAATGAATAATTCATAAATTTAACTTTTTTGAATTGAAATTTTACAGGTAAGAGTTCTCACATAAGGAGACAAATGTCATACATCCATCATTTAAAGGTACACCCTACTGGACAACCGGTTTCTGCCTCAGTTTTGGAGTAGTAAACTCATCATTCATTTTCTATTTACTTGTCTCGACCACTGAATCGTATAAGCAAGAAAATGCCATGCAATGAAACCTTTTGCACTGACTATTCTGAGAACAATTCACAAAAGTCCCTACAGATCTAAAAGTGAGAGTAAGAGTTCTGGGTGGTCATCGTAGGTGACAATTAGGACTGCACAATCTCTGGCCCTACCCTCTGCCCTCCCAAAACAGTAGGGTATGGCCTTCAGACCATACACATGGATAAATTATTCAGGTCTCATATTTGGGGGGCACAACAGCAGTTGTACCTGTAACAGGAGAGCACAGTGCCCCAGAAAGTACTTTCATCATTCATACTTTCAAGAAGTAGTGCTCAGAGTAAGAGCTCATCAGGCAAAAAAGGGAACTAGCAGATCCCCCATTCCCAGTTTGCATGTGACGTCTCAGATTGGAATTTGTCACTCATTCTACACTCACACAGGAGATAAAGTAGAATCAAACAGCTGAAAAAGATAAAAAAATGTCATCTACCCTATGTCCTATCTTGAGATAATTGTCCTTAAAACACCCATATTAGGTACCTGGTTGTTCCTAAAGACCTTTAAAACTGGATATTCGATAGCATCTTCTGATAGCTTACTATAGCAATGTCCTTTACTAACATCCTTTACTATCAGGAAATTTTTAAAATATCTAACCTGCATCATGTTAGGTCTGCTCTGCTTATTCTTCAGAGACATGGAGAACCAAGAATTTATTTTCTTTTTATAGTAGCTATTTCTTTATGCCCTGCCTATTATCATATGCTTACTCAAACACACAAACACACTCCAGTATCATTTTATTTAGGCTCAATTTCTCCTCTTCCAACTTTCTTCCAGGTCACAACCCCTAAAATTTCTCACTGTTCTCCTTTGGACTACCTCTGTTTGGTCCATAATTTATTTGAAGTAGCATGTCCGAAACTGGAAACGGCTCAGACCTTCCTGGTGCTTAATATAATGTTATTCCTCGTGTTTATATCCTAGTGCATGATTTGAAATTTTTGCAAGAGCTCACCAGTTTTTACTTGCCTCCAATCTGTGGTCCACCCAGACCACCATATCATTTTCTACAAAGCTCTTATTTCGCCAGTGCTCTCCTATGTATTTTACACATACTTGTAAACCTAGCATGTCACCTCCCATTGGGAAGTCCTTTTTGTTTGGTGGCATCTGCAAATTTAAGACTACTCTCAGGCCCACCAGTTAGGCCAGTAATGAAAGCAAGAATAATATCTGATCCAGAACAGACACCTTTGGACACTCACTCAACATAGTTTTTTGTAGTGAACAACTGTTAACTTGTTGCTCTGTATATCTCTCTTTATATTTTAGTGCCCTTCCAGCAACTGGAATAAGGTTGGGTGTTCTATAAATTCCTCACTTTTCCAACTATTTTTACATAATCACTACAGTTATATTTTCTAATATCTAGGTAACCTGCCTGTCCCTCAGAAGTTCCTACAGATAACTATTAGAAGCTCTGAGAATTCATCAACCAGCTGGCATGAAAACATCTAAATTTTATACATGCTATGTAAGTTGTTTCTTCCCTATTCTCTCCTATTGGTGCTGGTATTAGACTACCTTATTGCACCTGCCCTTTATACTGAAATCTGACACAATAGCATGACATCAGCCCTTCCCCTGTCACCTTCAAATAGCCTTCCCACTCTCTTGAATAGCTTCTCTGATTCCTATGCTTGCAGTTTGCCTTAGTGAACTGACCTAGTTTCCACTTTCTGCAATCTTCCTTCTTATGTTTGAAGTATGGGAAGTGCTCTTGATTTAGCCAGCTTGGGTTCTTACTGTATTTCCTGTCTTTCTTCCTTATTGGGATGATTTGCACTGTGCCCTCTCAGACCAGACTCCTAACAATCCTATACAGCAGACTATCAAACAACAGTGATTTTAAGAGAAACAGAAATCAATATATTATCACTATAATCTATAAAGGTTATAGTGAAGGAAGAAGAAGAGAATTAAATCATCTCAACTTTTCAAAACAACCTAAGTAATTTAAGAGGATCTATGTAATTTACTTATGCTCTTGTTCTCTAACCAGCTTTGAAAATCCCTGCTCTGTATACCAAATTATTAGTACTCTCCGTCTTTAACATTATTGAAATAAAAGCAAAGCTTGTCTGGAATTGGGTTGTATTTATAATGCAAATTGGTAAGCATTTTTCCTCCATAAAAAATACTTAATTTAAAATGTTTAGCAAGTTTACATTCTGGACCAGACAAGATAAATGATTCACACAAAATTATACAGAAATCCAGCCAATATATCTTTGGTAAATATGCTTTGAAGTGTTGGAAATGAGAGAGCTGACAATTTTTAATTTTTCCCCCCTCAAACTCTCAAGAGAATGATACCTGTATACACCAAGTTTTCCTAAAATACCATTTTCCAAGAGTACACAGGGTAAAAATAATTTAGAATATCTTGATCACAAGCGATTGTTGAAAATGAGTTTATACTAGCAAAAATATCCAGTACGTCAACTATTTAGGGTTCAAGGCCTAAAGTTATTTCACCCACTGACCTTCTAGCATCAAGACAGAGTTAAACAAGAGAAAAAGCTACATCTATGGATGACATTTCTTTAAACCACTATATTGGATTGAAAAGTATGGATTATCTTCATAAGACAAGCTATTGCCTGGTCCATAATGTGCAGATGACCTAATAACAACACAAATTGCTGTATTTCTCACAGAACTATAATTATAAAAAATATGTTCTTTTAATTATCTGTGGTCATAGACACGGATTCAACACCACCTTGAGTGCATCTACTGTCCTCAGCATGCTGTGCCATTCTGCAAATAGCTGATACACGTGTTTGATGGGCCAATTTGTCCCAAATCTCCCATTCTCTCCTGAAAAAGCAGCAGCACATAACTGCACCTACTCAGACAGCACCCAAGAATCAACTGTATCTCAAAGTAACAGCTTACATACCATTTTCTCATTCTTCTGGAGAGATAAAGGGAAGGGGAGGGAAAATTTGACTCTAACACCACAACAGTCTGATGATCAGATGGAATGGCATCATCTTTATCTTTACTTGGTCTTATTTTGTCCCCACAGAGAAAAACAGTAGTCAATCTCATATGTTCTCCTTATAATTTGACTGAACATTTGAGAAGGGCAGGAGGAAAATAAGGAGGGAGCTCATTTACCTCCATGTTAAGTGATGCAGATGAAGGTGCATATTACATTGCACAATATAGTTAAATATACTGAACAGCAATATGGAAGCAATGGTGTTAAAATTTTAACAGTGATGTACCTATTAAAACTAATCTGATGAAAATTTGCTTCATGTTCAAGCTATAAACTATCAAAGGCAGTTAATATCCAGAGACACCAGATATTATACATAATGCAGATTTTCCATATTTTAATCTAAAAAGCTGTGTTCTTTGCTAAGAGCATAGGAAATGTGACTTTTCCTAGACTGCCTGCTGTCATCAAGACAAGAAGCTTAGAATTGCTCTTGCTCACTCTTCTGACCAGCACTGGTCCAAGGGATGACCCCATGGAAATAGCACTAAGGGTGGGAGTTACAACAGCAAGAGTGTCACATTTCCACATTGTAAATCTGGTAGTCCAGTCTTGGAAATTGCTCTATACTAAATGTGCTCTTCTGTGTTTCTGGTAAATAAAGAGTACATAGCTATGCACTGTACTCAAAGAGAGGAGAAAGAGGGCTTCAGGTGAAGGTGTGCTCCTCAAAGAAATCAGTGGCTGTTCCTGTGACTAGGAAACCCAGAGCAGTCCCTTCTAGCCCTATTTAATGCTATGTGCAACGTTGGGATGAATGTTCTAGCTAGGAGTTTTTTAGCCTGGGATGTCAAAGGAAACTTTTTGGTGGGCCTCCTAAAGACTAGAGAGAGACATAACTTATTTACACAATTCATCACTTTAAAACAGGATTTTTCTTTCTGATTAATTTCATTGATACAAGCAACTTGTATTATTCCCTCATAAAAGTTAATAAAGAGCAACACATGGTACTTGAATTCATGCCACTGGCAATACCACAAAATGTTAATTGAAACAGCAACAACCCACTAGATTATACAGCAATGACTGGCAGACATGCTGAATTCACTAAATTTCATGAAATAATATGCCCAGGAATGAAGAAAACAGTAAGAAAGAATAAGGCCTGAAGCAGCAGAAGGTAGTTGGCAATGGGATGCTTGCTTATTATCCATGCATGACATCACATTTGGATTGCTCAGCTGTACAGGTCAGAAGAGGCAAAAGCTGAAAACCAGTTACTCCAATTTCTTGCCTCTACCCACTCATTTATTCTGGAAAAAATATCCATAGATGCATCACTTGTCCTGCTCTGCTCTGCTCTGCAAGGGTGTGGCCTCACCTTGAATATCATGGCAGTTTTGGGCACCACAATACAGAAAAGATATTAAGCTCTTGGAGAGTGTCCCAAGGAGGACAATGAAGATGGTGAAGGGTCTTGAGGGGAAGCTGTATGAGGAGCAGCTGAGGGCACTTGATTTTTTCAGCTTGGAGGAGACTGAAGGGAAACCTCATCACAGTCTATAACTTCCTCATGAGGGGAAGAGAAAGGACAGGCACTCATTTCTTCTCTGTGGTGACCAGTGACAGGACCCAAGGGAATGGCCTGAAGTTGTGTGAGGGTTAGGGTTGGGTTGGATTTTAGGAAAAGGTTCTTCCCCCAGAGGGTGGTTGGGCCCTGGAACAGGCTCCCCGGGGAAGTGGTCACAGCACCAAGCCTGACAGAGTTCAAGAAGGGTTTGAATGATCCTCTCAGGCACATGGTGTGACTCTTGGGGATCGTCCTGTGTAGAGTCAGGAGTTGGACTCAATGATCCCTGTGGGCCCCTTCCAACTCAGCATATTCTGTGATTCTGTGATCACCTGTTCCAGATCTTCTGACCCTCAAGGTCTTAAAAGATCGGTGGTTATTCAGATCTTCATAAGCAAATCCTGATGTAACTTGTTTTAAGAGCTAGAATCTGAAAACTTCATCTAGCAGTATTTAGTCAGGGAACAATCTCTTCGACATTAACAGGAGAAATTCATAAAGCATGCTACTTCTTGGTGTGAATGAAATCTAGCCCTTGATTATTAGAGGCAATGCTTCATTCAACACCACCTTCATAAGGTTTAACCCCCTGTTTTGCAGAGATCAGGCCTCACTATTGCAATTCATATATAATGTAAACTTTACTGAAAAAGGAAATGCATTGTGAATTTGTATGCAAATTCTCAGAAAAAAAATTATAAACTATAAATTGACTTTTTAAGGACTAATCACATGAATTTGTTTTTATTAAAATATTCTAAATTAAGCAGAGTATCAAAAAAACCCACCAGGAGGATCTCTTTACATGTCCTGTTACCAGGAAAATAATATTCAGAAATTAAATTCTTGTCTACAAGAGAGTTTTATTAAGAGATGATTTTTTTAAAATAAGCTTGTTGACTTTAACTATCATCCTTGTTAATGTTTTCTGCTTGTAAGCAGAAAAATCCTTCTTCTTGAGTTTACTTGCCAGTTGAAGTCTTCATGGACTGATGACTTCTATAGAACTAGATAAGAGTGACACATTCTTTAAGGAAAGAAAATCTTTCAAAATTTGCTAGGTAGTTTATAATCTTCATTTTTTGATTTATGGCAATGAATTTTGATTGACTGCTTGACTGAGAACTGTCCTGGATAAGACTTATTTGATATTCTTAATCTTTTCTTCCTGAAGTCCCCAGAAGATAAAGCAGTGCCTTCCGCTGTTCTTTTACCAAGCCTCAGAACTCCGTGTCTCTGTATGGCATGAAGGACTCCAGATATGAAGATAATCAAGACCACATGACTGCAGAGTGAGCCAATTGTATGTGGATCTGTGATCCATCGCTGTAAGGTTAATGTCTCCTTGTTGAAAGCGTATAATCATTTTGAAGTATCTTCTTTGTTTTGTTTAGTGGTTTTGTGTTTCGGGTTTTGTTTTGGTTTGGTTTTGGTTTGTTGTTTTTTTTTTTAAGCATGACAAAAAAACCCAGAGCCTAATTTTATATGCCTGGGAGTAGCTATCTAAGCTTCAGGCAATACAAACGCTGCTATTACTGGGGAGTAAAAGCTCTGCATAATTAACAAACATCATCAGCCTTACAGTTCCTGTAGAATGTAGTAAGTTCCTTGCCTGAAGGCTGCTCTCAGCCTAGTAAGTCTGTTTACCCTGTCCAAGATTAGATTAGTTTAATTATTATGAAAAAGACTGCTAAGATCTTACAGCCTAATTATGCAAATGTTTCTAAATGTTCACAAAAGTAATTTATTTATTTGGAGATAAATGAATCTGTTTTGTCATAAACCAGATTGCAGTCCTGGCAATGTACAAGCAGGGTTATATGCCCTTAGGCATATCTTTCACTGCAAGTATCAGTGGGACCCCTGGATTACAACATTTATAAATACAGAGATGTTTTTTAGCAGGTTTTTATTGTTTTTGTAAATTATAGTAATCCCAGAAAGAACTATCACAGGTTTAATACTCACCAACCTTGTTATGAAAACAGGGTTTCTCAGCAGAAGCATTTAAAAGATGCTAACAGCTAAAACATTCCTGGTAGACCTATTAAGATGCACCTGTTTTATTATGCTTTGGAACTGATATCTTCAAAAGAGTTCTCCCCTCCTAGCACAGACTCTTGCTGCTAAAATAACCTGCATCAATATAGTATTATTATTCTAAATAAGGTGGTAGTGTTCTTCTCAAGGAATACAGTGCTAACCTTAACTGGAAACAACCCCTTTTACATTAGGAATTCTGTCGGTTTTCCTCATAAACCTCATTACAGCTTAGAGATTTAATTCTTCATCTATTTGTAATTACATGACAACTCATGAAATAGATGCAGAAAAACTGTTCTATATTTAGCTACTGCTCTAGTTTCATTGCTATTATCATGGAGATAACACCTAGGCAGCACACTGCTGCCTTCTGTGAATTCATGCACATTTGAAGGAGACTAATACTTAAAATCTGATCTTGACCACAAATAACACTGAAAAGCTTAACATGTTGCACAGCTGTCTAAAATGAAGTGGGATGTAAGCCCAAAAGTAGACTGGCCTTTTCAGAGTTCAAGTCTTCTCTTAATGAGACAACTCATCTGCAGACAAGGGCTATTTTGCGGACGTCAGAGCATACATCCCCTGATTCCCACAGGCATCAACTTCAGAGGGAACTAAACTACAGGCACCTTTAAAGCAGTAAGTGTGGAAAGTTTAGCTCGATATTAGTAGCAGGTGAAATACAATTCACATCTCTAATAAACTCAGATATTTTGAGTAAAGTTCATTTAAACTATAACATCAAATTGATGCAGTAACACCTTTCTGCCACTCATGTTTATTTTCTACTTGAGACAATAGCATGGCATTTCACTGGAAACATATTGCATTAAAATCAATGCAGAGCAACTTCTTGATTTGTTTATAAATTAACCATTCCTTAAATAAGCAAGGTAATAGCTCTATATGGGAATTACACCCACAGTTCTCCTGTGTATTGAATGGAGGATGTGAGCGATGATTTTAGCTGGCTGCTATGACATCACCATTATCATGGATATTCAAGACATTAGAAGCTGCGTGCTGTCAGTTAAATGATCACATCTCAAGTGCACCTGCGTTATAATTATTCATTTGGAGCAGGATCATTAACATATTCCTTAAGTCATTTACAGGCAATTTGACTCTACAGTAATGATTTTTTCCCTCTTTGTAACAAATTAATGAGATATATATAAATACGCGAGTACAAATGAAATTCACACAATTCATGCCATAATTAGTGTATACCAAAGGTCTGAAGATTGTCCAACTTGGTGATTTTTTTCCTGTGGTAGGCAGCTATTCAGCACTATATAAGATTATTTCAGAAAAAAAGATATCTCTCAATATACTTTTAACAGAGACAAAAAGGTTAGCAGTCATCTTGTCTGTTGGCATTTGGCAAGTAATATTTGCAGTTCAGGCTCAAGAGTTTGAATGATGAAAGTAAAAGAAATAAGAAGCTGGAATTTATTAAATGCATCTATTCAATTACATAAACAGTTACTTGTTCAGTAACCAACGTAATTAACTTGCCCAGTTTCAAAATCATACAGTTGTTTCTGGCTAGACAACTTTGAGAATCATACAGTTAATTGGTAAGTGTGTACAAATACAAAGGAGCATGTCCATGCACCTGCCAAACATCTAAATATTGATAACTCATTTTAGGCTTTTCTGCAGTTTGCATGCTGACAGAACTTCCCTAGAACTGTAAAATCTCCGTCATTAGTGCAAGATAGTGCTGATCTCATCTTGGCTTGCATACAAAACTCTTTATAGGGGACATTACTGCTGGGGTGAAGGATGCTGTAAGACTGTCAGAAAACTGCAGTGCACAATCATCTTGGCCCAAAGAAAACTCTATCCTGTAACACCCAAGATGCAATAATTGCCTACTCCATGTAACAACTTCTCACTCACAAGGTTCGGTGGCACGCAAAAATGCACAGCAGCATTTACACAGATCATTCCTTCATACTGTTTGCCCTTACCATGTCATTAGCTGGTATCACTGGATTTAAATCAATTGTTTTACTTTCTTGCAAAACAATTCCTTCAATCCTATGCAAGAGAGGGGCAGCTGGGCAGCACGGCTCAGTGAACTACCGTGTTTAAGTCTAAGTACTGAGCAGGTCTGCCCTGTCTCCAGCAGCCCCGTTTGTTACACTGGCAATGTAACAGTGAGCAAAGATCTTCAGCAGGCACATGGAGAAGAGACACAGTGAGATAGGAGCTTTTTTTCTTCTAATCCACTCCCCTGAAAATGTTGGTAAAACATCTGCTATTTGGGGAGTTTCTTCTCTTACACAGATGCTCTTTAGAAGTGACTTGGGAGTATTTCGAGGGACAGAGAGTGAGAGGAGAAAGTGTTTCCAGCTTCCCTTCAGTCTGACAGTAGGGTGCTTGAAAATCCTCAAATATGTCCACAGCAACAACATCACTTCTGCCACGGCTGAGCAACCTCTCTTGAACAAATCTATAAGAGGAACTAAAAACTTCCTCAGAGAGAGCAGTTGTATGTGTGCATAGGGAAGCTCCAAGGCAGCAATTTTAAACTCAGAGCATTAGACCAAGGCATTATGGATGACACACATGATCCTGTACGACTAACAGATGCAGAAAGACTCCTAGATTTGTCTGTAATTAATTTTGTGCTAGATTTCCATTTGGAAATCTTGGCCTTAAGAAGGCAATGGGAAGTTTCAGTCACTTCTGCCACAGTCAGGATATCAGACCGAAATGGCAAACAAATGGCACATATGAAACTTAGTAACGTGGTGCCATGAGCACCCCTGAGCTTTTGTGATCTATTTCCCTAATTATCCTGGAAAAATTACAGCACCCTTTATGGAATAAGAGCATTATATAAGTAATAGTTTGCTCTATGATTATAAAGTTCTCTGGTTACAATGAGCCAATTTGATCAGTGCATAAAAATACCAACCGATATTAATGACATCAATAGGTGAAGGCACCACTACTATTACAAATGTTACAAAAAGTTGAAGAATACTAATTACCAAATGACACACCAGTCATAAAATCAAGGCACAGACACCCTGGGGTGGGAGCAAAAGGCAGCTGAATCCACAGTATTTTTTCAGGATATAAACAACTTAGATAATCTTACAATAAAACAATACCCACTGTGTCAGATATGTATCATTCCCAAGTATCAATTAGAAAGAGAAATTAAAAAAGACTGCTTAGACCTTTGAATATCATACTCTATCAGCGTAATTTACTGTTTTTAATATACAACTGAAATGCTACAGAAAACAAAACCTTGGATTATAATTTATTCTGCATTACTGAAAGGCATTCCCTCCAACAGTGTATTCCACATCATTGAAAACTCAGCATTTTCCCTGCCCATTCTTCTGGTACAACCCATGTCCCCACCATTTGATCTTTCTCAGGATCTGATATTTATGGTGTGACATCAGCAATGCTCAGAGCAATTACTTCTCCCAGAGTAAAATCTAACAACTCACCAACTCCCAAATCTGCACCTAGATTGTACCTCCCTGCCCATAAGCCACCATTAGCTATTCTCTAGCCAAGCAAGCTCAGATAGGCTTCTCACAGAATTTATCCTGCATTCACCATGACTGCAGACATCTAAAGAAGTTCACAAAAGAATGCATTTGTTATTCTTTCACTCAGTGATGGAAAGCATCAGTGCCATGGTAGATAGCCAAAGGAGAGTTCCATGCATACATCCTCCTACATACATATAACCTCTTTCTACAGTGCTCGAGACAACTTGGCTACCTGTGCAGCTTGAGATAAACAGCAAGCCCTCTGCCCGCAATTTCTAGGTGCCCTGATTCTTCCCATGGTCTGCACCTCAATTCCTCTCTCTCTCTTTCCTTCCCTATTACATCTCTCAAAACCCCCTTTCTCTCTCCTCAGTACAGAATAGAAATTCTCCCTAGCCATCAAGTGAGTCCTGGAAAAAGTAAACCATCCTACTCTGGACTGTTACTGTGACAATTTAAAGCTGGGCATCTGAAGTTATCTTACCTGCGCCAGCACTTTCTTTTTCCCTTTTCTAGCTCTAAAGACCATTTTAAAGACTTCCTTGACATAAAGTTGCATTCACTCAGGCAGCAATGTACAAGTTTGAAGAAACCCACAATACCCATCAGAATAATGCAGAGCACTCATCATGACTCATTCTTACTTTTCTGTATTCACTGAAGGCAGTTTTACATTTGTGAACTGCATGATACCGGTGAACAGTACCTGAGTGCCTTCTCTGGGTGACAAAACTTACTCCTGCCAATTTGTTGGACTTTATTCAGAGCCATTCAGTTCCTTTCCCCTGGCCCACCCAGCACCAGTCCCCGCCCCCCCTCAGCCTCCAGACAGTGGGCACCCTCCCAAGCACTCTTTTCAACCTCCCTGTATCCCCTTAGCCACAGCCACCGGCTCAACACAGCATCATGGACTTGCAGTCCCTTTTTAAGATGGCAAAAGGGAAGGAGTTGGACTATGTTTGTTCTGAATTGCTCTATTGTTCATGTACAAGTAAGACAGCGACTCATCTCCCCCCCATCTCTGCTATAGTTCTGCTTGGATCATCCACTTGTGTATAATTGAAAGTATATGCCCCAGTAAACCAGTTACCTTTAAGACATTAACATTTACCACCATTTCAGGTACCTTGACATCTGACAAAAACTAAGGAAATATTATGGCATCTGTATATCGCACAGCCAAATAATCAAACTTAAATTTTGCACCTCTGATTATTCCAGTAAAAAACAAAATAAGGAAAAAGCAGGCTACACACTACTTTACTCTCAGAATAGATTTACTGAGGCTTTTTCTATCACTCACTACTCATGTATCCAGAAACAACGTTTTGCTTATGAGAACAATAGCCTGTAAATTTTAGAATCTGAAATATTCATGAGAAATAGGTAATGACATTTACAGCTTAAAACACACATTTTGTGTTTCTAATGAAAGATCAGAAAAAGCCAGAGTGCACTGTAGCATTATCCTTTGTTTTCGACTATTCTGAAAGTCAGCCTACATGGAAAAACAACTAGGAGAGTTGGGCTATTTCCAGTTACGGCAGTCACTGTCTGGGAGAGGATCTGTGGCTAAAGGACAGGGGGTCCTTTAGTATTGCTCAGCAACTGCTACAGAGAAATACCTCAACAAGTTGAAGGGAATGTTGTTTCCTAGAACAGTGTTACAGATGCAGCAGGTCCGCTCAGGGCTGACTCATCCATTATTTATGATGACTTATTTAAGATGATTTTATGGTGACTTGGACACAGGACCTGTAAGGGTAACCCCAGGCACCAGGCTGTGGCCAAAGCTTTAAAGAAAATTTGACAGTCAAGAACACTGCAATACAGCTGGCCAAGAAGGGGAAAACAGAAACACATTTGGGTGCTTTTATAACAACACCTTTCGCATATGCAATAAACCCCCTGGCTGTGTTGTCCCCCTGTGCTTCATGGCCTGCCTGGCCCCTCTGTGGGGGCCTCCAGGCATGCCTGTGAGAACTCTATCACTTGTAGTGAGGGAGTTACCTCTGGGACAGACAGATAAAGAGAACATCACCTGAACGAAAAACTAATTTATTACCAAGTTATCATTTCCCTGGCAGCAAAGGTTTCCTCAAGCGGACATTAGGCTCTTTCCCTCCTCACTAGTTTTTCAGAAGGTCTTCTACATCTACAATACCTTATATACCTTTTAAGGCATATAAGTTATATATATGTGTATATATAGTTATATATAGTATATATAAAGTATATAAGTAAGATTGACAATTATACTGAATTTGGAGGAGTTGTTGACTTCCTTGAAGGCAGAGAAGCCCTGCAGAGAGACTTTGATGATTTAGAGGGCTGGGCAATCACTAATTGTATGAAATCTGACAAAGACAAGAGATGGATTCTGCACCTGGGATGGGGCAAACCTGGATGTATAGATAGACTGGGGAATGAGAGGCTGAAGAGCAGCCCTGCTGGAAGGAATCTGGGGATCCTGGTCAATGGCAAGTTGAATATGAGTCAGCAGTGCCCTGGCAGCCGGGAGGGCCAACCATGTCCTGGGGGGCATCAGGCAAAGCATTGCCAGCTGGTCAAGGAAGGTGACTGCACCAAGCCTGCCTAACTTAAAGAAGTGTTTGGACAACACTCTCTGGCACGTGGTGGAATTCTTGGGGCTGTCCTGCTCAGGGTCAGGAGCTGGAATTTGATGATCTTTGTGGGTCTTGTGGATCCTTTGGGATCTTGTGGGTCCCTTCCAGCACAGAATATTCTATAATTCTATGTTTCTATCATATATTCGTAACGTTAACCTCCTTTCCATTTGATATGTTTTTAGGTTTTTTCAGTTTGACTTTCCTAAGAAAGAAAAACATTATATCATTTTGTAGAGAAAGTTTCTTTCCGCTGAATGGCTAATTGTGTTTTGAGGTAGAACAGTAGTAGGTTGCCAATGTTATGGCTGATTTCATTTTAAAATCAACATTATCATGTTGTTACAGATTTACAAGCTTTATGCAACAACTATTCAGTTGATTATTTCAGATCTCACACTTCACAAACATGTATTTTACCTAATAATTATAAGCACTTCATTCAATTCAGTCTAGTTTTCTAAACCTTGAATGTGGCACATCGTAGAGATACACCTTCTATCAAAAATTGGGTTTGAATCGCGTATTTCAAACATGAAAATACAACAAAGACTGCTGATGGGGAAAACCAAAACAGATCAAAACCCTTCACAGGTTTCACAGAATATTCTGAGTTGGAAGGGATCCACAAGGATAATCAAGTTCAACTCTTAAGTGAATGGCCCATATGGTGATTGAACCACTACCTTGGTGTTATTAGCACCATGCTCTAAACAAGCACGATGTTCATTTCCTCAACAAAATTAAAGGTATGCTGTGATTCTGGATGCAAAAAAATAAAATCTTTAAATGTGCATTTATTTTTGATCTATCAAAAGATGTATTAGGCTGGATTAAATTTGATCTCCTCTTTCATAGCTCATGAATGCTTTGCAAAATAAGGCACAAAAAAAGTAACATCTTTAAAGAATTTAAGTAAATCAAGGCTAAGTTTCCCATTGGTAAAGAAGTCAAGCATGTTGGAAGGAACTGACATTTTTGATTGACAGGGATTTCCATACTCTCAGAGCACGTGCTGACTATAGCATTTAAGGTACTAGATAGTCTTGTGCTAATCACGGACCCTTACCTCATACAGGACTTGAAAAGTATAACTCATGCCCTTAACTCAGGAGGGGAAGCTGGAATGTTAAGCATCATTTTCATTTTCCCTTTATCAAGACCTCCGTCCTTTCTAGACCCACATCATTTGCCCTTACGAGAAAGATGCCCTCTGCTCTTTTTCTTCTGCTTAAAGCAAAAGCCCCTCTCTGCTACACAGAAGATCTTGTCACTCTGCTTTCATGTGTTTTGCAGCTTCATTACAAGCATTTTCCACATCTCAGGCTGGAACCTGTAGACGAGAACAGCTTTTTAATGTTTGCTGTAGTCTGTAAGAATTGTGCAATTATTCAACTGAAAGCAGTAAGGATGAAGGGAAAAATATTATTTTCAACTCTACTTCCTCTGCACATTTCCAAGATGAGGCAGTGAAGCTTCATTTGCAGTCTGTTACAAAGCAAATGAAGATATATATTTAATATCTAAATTGTGCACAGAAGCAATATGGAAAGAAGAGAAGAAACTGCTGATTATGTAGTTCAAGATGGGGCAAAAAACATGCTGTTCAAACATATCAAGTGCCAGCAGGCAAATGTTGGAACAATATAATTCCGTGCTCACTTAACTTGCCTTTGTACAGAAACCAACACATCTGTAGAAATATTATAGGACACTCACTTGTAATTGAGGTTTCTCATTGCAAAAATGGGGTCTACAAAATTAAGAGCTTCTGAAGTGCCTGGCACCTAAAACTGGAAGATATTAAAGTGATCTTCCACAAGATGGCTCTGTCTCTCTATTCCTATTACTGACTCAAACCTATGGAGAGAGAATATAAATAATACTCAGGACAAAAATGCAATTACAGTTTGGAGGAGTAAGAGTGCCTCCACATGGGAACAGAGATGCTTCACTGAATTAGGGCAACCTATGTGACAGTGGAGAAAAACACACCATCCATTTTCTGCCAACTGTAAAGGGACCAGAGGGTTTCACAGGGTGTTTTGAAATTATGTCTTTTAAACTGCAGGTGCTTGCTCCACCTGCACACCAAGCTGGTAGATTCCAGTGCAGTTTCATTTCATCAGCCACATTCCTAAGGGGCAGTGCCTAAACTAATATACCCTGCCTTTCAGGGCTAACAGAAATGCTCAGCTTCAGGACTCGATTTAACAGATAGCTCCTGGTCTGCTGTAAGCATGGGCAGTGAAGCATCTTTGCAAATATAAATTCATTTGTATTTGCACCTTTATATATATTTTTAATAATTTTTTTGGACATAACTTTTATTTATCTCTTATATGACCTCTACAGAAAAATATCTTTGTGACAACTGAACATATGTGATTTTGAGTAGCTTTAAAACGTATTGGACATGCAGAGCCCTTTAACCTATATGTATCATAGACCATTACACGTTTACCTTATTTTCAGTGAATTGCACTTTACTGTATATTGTACTGTTGAATGTGCTTACCAGAGCCTTGGAAATCAGATTTATGTTTGGGAACAAGTGTTACAGACTTATTTATGAAGTGTTCATTTACATCTACAGTAAATTCTCTCAGAAATAAAGTATCACAGCAACCTAAACTACATTTTTCTGAAAGAGAAATGCTAAGATCTTGCCTTATTCCACCAATAACTTTACATTGACTGATAATCTGTTTATATAGATATTATAAAATATGCATTCCTTCTGTGCTCAGGATTTGAAGTAACTCATGTTTAAGCAGTTTCATTAGGTGGATTTAGGACAGTTGTGTTATCAAATAACTGCCCTACCGAGCAAGAGAGAAACAAACAAACATCAAAATAGGAGAGTGGCAACATTTTTCACACTGTTGCTTCCCTCATCTTCAAACTATGCTGAGACAGAGGTAGAAGCATGAAAAAACTCCCTTGCCCCCAACCTCTATTTGCTGCAGAAAGTGGGAAAGGCTGTGAGGGAAATCTCCAGTTCGGTGGGATCCCTGGCATAGTTTGGAGCTGGTGCCCTACTGCAGGTAAGCGTGAGCTTCCTAAAGTATATTATAGGAAAGAGCTGGGACACCAGTTTACCACATGGTTTATCTGACGCAGCCTACAGCTTCAGGCTACCTCAGTTCTATCACAACAGAAAAGTACATCACTGGCAGCTGCAGTAGGGCAGCTGGGACACTGAAATTATAGTATAATTTACTCTCACATGCCCATGCTCATTGCTTCTGGAATATAACATCCTCAGTTGGCCCCATTTTGACAGATAATACGTGCAGCGTGGTAGGTAGGGATCTTCTTTCTTCTCACATCACTATTATGTTGCCTCTACAGAGCTATAAGAAGGTATCAGAAGTGTAGACCCACATTTGGCTTGATAATAGCCAGCAGAGAGTTCTTGTACCATAGGAGGACTCCTCAGTGAGCATTTGCAGCTAGATTACATCTCTTCTTCATAGTCTGAGCAGAGGAAGCTGCATACAGGGTCTCTAAAGAATATGGTGTATTAAATTAGCAAAACCAGGATTAGGTTTAAAGACTAAAAGGCATGAAAAAACAGTGTTTCCTGCACATTACAAATGAATATTATTTTTATGCACCTAGAATTGACTACTGACCACCTGCTCCTTGCCATACACACTGTGCCCCGCCTCATCATTCAGCTTTCTTGCACGCACACAATGCCCTTTTCCAGCACTGTGGTTGCCATTGTATCATTTTCCTAGCAAGGGAAAGGAGTTCTGCTCTCTCCATTTTATCTCACCCACACCAAGAAAATCACGTTTTGGTCCACATTACAGGATGATGGAGAAACCTGAGTTCTAAGAGCAGCTGCCTTTCTGTCCTAGTTGCTACCAGTCACAAGGAGGGCACGCAACCGAGAGATACAGAAAACGAGAGAAATGCCCAAAATCCTGTCCTTGCTTGTGATACCACTTACACTGGCTTTCCCCTGAAGCAATTGCATTGTTTTGGGAGCGGTTACAATAATGTACCCAGCAGAACACAATCACATGTGCACACAATGGCAGCACATGACTGGATCATATAATCCATTTCTGCCTCCATCACCCATCATGAATGGTGACTCACACTTTAGGGTGTATAGCAAGCTTCTGCCACTCATTTCATATACAGCTTTAAAATTAGGCAAAGAAGAAAGAGAACTCTTTTTTTCTTCTAAGTTTTCTTTAGTCCTGGCAAGCTGTGCCAGCCATTAGTTTCACTTGCTTCTTCATAACCACTTCCCCCGCACATTAGACAAAGTCTGCCCCCAGTGCTATCTCACAGCTCAGGTACTGATCATCTCCTTTGAAACACTGACCTCCTCCTCAAAAAACATTACTGCTTTTTATTCATGCACATAGGCTGCACTGGTGAATGGAGTTCAATTATGGCTTGGCAAGTTCTAC
Source organism: Lepidothrix coronata (assembly GCF_001604755.1). Classification (NCBI taxonomy): domain Eukaryota; kingdom Metazoa; phylum Chordata; class Aves; order Passeriformes; family Pipridae; genus Lepidothrix; species Lepidothrix coronata. Next base: position 6,856,986 of record NW_016690209.1, on the reverse strand, counting down.
ACAGTAAAGTAGTTGCTTCTTCTGTTGGAACAGGAAAAAAGGTGGTTGTAATTTATAATGAATATAAGGGTTGGACTAGCAGCAATATGGCTTAGTTCATACTGTCAAAAAGTAAGGAATATTTTTTGAAAGAAACACAGGGATATATCCCTCACATGCTCTCAATCTGTGTTAATTAAAAGTTAGTTAATTTCACTGTCAGAGAAGCTTAGGCTCATTACTGAGATTCCCAAGATCCAATTCTGATGCCATACTGATTTGAATCACTACAAGGTAATAATCTTATTTTATAGAACCAAACACGAGGTATTCTGAAAAGAAAAGGAAAAATAAACTAACATTTTTGCTTGCAGCCTTGTAATTTCCCTGAACCATGCTGTGCTGTTGACTTTTAAGCAAAAGTCTTTATTGAAATTCACTAGAAGTTCTATTTAAGAACTGGTGGCAAGATATGGGCCATTGACTTCGGTACAATTACTCCAAGTTGTAGTGCAGAAGTCTGAGAATCAAGTCCCGGGTATTTCATATAAGACTAGGCATGCTTAAGATTCATTGTACAAATGAGAGAGACATTGAACTGATGAAAAACATATATGGGAGTCTTGTGGAACCTGGTTGGACCCCTCTTGGATTTTGGTTCTGTGGGTTTAATTTAAACTCAAAGATAGACTCAAAGTAAAGGCAGTTCATTTTACTCATATATAAAACTTCACATGAAAATTGCTTTCATTGTATTACAGATTACTTTACACCTCTTTTATTTTTATGACATTTTGGAAGAATGCCTGCCTCTTTGTTACTGTCAAAATTCTTTAAGAAAACACATTAAAACCCAAATAAGGTCACAGAAATGTAAATAGAAATGGTTAATTTTCCTCCACTGGGATGTTTCAATATCTTGGGAATATTTTATGTCCCCAGAGACCCAAAAGGCAAGTCATTTGAAAAGCAGTGTGTATGCAGGAAATCATCAGAATGCCCTGTGGGACCAATCTGAGCCCTTCAAAATTCACTGGAGTCTGTCTACTGACTTCAGAGAGTTTCAGCGATAGTCTCCCATGCACATTTTCTGAATCTAAAGAATCATTAGGCTTTCCAAACCCCCTGTTATTGCCTCCACTTTAACAGATTCAAGAAAGCCTGAGAACAACATACCACAGAGGGCTGATGCTGTACTGCCCCACGGAATGTTCGATCCTATTTTCTTTCTTTCCACGCTGCTGACCATGAGAGCTGCCATACATATGCACTGCAGCAACTGGAAGAAACTGCTGAGAGAGAGGAGTGTTGAGTGCTGACAAGTCGAAGACCTGAGAACAGCCACTACATTAAAAGGAGATTCTTTACTGTGAAATAACACCAAAGCAGGATTAAGCCAACAAACAGAAGTATTCAGTATATATTAGCTGGAGCTTGACAGTGGGAATGCAGACCAGCAACATCTTGGGAATTTGCTATGAATATAAAAAAGTCTCCAGAATATTAAAAGCCTGTGCAACCAAGGCCCCCATGTTTGGGATCCAACTCCTGAATTCATGTTGCCACAGCTGAGATTCATAGAAGTTGCAGAATTACCTTCACTGAAATGAAAAATAAAAAGATTGCTAAAATGAATTCTAAAATCCATGGAGAATGTATTTTGTTTCCCTGGAGCCTGGAGCTCTATCTTCACAGCAAAGCAGCAAAACCCACATTCCTACCAAGCAGTGTCAGAAAAGCACTGTCAGAAAAGTGTAAACAGCTAGTTATGGAAACTGTTGTAGTATCCAATGCAAGTTTGCTCTGTACAGGGAAAATCAGTTGCATGTTTTTGCATTATTTAAATTAAACTTGTTCATACAAGCATTGCCATAAACATTAAAAAAAAAACCAAACAAAACAGAAAGCATTAAATAGAAGTACTATGTGGTCTGAAAACTGATCTATTATTTTGGCTGCTGGTTAACTTCATTTTATAATTACATGTATTCTGGGCACAGATAAATGCTGGAGAAACCCCTTCCTCGCATAGAAAAAAAACATAAATTGCTTAATATATTAGTGACTCCTATAGACATTCAGCATACACAATTTTGTTCACCAGGTCTTTTAAAGGAAGGATGCATTGTGAAAACTTGTACAAATATTCATGAATATTACAACTGATCAAAAGCGGTTTACCAAGCTATATTTAGAGTGGCCAAACATCCTTCTCAGCTTAGACCGGGAAAACTCACACTGGGAAGCGGGACCAAGAGGACAAACACCACTCTTGGGCACAGCAGCAAAGGTAGGGGAACACAGTCTGGAAGAATGAAGCTCATGCTCACTGAGCTCACTGCCTGCACAGTGAGGTGTTCTGAGAACTCTCTTCCTGGGTGTTGTGGACAGCAAACAACTACTCTTACCCAAGAAGCACAGGCTGAGCTGTTGCCTTACAGTAAGATCAATCTATGTAGTTTGAAGACTGAACCTGGGTGTTCTAATCTCACCATTAAATATTTAGAAAGCTTTTAGCTGTATACCCGTAGTGCACACTTTTAACGTGCAGAAGAAACTTTCTCATTTGAAATACAGAAATCATCTTAGATCTCAAACTATTTACATTTTCACAGCTAACTCTAGTCTGAGTTTCCCATTCCTTATCTAGTCCTTTCTATTTTGTATCTATTTAGGAATTACACATTTGCCCACTCACCCAAGCTCATTTTTTCCCATGAGTAAACTGTAATACTTGTGAGAGGTATGAAAACCCTTTTATACAATGAGAAACTTCCCAAAGTACTTGGAATTCCTGTAAATTATTTTTTCCTGGAACATGGATGGAAGATGCTGGCTTCAACTCTTTATACAAAAGACCAAGAATCTTCTTTACAAATATCTCCAAGCTATAGCAGCTAAGATATATTTATGTGTGAGATGGCTCAGAATAATCAATTAGGTTTGCTAAGGTTCCAGTAAAGAAACTGCAACTACAATCTCTTTTTTTTCTTTCCCTTACTGTTTTCTTGCATAACATTTTTTTCCTTATCATTGCCTATTTTCATGCAGAGCATGTTGCTTATTCGCTATGGTCAGTAGACACTTTATTTTAATTACTTCAAAGTTAAATGTATTTGAAGACACTTGGCTCTCATTCCAGGTGAGAAAAACAATTAATATAATGGTTTTAGAACTGCATAGGAAAAAATATCAAAAATATGAGCTGCCAACACCCCAAGCCCCCACATACATTAATAAATATACTGATTATTTTGCCTTTGCCTTCACCTTTTTCTAACGAACACAGTACTGGCAAGTTAACTTATGCTACCTCAGTCTTATCAAAGGTTACTGTGCAGTTATTTATCAACTGCAAATACAACATCATTATGCAGTAATCATCCAATTAACTTCTGGGGTAAATGCACATCACTCTTGCACTTCCTGCTCCAATACACATTTAGTATTAAATTTCTTTTGTTACTGTATATATATGTGTGTGATACTGCAGCGCTTATAAGGCTGTTTAGAGATCAGAATCCCACCATTACTGACACGAGGCAATCAAATAAGGTGAGAATGCCCACATACCTTTAAGGAAATGTGAGACACACATTTCTTGTAAAACAAAATGACAGAGAATCCCCTTGTGCTGTAGACTTCTCCTGCCCATTCCAAAACAGACAAGAGGAACTAGATCATAAGCTAACATCAATCACTCTAATTTCAATCAAATCCATGAAGTATCACCAACCCACAAGAACACCATCTCTCCTTCCATAACATATGATGCACATTTAAAAACATATATAAAAATTAGAAACTCAAGATGGAAAGTAATAGGATGCTGATACGGTCTATCCATATAGGTACTGATGTCATTCTATTTTGATGGATGCAAAATTCACTAATAGTCCAAAACAACTGATACAGAGGTTTTATATAAAACTCAATCAATAGCATCAAGGCACTATACAGCTGAACCACTTCTGAGTGTTTCCACCTCCAAAGAGGCACCAGCTCCTGACCAACAGCACACAAACCATGCTCTCCACAGTTTGCTGGTGGTCCCCGGGGCCAGCACACAGAGCTGCACAGCAGTGCTTTACAACCCAGTCATTCCACAGGCAAAGCCCGTGTTCCAAAGGCAATTCAAGCACAGAAACTTTGCTATTCAGCCTTCTAAAGGAAACTTAATATCTTTTTATTATGTAAATGTGAATAAACAGGACAGAAATTCCTTTCCAGACATAGTCAAAGAGAAGCATTTTAGAGAAATGTAAGAAAGATGTAACAGGGTCCCTCCTGATGATCTACAGCTAAATGGACTGACCTGAAATCCAGGACCCAAGTCTGCTTCTTCCCTTAAAACCACTTCTAGGAATACATTTACTGCCCTCATCCTCTTTCAGATTCCCCAGTCTCTTCAAGGGCTTGTAAAAAGAATTGCTTGGCAAATAGGATTTAATTGCATTAAAGAGCAAATTAATCTTTTCCCCCTAGATATCCTACATTGTCTCACCACACCAGAAAACAATGGAAAATACAGCCATACTCTGACTGGAGCTTCATTGCAAAAAGTTATTCCAGGATATTGGCCACTGTCCAAAAGGTAAGAGTAACAGACGTAATTTAAATATGCTTGAGCGCAGGAACAAACGCCTAAGCTCTGTTGCTCTCTTTGTCAAAACCCATTCTTTCAGAAAATCATTTTCTTTACCCATTGGACAACAAAATGCATTGTCAAGAAATTTTATAGCAATAATTATAAAAGATGTCCATTTGAACCCATTGAGGTCTTACTGATTTTATAATACCCAGCAGACCTCCCTGCAGGAGAACGCTATATTTATGTTAGCAATATATGCGAGAATTGAGATCGTAAAATTAAATGACCACATAGAACTGTCATTTATATGATGAGCGCCTACATGTGTGAAGGCTGGTTTATCTTGCAAGATAGGGTAGTACTAAATGGTCCACTCTCAGTGAATGCTTTTAATCACGCATTTCTTCACTGTTTCTGCAATATTACACTTGAAGGACTGGTGAGCAGTTTGCTATGAAATGTTAAATGGCTACTGGCAGTACAAGCCCGATGGAAGTGCTCACTAAAATAGAAGTACAGTACATATTGTATGCAATTGTTTTATGAGAGACATTATGGTTACTAGAATAACATTTCACCATTACCAACCGCTGAGAGAAAAGTCATTAAGATATTTGGCAAGCCAGTGTAATTTTTCAGCAGAACTACAGTATAAGACCTCCGAATAGCTTCTGTACAAAAAGGCTAGCTGTCTCAAGAAAACAAGTCTTTGGTGTCATTTTATTCATAGGGGTTTATTTTCAGATTCCAATGAGAAAGTTATTGCTGCTGGAGAGTGAACAATTGAGCCTTAACCCTTATTATAACAGTGCAATTTTAGAACCACTACAATAAATCTTGCAGCAGTGTTTCCATTAAAAATCTCTTTTCTAAAGTGATTTTATGGTGTGCGGTTTCATTCAGACACTTTTATGAGAGACTTCTTTAAACTATGATTTTAAAACTAGAGAGAGATTAAGCACGTGTTTAAGCATTGTTAAATACTGAGATGGAAATAAACAAAACCCAAGTCACTGTTACCACCTCAGCCTATTGCCATGGTTTTGCAAATACTGCAGCAACAGAAAATTCATGCCCTCCACACAAACAGTGGGGTCCGTGCTGAAAAGAGTTCCCCTTACCACCATCAATGGAGCAGCAACTGCCCATTTTTCATATTGCCATTAACATATTAAAGACTGACTCACAAACACACAGATGTCATTCCACCCTCATCGTTTCCCAGTAAATATGCTTTCCCTCTTCCTAGAACTGTACTTTAATGATATGACGAGGCATCACAGCTTCAAGGTGCAAACATTTTCAACAGAAACAGCCACTATGCATCACCTAACTAAATCCTTTTCTCTGTAACAAGAACAGTAATGACCTATTACAGTATTATCACAAGGTAACAAAACATAAGTAACAAGGCCCACTGCAACCAAACACTTCTAGTTGTCAAAGTTTCCAATGGAAACAATGATTTCTGGTTAACGTGAGCTGACAGGAGATCTCATGAAAGCCCTGTAAACGACGCAGGCCAGCATTAAACAAGCTGCTATTTTAATTCTGCTTCTTTCTATAAGTTGGATCAAGACAATCTCAAAATGGCAAGTCATTTCAACAGGATTGGCTATCTGTCTGATTTGGAAGAAGGCAATTCTGATATTTGATTTCTTTTCATTTGATGTTGTATAATTTCCACACACATATTTAACAGAAATTAAAGTATACCAACTAGACTCAAGCTCGAGGAAACAGTTACCGAGTGGTACATTTTCTAACAGAAGAGTGAGTGAGTAGAAGCTCCATTAAATGCAATGCAATTATTTGATATCATATTGGAAAGGAATTATGCTGAGGAACACTCTGTCTTCAAAACTTTGTACAAACATCCCTGTCCTGTAGAATCTATAGAGGAATGCAGTTTCCATGAAATTAGGTTTTCCAGTCATTCATTGCTATCCCCCAAGTTCAAAGAGCTCTATTCTAAAAAAGATCATTCTAATCTGAAATCTCTCAATATTCTGAAAAATATTACAGTATGGTCCTATATCTGTAACTTTCAGTAACAACTAAACACCTAACTACAAAAACTGAAATTACATGGAAACTTGGTTACTTACTTGCCTGTATCTCTCAGATGATTACAACTATGGCTTATAGCCCTTCACTCCTCTGTAAGGTTTCATGAGATATACAGGTACTACCCAGAATGCTCTAAAGGGCAGCATCTTCATGAAGTTCTCTGTTTGAAACTAACACTTTGGAAGACAAAAACAGGGTAGAATGAAAAATCCTAGCTTACTTGATACTTGTCAGGAGTAACCCCAAAAGGAAAACACGCAACACAGAAAGTCATGGTGGAAACTAACTTATTCTCTAGTAAAACCACTGGAATGCCAGCAAAATTGAAACTTCTGGACAAAGCCATCCTGTTCAGAAATACAGGTCTCCTATTCATGCCATAAGTTTTTAGGCTTGCATCATTGTATTTCCAGTTTTGTAAACACTTACATATATGCTTGATTCTGCCATTCTGAGTAATTCTTATGGGTCTTCCCCTGGCAAAGAAATAACTCCCAAAAGTGTCCACTCACTCGAAGAGGTGCTTAAGTCACTGTCAGTTTTCATACGTCCCCCACTGCTGTCTGCACTGCTCAAAATTCCCAAATGATTTGTGATCAACTTTAGTCATCCATGCATTTGAATTTACAGGAGGTATTGATAGCAGAGCAAAAATTTTAGAAATATGGACCTAGACTTTTAGAACCACAACAGAATATAAAAGAAATTTAAGACTGGAAAGATTAAAACATTTTGTAGAACTTAACATCTAAACTCCACAACTCTAATGTTTCTAACATAGTTTCTTTAAAAAAAAAAAAAGTATTAAAAAAGTAAACTTCTTTTCCTTACACAAATAATGGCAAATAACTCAAAATAACTGCAATTCTATCAGTAAATTACACCTTGTTCATCAGAAAACTAATTTTGAGAACTTTAAACTGAAAATTAGCCACAACTGTATACACAGAGGTATCAGCCTGTCTTTAATTCTCACACCCTTTTGAATTCCAAAAAATTAGTAACTGTATTTACTAAAGACATGTTTTTACTTTCCTGTCTCCTAACTTAATGAGTTTACTTGTGTTAGAACCAGACAACCAAATCAGACATATATCTATGTCTCTGAAAAAAAGTCTTTTCCCTTTAGTCTTAACAATGAATATGTTTTGCTTTCATTTTAAAATTCAGTTATCAACATTTTTCCTCAGGAAAACATTCATTGTCTTTCTTAAGACTTTTAAGAATAATTGTGAACACACATACTGATAAATATCAACAAATATTTTGTCTTTAAAGCTCATCTGTTGTGCCAGAAGGGTCTATTCCTCATAATTTTTAATTTAGAATGCTAATTTTACAGAATGTGAGAATCCAGATAGCTCTTCACAGGCTCTATTCCCACTGGAGTTCTCTCTGAAAAGTTAATAACATTAACAGTTTTACTATTAATTTAACTTGAGTGTTTACTGGGTTTTTGGGGTGCCACAACAAAGGAAAAAACCCATAAACTTTCAAGAATTAAAAAAAAGTTTCTAAAATTTCCCTCATTAAAATGAAAATATAAGCAACTAAATGCCTTACTAGGATTTATAAAAATTCACCATCAATATTACTTAGCAAAAAAATCCAAAATGATGCCTATGCATCATTATGCATTATTACATAATGCATTATATAAATTAAACTTAAAACACAAGTAGTTCCATTAATTGTTCCTCTGTTTGTTTGTAGAACTACTCATTTTATGCAACTTACAATATGAGTGACCCAGTTATTCACACTTTAAGAACTTAAAAATTTTCAAATGAAACGTGAAAGAAAAGTGTTGGCTCATATCATTTGCAAAGTTTCCCTCAGAAGATACTCTTTTCATAGCTCTAAAATCTTGAACAGTTCTCCAAACTGGCCACACAAATCTGCTGCCTCATTTTTACAAGAGCAGTTCTTAGTATCATTATAATACTGAATAGCAATAGCTCCAAAATAATTTAAGAAAATACACACTTCAGCCCAAAAGTCGAGCTGGGATAATATGATGAGTAAACAGGATTACTTGTTTAAGTAGTCAAAGTTTTTCAGGCATGCAAACCCTAAGGAAAACTTAATTAAAGTCAATAAAGAGGAAGGGAAAGCACAGAAAAATTAAGTAATTAAACTGTGCAAAGCAAAATATGAACTGATCAGTTATCTGTTCCTGCCTGTGGGATAGTTTTGCAAACACAAGCTTTCAGCCTCCAGCTGGGATGGATTCTGAGTTTTGTGTGTTTATCATGCACAGATCCACCAAAACCAAAAGTTATGCTGGATTTATGGTGCTAAAACTGATAGAGAATTTTGCCCATTTGAACAAAACAGTGATTGCTGCCATACCCTTTTGAAGACTTAAAAGAAAATATTAATCCTCCCCAGATTCATGTCACTATTTTGGCAGACTATTTGAATATTCCATTTATGCAGAATTTAGAAATTACGAAGATCTGGAACCCAATTCTCTTCTTTAGAATATTAATGCTGATAAAACTGCCTATAAGTCCTCTGATAGGCAGTGAATATTTATTGATAAATAGCAAGCAGTAATCAGGTTCTCAACTTATAAACTGTATTTTCTTGTTATATATCTTCTTTACATTATGTACTTTGGAGCATTACTCAGTCCACATTCACAAGCTTTCAGGTATCGTCAGGTATTTATCAACCACCTAGGAAAGACTATAAGCACTTTTTTGACACAAAGTCACTAAATTCTAAGATTTCTGTAAAAGTGGGAGTTAGATGCATTTAAAAATATGGGGAAAGAAACTCATAGGTGCTCAAAACTTTGTATACAACCTGCAGCAGCAGCAGCCTCTCCTCCTTACCAGTGCCTTTCTTTAGGCACCAAATCAGCAGCATCTTTCCTTTGGACAGTACAGGGCATCCACAGGGCTGTGTAAATTTCACAGCTTTTTACCATCTCAGACACCCAACTCTTTGATACAGGGAAAATAAAATTCTATGTTCCTTTCAACAGTGTATTGCTGTAGCACTCCGGTTGTGAACTTGACCACTTGCTGCAACTTTGCTATTAATTTTATTGGTGACTCCCGAAAGGGGAAAAGTTTGCATTCCCATGGCACAGTACTTTACCTAGACTGGTTCACCATGAATCCTCAGGTCACAACCAAGGTCAAAGAGTGCTGTTCAGGATGCCAAAATACCAAAGTATCTGGATTTTAACAGATTTGTTCAACAGTGTTTGCAGCGTTAGTCAGGGTGCAGTCAGTGTGTGCATCAGGCTCACACTTGGTGCAACAACATGTCACTTAAGTTTGAAGCATTTAAATTTAGTTTAAACTATAGCAAACTGCTGCAAATCCCAGAGAAATAAATCTCTTATGGTAGAACAGCAACTGTCTGGTATCTCAAGGGGGTTTCAAGCATAACTCCCTCTTCAAAGGAACTGTTTGGGGTGAGGGAGGAATTTCTTTTCTCAGACAACCAACGTGGCAATAAGCATGTGGTCATAAGTATCACCATCCAGTTCTTTAATTTGGGATGGAAATTTACAAACCCTGAAATGACAAAAAATAATCAAGTGTTTTTGCATATAGGTGGCTAAAAGATCTCAAACTTTCAACAGTTTGAAGGATAAAACTTGATATTATTTGTAGGAGATAGCCCCTAGAGTTTTACAGAGCAAGATACCTCACAGAGGTGTCACCATTCCCCCTGGCAGATTATCTGAAGGAAAATAACTATAAGAATTAGGCTGAAAAGAATGAAGCTAAGCCCGAGTTTCTACAAGGTATGCCAAGAGATACCCACTAGACCTACTTAATAACCACAATTTAAATACAAAAGCATAGACCCACTTCTCTCCACACTTGCAACTGATAAAAGTGAAGTGATATCATTTTGTGATCAGTCACAACATGTTGGTGCTCTGTTCACACATGAAATCAAGGAAAATAATTTTTTTTCTCAAGCATAGATTCTATGATTCTAGTTCTGTAGTATTGTGAGGCGTGGTATTCTTGATTAAGAAGGGATGTAGGAAGACAAAAGAAAAGATTAAAATGGTAGAAGTGACCTTAGTTGATAATAACAGTTCACTTCACTGTTTCATATAATAAATAAAGTTTTAAAATAATATTCAAAACAAAGGCATCAGAAAGATTTTTAAATGGGCCAAGTGTTAGACTAAATTATTTGCCTTCAGTGACCCCTGAAAAAGGCTTATTTTTGCAGTTTGAACATAAAAAGCTTAGAAATGCTAATAATTCCATCTGGAAATCAAAATCATAAACTGTTAGATTAATGAATGTCACAAGTAGCTCTCACATGCAGAATAGTAAAGACATTGTTAGCAATTTGTTTTGACAAAAGTGATTAGAATATTTATTTTTGCTAACACTTCTCCTACATACAGACCTTGAAAAATGAAACTTGTTTGTATAATTCAGTAATACACAAATCTTTATTAAAACTCAGAATGTTACTAAGTTAATTATATGATATTAACAAGAAAAGGAATAATCAAGAAATCCTTCACAAGTTCATAATCTGAAAGGCAAACAATGCTTCACTGGTCTGATCTGTAGTGCCACTTAGAGCTATTTTAAATGGAATTGCTAGTTTTTACTATTTATTATTACAATGGAAGGGAAAGCAGAACTGTTGATTATAGTTTCTTCCAATCATAAGGAATGCAATGCAACAGCACCTAAACCATTACATTTGTTTTAGATTACATTAACTGCAAAAAATGCCTCATGAATGACAGAGAGGAAATGTCATGAGGGGTGTTTTTGTCATCTGCTTTGTGCCTGCTTATTCCACTATGGGTAACATGTGCTCAGAAGTCTAGAAAGTCTTTTCTTGAAGAGAAGAAAAATCTCATTTTTTAAATTACACTGAAATTAACTGAATAAAAAAAAAATCGTAGGAGTTTTAACAGACTAAAATCTCATCGTGATGTCAAACTCAGCTGTAGGATTTCACTCCCATTTCACTTTCAAAATAACCACTAGAGCAGAAAAAGGGCAAAAATTAAGAGCAGTTATTCACAGATTCCTAGTTCAGCAGGAACCATGTGGTTTAGGGCTTCCAGCATTGCACAGACTAAAGATGAACACAATGAGTTCTATCTCAAGCCCCTTACTTGTGGCTGAAGTGTAGAAAGACATTCCACTCTGATTACAAGCAAGAGAAGATCTTAACCTCCTTCAGTTCCAATGATTAATTACTCTCACTGTATAAACCAATTACGCCTGCCTGCAGTTTCTAGCAGAATACTTTCATTAGACCTTTCTCTGCCAGATTAAAGAGTATGACAAGAGCTTTCTTCTACAGGAATACATTACGTGTATCACCTTTTAGGTGAACCATTCCTCTTATGTTTGATCCCAAATGCAAATTCCAGCCCTGCTCTGGGATTCTCCTGTAGGCTTCCTCCTGGGCAGATTATACTAGCAAGAGTCTATGGGCCTTAAAGCATTTCTGCAGCCTGTAAAGACTGAGGGGATGAGTCTTCCTGCTACAAACGGGAGCTTGACTTCAATTTTGAGCATGATTGAGTCCTCAGATCTGAAGACGTTCTTCTGATGCATAAAGTACAGTCTACTGGTTTCAGAGCAAAATATACTTTTTCCTTGGCCGTAGTTTTAGAAACTTTTCTTCTTTCCAAGCCAGTGGTAGTACAGAGGGGAAGAGGAGAGAAAATGCAGCCGCAGGGCTGGAGAAGTTAAAAGGATACAATGTTTTGAATATTGTAGTCTCCAATGGTAAGTGGAGAGTGTTGGTAAACATGGATATTTTGCTGTGCACAGTAGGCAGGGCTTTCTCAGCAACATGACTTGTGTTCCCACAGTCAGAGCTTCTCTGACTACTTGCAAAGCAACCACTAATTGAGGTGAAAGGCAGGGTCTAGACAACTGTGCATTTTGCTGTTCCAAGGAAACTGCAGTTGTGCCCAGTCACATCTGGGACTCGATAGAGGAATCTACCCTTACATAGCTGTAACCTTAGTCCAGTACTGGTGGTCCACAGTAGGCAGAAAAGATGAAAATAGAAAAGTACCAGAACACAGCAAATCTGCTACGAAACTCAGAATTAAGACAGTCCCCATTTCCTCATTCATTTGGCATGTTCGGTTTTTGTCATCAGCGCTGGTTGGTATCTGCAAACCAATGTCACCACCTTCTCCAGGCAAACAGCTGCCTCTGAAACATTTCTAGGGGTACATCAGTGAAGCACTGCCTCTCTGTAAAGCAGCAGCTGCTAATTCTGGTGTGGTACATAACAGCACACTGCCACATCAGGTTGGGTCCTGCAAGAAAAAGAATTTCTCTGGCCTAGATCATTTGACAATTGCTACCGTATGAATAATTCAGGCCAAAAAACCCAGCAAATGCAAGCAAGCGAATAAAACAGCAAGCTGTGCACTGCACTCTACGGCCAGAAACAGCTCCAGTTCAGCCAAAGGGTGTGACAGCTGCTTGCTGATGGTGATGGCTGGCCACTGCACACCAACTAATTGCCAAACCATGGGAGCCTTCCCAGGAAGACATTTCCGTGTTTCAGACTGCATGGCTTGCCATCCCAGTCCCTTTGATTTGAGTTAGCAAAACTAAGGCTTAAACCTATAAAAATATGTACATCATAATTCCTCCTCTGGATTAATTAACCTGATTGGGAGGACACATTAACTGAAGAAGTGCAATCTCCTCATGACTGAAAAACCTTCAGCTTCATCTTACTTTCCTTTGGCTTCTGGGCCTACAATTCTGTACAAGGAGAGGGAGCACCACAGCTTTGTTCAAAAATTTTTCTTCAGTTTTAACTTTGGTAATACCTAGAGGAAGTATATGTTGATTGAAAGCTGTAATACTTCCTTCTCTGTCCTTCAGTTTACTTTCCTGCCCTTGTTAAATCCACTTTTAAAGCAGGAAAGGAGAATGCATTCAAAGAGAACTTTCCTGTTCCTGAGATGAATTTATTCTGCTCATCAATTCAGAAATACTCTCCAAAAGAGGAGGTGACTATAGCTCCAGCCCAGGCTGCCTGGTGAGCTGTCTTGCACCTTTGGCTGTCCACCTGCCCTGGCTCAGAGGCAGTAGCCTGGAAATCCGGGAGCCCCAGACTCAGGGTAGCCCACCTGGCAGAACAGCCAAACAACCTCCACATCCTGTGCATCTCACTTTGTATCTGGCATGCTTCCAGTGAGCTGCATGGGTGAACCAGCAGGAAACCAGGCTGAAACTTTACATGTTTCCAGAAAGAAGTTTGTGAAATTGAACTATTTGCATAGACTACTGGGGTGAATTAGCAGCCCCTCCACTAGAAGTTTTCTCACTGAGTCTGCTCTGTGTCATGCTTAGTTAATGCAGAATCCAGTAAGTGCTTTATGTTTGGGTAAGCTATTCACACAGAAATAGGGGGGGGGAAATGACAATAACAGAACCAGACTGTAAAACTGCAGTTGTTAGGGGTATGTTCCAGGCTAGAAGCATTTAAAATGTTTGCCATTAAAGCTTTCCACACTCAGATTCACATTCCTTCCTCTATGATGTTCTGCTCACCCACAATCACTCTGCCATATACTGTGTCCCTGACTCATGTGTTCCTGACTTAAGTAGTTGCCTCTAGTCAGGGATACTATTCACCTTTGTCTACTTTGTCCTTCACCTCAGTTACCCACAACAAAAAAAATAGCAGGCTATCAACTGAGGTACTTGACTGTATTCCTTACACAGGAATTCTACCTGTAATGGTAGTTTTGTATCATTTTACTTGCTCAGATAAATGAACAGATATGGAAAACTAAAAATCTCATATATAGTCTGGCTGCCCACTTCTCTCACAGAGGTCATTTCATCTCATAGCTAGGGTCAGCTGATAACAGGCAAAAAATGAGGGACTCTACTGCACAAAGAGAGAAGTGAAAAGCATTTACAAACCAGACCTAATCATGCAAATGAAAATAAAAAAGAGCAGGAGAGATCAGCAATGTAAGCAGAGTCCAGTTTTGATGAAGTGTATTTGTAAAAAGAGATAACCTGACACTATAGAAAACAAAAGGGAACAAAATATATTGATCCTTTAAAGCAAAGCAGAAATCAGTTTTGCTCTTGAGAGGGAGGGAGGGTGGGCAGGAAGGCAAGCAGGTAGGCAGGCATCTATAGAAACAGGAAAAAAATTTTAATACAGCAAGAAAAGACTGATGAGTGCAATGAGGGACAGGAGCTAAGCAGATAGATCTTACCAAAAAGTTAATTAGATATGTGTTCAGATCATTACATTTAGGACTACTGACTGTCCTTTGAGAGACCTGCTTCACACGATTTTCTGCTTTACCCAATTTTCTGCCAAAATTTGAGATTTTTTTTCTCCAGCGTTCAAATGGGAGTGAGTTGAACCACTCCTCAATCTACCCTTGGCTTCTTGGGCGCACCAAGTGTTTTGCCAATGCTTCCACATCTCAGCCTGTCCAGAGCTGGTTTCACAGCCTCTCACTGACCATGGTCTCTGCTGAAAAAGAACATGCTGAACAGGACACGATGCTGAGCCTTTATTTTCTACAACCACGGTCTGCTAAGCTAAGCAAAGTCATCTGTGCATCCCCCTGCCATGCACACTCTGCAGCTCACTCTGCCCCAGCCAGCTGTGTACACTTCCCCAGTCAGTCCTAGCAGTACTTTCATACCCTCCTTCCTCCACATGTAACGGGCTCACTTTCCACACAGCTCCGACTTGAATGCATATTCACAGCTTGTGCTAATGCTAAAAGTACCACAGAGCACAGGCACATTTCAAAGGAGACTTACACAGCCCTCTGAAATCACCATCCTTCTAGGTAAATAAGTCTCTGATGACCCATACTGTATGTATGGCATTATGCTGCATTTGTGATTCAGATGACTGCTCCAAATCCAAAGCACACATACAAAGTACTAGAGAACTTTCAACATAAAGGAGGTATAAAAGTGGAGCTGATTCACACTCTTAGCTGCAATCAAACTACCAGAGGATGCTGAATGATTTCCTCTGCTCTGGTTTTGGATGTCATTATCTGACCTCATTTCTTGCTTGTGACATTTTCTTGGGCAGCTCAGTCCTCACATATTATCAATCAAGCCAGAAGCGCTCAAAGTCATACAAATGTGAGTGTATGTGTACGTCTCTGAAGGGGGATAAGGGGTGGGGTAAATTAAAGGCTTTTAAGTATTACTGATTGAGAAAGAGAGAAAACAACATTTAAAAGCCCTTTAAATGGCTATTCCTTCCTTTTGATCCTAAATTTCTCTTTGTTTTGTCCTATGCAGCTGGCTAAATGATGACAGAGTGGCTTGCAATTATCTGGATGACATTAGATGCCAGCTGAAATGGACACTAAAGGAAGAATCCAACATCCTGCACATGTAATTCCTACTCCATTTGGCACAGAACCAAGTCAACAAATATACACTTCTTCCCCCACCGTCCCCAATAAATCCCATGGCCAGTGAATGCTGCTATGGTAACAAAAGCCCAGGAAGGGGGAAGAGCTTGGATATAAGCAGTTTTCAAAATGTTGAAGAAGAGTTTTAGATTCAGAACTGCACACACCTGTAGGTATCTCCCACAAGCTCTGCACACTGAACACTTACATGTACACTGCAGACCTGTGCTTCCAATGCCTGCAGAATCCTGAAGGACTCTAATTAATCTGATGGCTTTCATTTTCAGTCATTGTACAGCTTATTCAAATCACAGGTACTTCTCCACCAGTTCTGTGAAGCTTACTACAATAGACCTTAGTAACTGAGCACAGCTGTCAAAATAATGTTATTGTATTCCTGAATCTGTTCCAAAGACAGTTATTCCAGAGAAATTTAAAAGTTATATTCCTATATTAGCACACTAAGTAGTTCATAGCAGTTTAGTAAATCAAATATTCCATACTGCTAGCTTAATAAGATGGGGAGTCATGCATGAAATGACTGCCAGGTTAATGACACAGGGAGCCATGCATGGCATGTATTTGCATATAATAGCACAGAATGTTCCCCTAAATCCTTTAAATTACTCATCAGTTCTTAAATAGGCATTTAACTAAGCCTTCATCCAGAATCAAAAAAAGACAGAGCCACCTACAATTGAAAAGAACCATAGATAAGAACTAAGTAAAACCTAAAGTGCCAGCTTGTAGGAAGAGCAGGAAATCTGTACATGCAAACAGACCAAACCAAAACACACCATAATGCCTACAGCTAAAAGTAAACAGACAGATTTGTTTCTTTGTAGCAACTCTCAAAAAGAAAATTAAATGTATTGTAGTAGAAAAGATGACACAGGAAAAGCACCAAAAAGTTTGAAACCAAGCCTGGAGTAACCTACAGACGTGATGAGGAGGGAACAGCATTTGTGCTTGTTATTTTCCTGCCAACTCACAGAATCAGCCTGAGAGACTGATGTCAAAGCTGAAGATTTTTGTTTGGTTTCCTTTTCCAGCACCCCTTCCAGACTGCCATATGTACATTCCTTCATGCCACAACTTTTCTGGGGTCTTAGTTTGTAGGAGCAGCTGAAGGAACAGGACATTAAAACATAAGCTACAGAGGGGAATGCAAGTGAAGGGAGAAAGTCTAGACCCTTCTCCTTAGACAACAGTTCAAGAGAGGTGGGTTACTGTACCAACCCATGCTTAGAATCAGGAAAGTTGTTTCAACTCTGCATTTTTCCTTTTCCTTTCTAGAAGTTGCCTGTTATAATTGCTCAGATGGCCAGCTCTTCACGGAAAGGACACGTTCCCAACATGTTCCCAAATGAGCCGTCAAGGACTCTCAGGACTTTTCATACTATTGCAATATAACAGACCAATTTGCATGCTGTTTAAACACCTTCGGGCCCGAATACCTGTTACGTGCAAACACACACAGACACGCACAGAGGACAAAATACTGGCTGGAAAAGTTTCTGCACCACTTCAGCAAGTAGTACCTCACATAAATGTTATCACACACTATGCTGTGCAGAACAGGTATTTTCTTCTAGATGCTGACTTGTTCTCTCCACTTACACAGAGAAACCATCTGCAAGAGCCTGCTCACAGTATCATTTTATATATAGCTGGATTTAAGTGTCCATTACTCCAAACTATAGATCACTTGCAAATGTGAGTCACAAATTTATGTTACTGAAGTTTATAAATCTAACCAAAACATGTTATTATTTCAACATGTAAGAAGCTAATACACTTATTCATTACTCTGTTTGGATGTGAAAAGTAATTAACAAACTAATTCAAATTAACCAAAAACGAAGTAGAGAACCTTGAACTTTCACACTGTCACTGCAAAAGGAATATCAGACAAATAATATTCGCCAGCCACTTTTCCTATGACTCACTTGAATGGTACTAGGGAATAAGGACAATTACACTCTTGTAAGCAAAAGCATTAAGCTATATCCATTGTCTCATAAGCTCAGACCATTTCAACCAGGGAAAGTGTCCTTGCCTAGACAATAGCACAGAAAAACATAAACTCACTGAGTAAACAAGAAAGAGAAAATACCACCTCTTTAATCTAGAACAGCTGCAGACAGTAGAACAGTACCCAGATGCTTTCTGGAAAGATGCCTTTACATTAATGAAATTTCTATCCTTTCTACCCAAGATTTACCATTTATTTTTAGTAACTGGATACCAGTAATTCACTCTATGATATCAAGGTGTGACACTTCTCAATTGTAAGCAACCACAGCAACAGCCTATATTTTATTTGCCAAGGAATACTTCTATTTCCTCGGAATACAACATGCTCTAAATTCTCATTTCTCTTCAACTAATGCTCTAGCTATTACATATGCTGTAGGAAATGCTTTTATTTGTAAGTATAGTCTTTTGTGTTAAGAAAGATAAATGTCAGACTCATTAATTATGTATCTATAATTAGATACTGCTGAAAACGAGCTGAAACTTGTTTTGACATCTCCTTTGAAGAATGTATTTGTACATTGCATGTAACATTGCATATATGCATTTGCAAAACCTGAACTAGCTGAATGGCAGCTATGTACAAAAGCCAGCAAGCTTTGACAGGGTAAACAAAATCAAAGCACAGCTGAAGCACCGACTTACAGGAGGGAAATTCACATGAGACAGCTTGCTCAGAAAAAGCTAAATGGCCATCAAGACGAAAAGAAGTCTCTGACCAGGAACACATGATGAAAGCTGTACTTTGTTGATTGCAGAAAGTTTTCTTTTAAATACACCCTTCTAAGTGTTTAACTAATTTCCAAGAGGCTTGATTGTACTTCACTCAACTCCAGGGTTTTTTTCCTACTAATTTGGAGATAGATTGTACCTCAAGGCAGAGCCAGGAACATGGGGTGTGTGCTTAAGCGGCAGGAACCCAAGAGTAAGCGTGGGAGGCATTGTGCTTCAGCAACAAAACGTATCCCTTCCCCCACAGAGGCAAAGGAGACAATCAACCCTACTGTTAACTGTGAATTTAAGTATGAAAACCAGCAGTGTGCAGAACATACTGCAGGATGGAAGCAAACTCTCTTCTGCCTTTTACACAATCCAGGAATTTAAAGAAGTAATGCCAGCAAACTTTCTATACGAGTGGTCCCATGTATGAGGAAACCACATGTGAACTAATAAGAGGAGTATTAATGAAGACTCAAAGAACTGTCTAGGTTATTGTAGGATAACGATAAATGGTTTGGCAATGCTGTTTCTGGGACTGAATTCAGCCTTACCACAGCTGTTGGACTTTAACATCCAGCATTTAAGTGCTGTTATAATCAGAAAAGCAACTCCGTAAAAATAATACCTTCTTACTCAAAAGAGCTGCTTCTTCTATATTTTCTTAGTAATTTCTGATACCTTTACCAACAAAACAAGTCATTACCACTGATAATGGTAATGGCAGTGCTAATCCAGCTCTAGGAGGGAAGGCTGGATCCCAGTTTGTCTCACCATGATGCAGGGTTGACTGGCTCACAGCCCAGACCTCTGCTAGAGATGCAATGCAGGAGCACGCAGAAAAAACATTCCCAAATACCTGAGAGCAGGCATAGTCACCACATTTCTCTTGAGGACAAGCACATTAGCCACCAAACACCCTTATTGAAACAGGGACAAGCAGAGGCATTTGCCCTGAAGGTACCTTCCATGCCACTGTATGTGTTCTGCAAGTCCATGGCACCGCAGCAGACAGCCACTGCAACTAACCTATCCCTGTGACACCCTTTCCAGACCAAGAATTAAGACAAAGACAGTTTCTAAAGCAGAGGGGAGTACTAGTCATCGCCCTATTTTTGCACATTTCGGAAACAAAGTGACCTTCAGTTGGGATAAATCAGCACAGCCACACTGATTGCTTTGACTGATGTCAATAACTTTACTGATTACTTCACACCTGATAAAGTGTTTCAAAAAGGAGTAATTCCCTTGTTGTTGATCACAAAGCTTACTAGGGAACAGCTTGACAGCTCCTCGCAAGCACAGTGTTGCGGGTGCTTGCCAGTTTATCCCTATGCTGCCTCACGTTCTCCATAGGTAAAAAGCCATTACATCATCGGCGTGCAAAGAAGGCAAATGGCTTGCAAATATAAAATGGCAGTGGGACTTCTCCCATAGAAGGTGTACATTAAAATGAAAAGTTACTATAAAACTGAGAAAGGTAAACACCTGATTTTTGGTGTTCATTTTAGAGTCCCTTCAAAATAGAAAAGAAACGGGAAAGTTACACCCCTTATTTCTAAGGCTCTGGAAAATAAGAAATTTGAGTGAACATAAGAAAATATGAAATTAAAATACTTCTAACCTTAGACAATTTCAGTATCTCCACAATCTGTAAGACACCACTCTCTAACAGTTCTGTTTCATGCCAATAGTATTCACTTCAAAGGACATAATCACCAGAAAGGCAAGTTTGTCTTCTGTAAAGATTTCCCCACATGCCATTAGCGCAGCAGTGCTTTCAAACACTCTCACTGAATTCAAAACAACTTGAAGCACCGTGGTGGACACTGCACTCTATCTTGTGCAAATCAGGGAAGGGAAGAAGCTTATTTACTGATTAGCAATTCCTCAGTGATAGTGGTGGGGAGGGAGAACCTGCCTACAAAAATGTTAGCTGTTCGGAAATATCAGCCTGTCTATAAACAGATGGCTACTCCTCACGGGATACTGCCCTCTCCAGGAATGCTGCACTAAGTTCTGAACCTCTTCCAATGCATCCCTGAGCAGGCTGTGTTCCTAGCAAAGGTGAGGAAAGTTAGAAATGGAATGAAGCCAATCTGTGCATATAAAAGCTCTAAATTCATTACTCTCAATTAAAATGAATGAGGATAAGGACTGCTTCCAAGTACATCAATCAAAGAAAGTATTTGCTGCAGGAAAACAGAAGACACTGGTGTATACACGAAGGAATTTATTCCCATATTAACAAAATGTGTGCAGGCAAATGTACACAAAACTGGCAGTTTATTTTTCACTCCAGAAGTTGCAACTATCTAGGAATGATGGGTTAAATATCCAGAGTTATCTATTTTTATCTTTTTTTTAAAGCCTGTTTCTTAAAGAATACTTGTATGCCCGCACACCTGATTTTGCAAAAAAATAAGAAGTCAAACCAGAGTATTTCGTGCCATATAAATAGGTATATGATGCTTAGTAAACAAATACAGATTTGCCTCCAGATTAATTTGTTCTGTTAACTGTTCTATTAACTTCGGGGCATGGGAACTGCCATTAACTCTTTCTGAAATCAACAGCCTGAGAAACTGCTGAGCACTGCAGAATTAGCTCTTAAAAGGAAAAAAAAATCCTCAAACAAAAACTAATGCTTCTTATTGTTGACAAAAATACAGTCCTTTACCATAGTGGTGTGTTTCTCACTGTGGTTTTGCTTTGGGTTTTGGTGTTTGGGTTTTTTTCTCCATTGGCTGCAGTATGAACAAAGCTGAGGTTTGCAGCAACAGAAATAGCTATAAACTGAGTAAGAGTGGGGTGGTTAATTTTTTTTTTTTTTGTGGCTGTTAGATGCTCGTTATTGAGGACATACCATCAACATGTGTGTTCTTCACCTACTCTAAAGAATCTATTCAGTCCAAATCACTTACAAATGTACCTTTGCCTGCAACTTTTGCAAGTTTATCTCTGTGAGAGTCTGAGAACGCTGAGATAGCCCAGTACCTACCATACACTTAGAAATGTTGCAACCCATTATCACAGCTATAGAACTTCAGAAATTAGGAGATCAAGGAGAATTGAAGAGGGAATGCTAAAGATGGACTATGGACTTGAAGCACTTGTGTAGGAATTTGGAAAAGAAGGACATAAGCCACTTGGTTTCTGTCTCAGTTTAGCTTATGGTCCACTTCAAAAGCAGTATTGAGAATCCATGTTCATTATTTGTAAGCGAGTAACTGATGTTTCTTTATGCAGGAGGAATACAGAATCAAGACTTCCATTAATGCAGATATGTCAGGAGCTTCATTTTTAAGGCTATAATTTCATCAACCTATACCACAAAGCTCAGCCCATTTCATTAGGTGTGGCAAAAAGGGACAACCTACCTGCCTGCAATTGGGCTTACAGAAAAAAATCTGAAGAAGTAGCTGTGATGCATCAAAATAGACCAAGAGCCTTTCTCAACCCTGAACAATGCATGTAATCCTGCTCTGGATGAAAACCTCTTAGTGCTCATAAGGGATGATTATCAGCTTTAGAGAAGTTAGAACTTGACCTGCATCTCAGCACAAGGATTTTAGATTCTCCCAGGATGAATTTCAGTATAGGCTCTATTTTTAGGGTCAAATAAGTAGCCACCTTCGGCAGGTCATAATGCTGTCAGAAACTAAGAATGCATGACATTTTCTCACACTAACATCCTCACAGGATAGCTCTTGTTGGACAGGGCTGGCACAAGATTTGTGGAACAGAATGAACAAAACTGAAAATAATCTATGGCCACGGTAGCAAAGGGCTGAGAAGGAAGTATGGGCGATAACAACATTGTACCTAAGCTAATTAGGGCCAGGGAAGCTGGAGCTAAAGGTGACGTGTCTCCCACCTTCACAAGTTTGTTGACTGTTTCAGGAAAACTGTGCCTCCAGCTGCTGACATCCACACTGTATAAGCACAGCCCATTTGCAGACTGGAAGCCCCAGCTGCCCTTGTGTTTGTACTTCCAAGCTTTTTTCACGAGGGCAGGCAGGATATGTCATGAGCATCCATCCCATTCACTCTGTAGAACACTTACAGCTATGCTATACAGGTCTCATTTTTCTGTCTGGCACTCCACTGGATTTGTGATGGGAAATTTATCGGTAGGAGCCATAAACATACACACAGACAACTGAAATGAGCAGTTGTACACTGACTGCACTGAGCATCAGAGCAGGAAGAGCTGCTTCTTCAAACTGTGGTGTAAGGCTTTCTTATCTACAGGAATTGACAGGACTCCAAAAATCATCACACAGCTATGACCAAAAAGCTCACAAAAAGAGAGCTAACTCTCAGTGGTATCCCTGCTAGGATGGATACCAGTGTACCAGGAAAAACTGATTCTATCAGAAAAAAAAAGGAAAATTAAAAATGAGGAGAGCAAAGGAAAAGAGAAGATGCAAAAGTATAAGAAAAGGCCATTACAGAAACGCTCCCTGTGATAGGAAACAATATTCCTTAAAAAATCTCAGGAATTCCAACAATATAAACTCATTTGATTATCTATATACCATCTAAGCTCTTCTGAAAATTCAGTCCTGTAATGAAATACAATAAAAACCTAGACAGAAGTCATAAAGAGGCAGTACATGAGATCTTTAATGTAGCAACAGAAGCTATCTCCCCTATGGCCATTTTTAGCATAAATGTAACTATATATATTTCTTGTAGTGCCACAGGTCTCATTAACAGCTGTTCAGGTACAGCTGTGAATTGAGCCATACGGAGCATATACCAGAGGGTAGAGTTTAAAGATAAAGACTTCCAGAACTGTGAATAATTTAAGACATAATGCTATGCACCAAACTCCCCAAATTCAATTTGTCAGGGAACACACAACTCACTAAAACATCTTTGAGGCAGTACTGAGATTTGTATGATAGTTTGGGTCTGACACAGTAATTAAAACTAAAAAGGGTCTGCACTGGCTTTTGCATTTGATTTAAGGCTTGGATCCAGGAGATTAATTTCAGTTCCTAAACACAAGTTTCTTTTGTCATAGGAATAAGCTACTGCATCACTTTCTATCCAGGTCTACATCAGTAATAGGAAACTATATTTATATCCTTCCCCCTCCTGCATTAGAAGCAACTGGTGACAGCTCAAAGGAGCACCAAGATTCATTAGCAATACCCTCAGTCTCCTGTACTCCTACCTCACACCTCACACTACAGAGCTCAAGTCTTCACTGGGGCTGTTAAGTGCTACAGAGATATAAATAGCATCTTACAATAGCACCATAATTAAAACACATATGTTTATGAACAAGCATACTTCCTGAAACTGGGGACTGAAAAAGTCCTTCATTAACTCATTTACAGTTTTTTCCTATCCACCAAAAAAATTCACCAGTTAGTCCCGGTGGACTTTTCAAAGTTGATTTAATGGCAGAGCCCTCTTGGGAACTCTTAAGAGAATTCACTTATTCACTCATGGAATATTTACTTTGATAAGTACCAGTACTTCATACATACATCCTCCATAATATATTTTCTCATAAAATTCTCAAACATATAACCCATTCATGTCCTTGGCCACATTATCTTGAATTAGTATATATTACTGTTTCACCATGACTGGACATATGTAGTAATACTGACATTAAATGAACTTTTCTGTTCCAAATAAACATAAGCATCTTGGCAACATTACTCAAGTAAAATAAAGAGTGGATGGAAGCTGCAAGACAACTCCCACAGTGTGACTGTATTTGATGCCATAAAGGTACAGGAACACTAGATGGCAATAACTACTGCACACGTATCTTTAAATAGAAATTTACTTTTATTCCTGTTACAACATCATCTATTGTGCACCTTCTAATACAATATTACTTAGAGGACATCACTAAAAAACCCACAAACAAACAAACAAACAGCCCCTCCCACTCCCCCCAAAAATACAGCTGTGTGTTAGGGTTTTGGTTTCTTTTTTTTTTTTTTTAAACCAAGCCAGACTTCTTCAAAGAATGAGTCCTCAATTCAGGTTTCTACATTATTTTACAGTAAACTCTACTTCAGTTTGGATCAATTTGGTGTCTTTGTTATAAGATGCAAAAGTTACCATACTACAACTGACAAAAAGTGAAATATTTCTAAAGAATTCTCATTCCTAATTGAATATTTATTTTGCTTTTGCCACATCAAGTAAATGCATAGAATACACAAACATCACAAAATAATCATACTTGGTCATTAGGACAATACCCTGTAAGGGCATTAATAATAATAAAAAACAAACAAACAAAAAACAACACAAACCTTTGTGATTTTTTTATTCATCATCAGGATATCCAATAGACTTCCTGAGTATCAGGTAATGAAGTTGATTTAGGAATCTGTACTAAAAGTTTGGATAATTCAAAATCCCCTGGCAAACTACTCAAAGAACTATGATCAAACTACCACTGTCACGAAAACCAGGAAACTCTCCAAGTTGGCTTGTAACACAGAAATAGTAAAATGCAGAAACTCTTATCACTGTAGTGAGAAATGTCTCCCCAAGTCAGATAACTGCTATTTGCACACTGACAGTATTTAGGAAGCCTGGCCATGGATTAGGGTCATGCAGGAAGCTCTGTCCAGCCACCAAAGGAGAAGCCTCTGCCCAACAGATCTTACAACCTACCACTAAGGTTAATGTTTATCTTGCTTGGCTTCAGCTGTTTCAAGTGATCAGTTAGTTGTTCACTTGTCTAGTCCAAGTTGTTCCAGCTCTTTCTGAAGAGGACTAGAGCATTTCCAGAGAGCGATTTCACTCAGTGCCTGGAAGAGCCAGGTTAGGGTTACCTATTTTCCCCACAAAGGAAATTTAGATAAAGTTAAGGGTCTAAAGACTGCATACCTAGGCATGCATCTCACTCTAGTTTTTCCTGGAATATCCTCCAAGACCGCAGTGACCAACTTTACTGGAAAACAGAGCTGGAAGGGCCAGTGTAAGGCACTGGCACTGGTTCTCCAGGGACACCGGCCACGGCACAACCAAACCCCTTACAAACCACTCGGTCCGGGGGACAGTGCTCTCCATACCCGGGGAAGAACGGGACTCTGGAACCTAAAGGAATAAAGAACTGAGTAGCAAAGCCATCTGCGATACCACAGCCAAGGGTGCAGCGCCGGTGCCCGCCCGCCTCCAGCCATCGCAGTTCCAGGATTTCAGCAGGATCGGGATCGCTCCGCTCCCAACTGCTGCCTTACGGCGGCACCTGCCGGGCACAGCGGGCAGTGCACCGGGAGCGGCGGGCACGGACACCCCCCCCACACACACACACACATGCTGCGGAAGATGTTACCACGGCTTTCAGAACAGAATGTGTCAGCCCAGAAATCACTCCTGAAGTTTTCGGCTTCTGAAAAATTAGATTAATTTGAAACTTGCAGAATTTCCTGAGAAAATACAGATGATACTCTACTTTCTATGCTGGTCTACCTCAAATCAGGTAGTTTTCTTGCCTGCCTCAACAATGAAGAACATGTTAAAGACTGCAGCCATTCCCTAGCCCCTACAAAGCAAAGGCCAGGATAATCATGGAACTTATGATTAAGGAAAACTCTCAGTCAGATACAGTGATTAAACATGTATGTAAAACTCCTATTGAAAAAAATGATCAGTTTAAATATAAGGCTATGTGTTTTCTAGCCACTTATAACTGTGTGCATTAATGTTTATAGCCAGTTACCTCAGAATTTAATAAACTCAGGATCTCAGCTCAACAAGGCCTGATGAACTTTCTGAGCTCAGAATCTCCAAGCAGACATTTCCACTGTCACCTGATTTCTGCAGGAACTCTCCTGTCTCCCTGATGCACCACAACATACTTTCTCACGTACAACCCTGAGCACAAACCTTCCCATGTGATGTGGCAGGGAAGGGAAGTTCAAGCTAACCTTACCCTTTCAGGAAAACATTAAGCTCATAAGGTGTGATTTTGTTTTTCCAGACAGTAAATTATAAGAACCCATTAAAACTCATCACTTTCAGTTGATGCTCTTCTCTTCTAAGAGAGCCAGCAAAAACAAACATGGAAGAAAACAAACAAACAAACAAACAAGAGAGAGAAAATAAAACTTCACTGGTCTGTTTGTCAAACCATTTTTTCAATCATGGAAAAATTCTGTTCATTCCCTCACACAACCCAAAAGAACCCCAACCAGGTCTATATTAGACAAAAACCAGACATCTAAATTGCAGTCTATAAAACACAAGTTTCATAGTTGGTCAATAACTCAAAAAGAGGAGATTAGCACAAATATTATATTACTGTTTTGACAAAATTTTTGTCTACCTGCCAGTAATACAGACCTAGAAAAAGATTACAAGAAAATAAATAAGCACTGCAGAAATAAAGATATACTTGAGTAAACACATGCAAAAATATATTGTACATTTGTTACATATGTTGCGTGCAGATGTTAGAACCCCAACAAGTCTAATTTGAGAAGTCTGTTGCAGTCCCATGCAGCTGAGTTCACACACAGGACAGAGACCTCATCAGACATAAGATCCTTCACAATGGGATGAGGGTTTGGGGCTTTCCTGGTGCCTCAGTGCCTGGCTGGCAGAGAATGGACGGTTCAGACCAATTAAGGACTGTGGCAATGGCACTGACAGTTTGCTCCTTTCTGTGTCTGTGTATTCAGATCCAAACCTACCTTTTTTACAAGGAAAATATTTTTCTGCTAACTCAGTCTAGGTCTGAAAGTCTGCTGGGATTGCCACCACCACAGTGAAAGTGAGGTTAACAATCCTTATATTATCAGTAAGGGAAACTAGCTCTCCTTCAGTACCTATAGATTTTGCAGTCTGAAAGAAATTATAAAGCAATATATTTAAGTACATGGATAGAGGAAAATAGGTGGTTATCAGAATACAAGTGTGGAACAGATTCACTGAGGATAAAAGAACTTTCTTGACCTAAGTTTGCTATCTCACAAGGATTACAGAAACAAACAACAGGGAAAATATTATTTATCTCTGTATTTCCTTATATGTGACATCAGTAACAGTGATTTGTTAAACAGATCACAACAAACAAACAGATAAAATAAGAAATGTGACAGCAAGAATAACTATAAATTCCAGAGCTCCAATATTGCTCACATCTGCAGAAGGAACTCTAATGAAGCATTTGCCATTGACTCTGCTTACAAAAGAACTTTACATCACTATTCTTACTTTCAAAATTTTCTCTCCAGAAAATGATGTTGCTCAGAGAAAGCAAACAATTTTTCTAATGATCAGAGACAGAAATTCTCCCACTAAATCACCATGAAAGGCATCTCTCCTCAGAACTTCATCTTGTAAATTGTCAAATCAGGTGAGACAAGATGGTGGAGGAAAGGTATGAAATGAATCTGGAAACACAGAATGATACTGCCATTCACAGACAACCAAATCCTTTTCAGCTGAGGGGAGAGAATCTTAAAAAAAAGAAATTCCAGAAGGGGAAGGTTGGCTTTATATCTCTCTCTCCTAGGTCTTCACTGTGTTGTCAGAAGGGGCAAAGACACCTCTGGGAAAAACTGCTGGGACAGAGCTTGACAGCTTAACCTTTTCCCTGTATTTTTGATTTCTTGGTTTACCTATAGCATGTCTGTATTTACAGTAATAGCACCACTTTACAGGCACTGGCTTAGGAAGCATGTCTCAGTATTTCCTAAGCACAGAAAATGTCTCCAAATTAAAGCCTCTCTCAATCAGGAAGCAGTTAAAATCCGCTGCAAGTAAAGCATCGCTGAGCAGCAGGCAGTGCTGGCGAGCACAATGGAACCGAGAGCAGAGCATGCACCTCACTATCTGTCAACTACCCTTTCTAGCATCAGACTAAAGAGACCCACTGAAGTCAATGAAAAGGTTTCCATGGAAATCAATGAGGTCTCAGTAAGGCTGTAAAGATGCATCATTAATTTTTTCAGCCTCGCTTTCACACACATCCATTCCCTCTCTAATATCAGTTCTTATACTATTTATATAACTCAGGATCTAATCAAGACGTGTACTCCTACTTGCTGGGAGCTGAAAGATCATGCTGATTTGTTACTTCTCTTTTAATATTTAGGAGGTACCCAGTTACACTGGGGACATAGGCTCCATGAAAGCCTGTACAGCGATGTTGAGAAGTACCTCGGACATCAGTACACAAGAACTTTTACATCTAAAGACCTATTACATAGTTGTGAAAGCAAAAATTACTTAAAACCTAGCTCAGAAGTATTTAAATATTGCAAGTACTGTATTATTAATGCCCAGAGTGAGACCTAATGTTTTGTTGGCTAACATAAATCTCATTGACAAACAAAAAAGAATTATCTGTCTTTAGACATCCATCTAAGCATTATATAATTTAAAATCTATTTAAAATCTCCTCTCTTTTCAACCTACAATACTGTTTTGATAAAAAAAAAGTTTCTCAGACAAATGTCCTTAAAGCTGTTGGTTTATTGCTTCTGCTTCTTTTTTAATTCACAGTTGCTAGTCTATATAAAACAGAGTTGAAAAGCATGGAAATTAGTAACTGCAGAAGCTGTGAGATACTAATGACATTGTATTTCACAAGACTAAAACGTGGGCAACAGAGACTATATTAGTATTGCAAAGCACAGCACAAAGTACAAGAAAAGATTTTAAATTATTTACCTTTCTACTTCAGCACAAATGTCCTATAGCCAATTATCATGAGATATTGCCTAGAAATTAACCAGTCATCTTGTGTTTCTATCTCCAGATTTACAATTAGTAATGCTATTAATGTGGATCCTGTACTTAGCATCACTAATTACATTGCTATGAACTAATGGTGTTAAAAATAGCAATAGCCATCAACTACCAATTAATGCTTAATGAGAGCGTATAAACCCTGGCATTGTAATGAATTTCCAAATTATTGTTTCTCATGTGTCTCTTGAAATCATACCAAAATGTGTGCAACCTATGGAGGCAGGCAGTGACTGAAACCACATTTATCATGACATTTTTAACAGGAACAATAGGAAAATATGTAAGGATTAGTCTACACCTTTCAGGCAAGTAAATAGTTAAATACGGATACACTTTTCAAGGTAACCTTTCACCTTTACAAAGGTGAAAAATATGGTGGCCATTGAGTTGTTTAACTGTTGGCACAGCAGGGCAAGAACCTAAAATGCCGCTAGGTTGTGAATACTGTAAATAGCATTAATAAACTGTGTGCGTGTTGAGCTGTTGTAGTACAGAGCAACACCCACTTTTTCCACATCCAAACAAGTTTCATTCTTTGAAAGACTATGGTAGGCAAGACAGAAAAGAATTCCCATCACCCGCATCACAAAATATAGCAGGTGCTGTTTACTTCAGCAACTTTCAGAAGCACAAGGTAGGATGCACTTTGAGTCGTAAAACCTGGATCTGTTGTGCCTTGGTGGAAGGAAATAAAGGTCCATGACATGTCTGGTCTTTGGGACTCAATATAAGACCTGGATGCATCCAGGGTTGAAAGGTAAAGGCAGAGAAACAAAGGAAAACAGTAGGCAGGAACAAGAAGAAAGAATATTGAAAACAAATGAGAAATTCTGATTAGCTGGGAGAGCCAAAAGAGATCTTTGTTTAGCAGTGCAAACTAAACCAGATAACACTGAGACAGTGTTTGACATAACCACAAAATTGTGGATTTACTGCTGTTCCCTAAAAACAGACCCTCAGTGTGAGCCCTGGCATACTAACTGCAGTTAAAATGAAGCATTGCAAGCAACAACAGGTAAGAAAACACATACTGCTAAAACAGGAAAGGTTTTCTTTCTGGGAAGGAGTCAGTTGGATAAAACTCCTGGAATGAAAGACAACCCTGGGGACCAAATACCTATCACAAGGGGATCACCTTTAATGCAAACTTAATCCTTAATATCATCCCTAATGGAAACTTTAAGAGCCCAGAGAGATGAAATGAGTGCCAGAGCAGTGACTGCAGCGAAGGGCAGAGGGAGCACAAAATTAAACTGCTTTCGTGACCCAAAAATGTAAGAATAAGCACAGGATAAAGGAGGGAAAGAACAAATGCACTGCAGTCATCGCCAACCTGACCAGCCCTAGACTGTCACCAAGGAGCACAACAGCTCCCTCCCTGTTGAGACACAAGGGCAAAGGAACCTGGGAAGCACATGGCTTGAGTTTTCCCGTGCTCTGCACGGCAAATGCAGCCTGGGGACAGCAGAAGCAGCTCTTCCCTTCATGGAGCAGTGTAGTGGGGAGATCCCATCTCACAGCTCCACATGGTGAGTGCACCAGTGAGGAGAGCAGTCCAGGCAACATTCTCCATCAGCATGAGCTTTCCCGGGGGATACTCTTCCAAGCATTTTATTGTTCACCAGACAATGTAATTTTTCTCATCTTTGCTCAGTAAGCTCTGTGCACAGCTTTGATCAGAAATAAATCCCAGAAATTCCAGATATCTCCCAAGCTGTGCTATATCATGAACACATGCTGGGACAACTGTAAAAAGATGGCAGTTACCACTGGGAAGAAGCCCCATGTTTCCTGTTTTGTTTTGCATGTCTTTGCAAGGAAGAGGAGATACACAATTCCATACAAGGAATGCCTTACCTGTTGCTTACATTCCTGGTTTACTTATGTCATAAAATTAAGTAGTGGAAGACATTCTAAGCAGAAGTGTATGGGAAGAATATTTTTGTCCACTAGATTTCACTTTTTTTCTCAAAATATTTTCTTTCTCCATACTGGGTCTTCACAGTGCTTTTTCCCCGAAGAAACAGATTTACCACCAGAGCAAAGCAGGGTGGGAGACAAGAAGACAAAATTAGAGGAGGCATTCCCCAGGGAGGCTGCAGGTCAGCACACTCAATGCTCCCTCCTCCTGTGAACAGAAAATGAATCCCCACCTCCTACATGGCACAGAAATGCTGTAGCCACCTTGCTACACTCCCATTCAGACTCTGACCATCTTAGATCTGCGAAAGCTTTCAGAAAGGAAACTTGAGATAGGTTTAGCGAATGCAAATTTTTTTGTCCTTCAACGAATATCCATATGCTCTAATTCGTCTTCCATTTGCACTATTCACATTTCTCATACTGGAAAGAACTGCTGCTGCTGAACATCAGGAAACATAAAACAGCATTATAACTTATTTAGCTTCTTGGGAGAAAAAATATCTGTGTTTCAATGCATATACGTATAAATATATGTATAAATATAGGGGCTTAGGTTTGGATTTTCTTTTAAGTCTGAGACAGTAGAGCTTTGTTCAGCCTTTTTTACTAGACACACTTATACAGTGGCCTCTTACAGTATTCAAAGATAATCAGCTTTTAACTACATCTCTTCTAGTTTCCCTACTAACAGAATACTGTCTCAGTATCCTAACAAACATCTGAACATTACATAATTATGGTCGGATTTTTCTGTCACTCAGAGTATAGCTGTAAACAGTTCTTAAGAATAAGAGAGATCCTCTATACCAAGATTATTCTTGCAACTTCTCATCTTTCTCTGTCAACAATATCAAACTCCAAAGCACTAGAGGTACTCTAGCACTAAAACAAACAAGAAAAATTAGTTTGGTTTTTTTTTAATGGAAACCAACTATTTTTGATCTAAAATTATTATAAAATATTGGAATTGAAATGTTTCCTTTTACCATGGTCCTTCACAAGTTTTTGACCTAAACCAATCTGACTAATTCAATTCCATTCACTTCAATTACTTCTCTGAAAATAGGCATCTATGGACATTCAAATACACTTTTCGGAGGTTTTGTATAAGACACTTAAATTTCCTGCACTTTTAAAGATTCAGGCCCCAGAACTAACTAAGAATTTTCATTCAAATCTGCAGCATCTCCATCTCTTTTCGCCAAAAGCGTCAATCTACCATGCCTCCATGGTGGGAAAACACGCTCTATCTGATGTATTACAAAGGATTCAGAGCAGAACTGATAGTATACAGCTGGGATATTCTGGGAACACATGTTGGGAACACATGCTGGGATTCTGGGAACAGCAGGGAACACACATGTAGACTGACAACCACTGTGGTTAGTTTATATGGTTCAGGGCAAATACTCAAAGCAAGAGTTGCGTAACTATACACAGATCCAGACCCTGTATGCACACAGTACTCACTGCTGGGCACCATGTTATATATCATGCCTCCGCTTCTGAGATCAAATAGTTAATTTTGAAGTTTGCTGCTCTTTTCAAGTATTTGAAAAGTATGTTAGAGCTTAAATATCTACATCTCTAGCACAGTTCTTGAAAGTAGAAGATTTGTGTGTTTTTCATTCACACTATATATATTTGTTTTCCCGATAGTGGAATATTTTTAATGCAAATGCATTAAAATCCTCTTTGCTTTTTTCAGTTCTTTTCTTCAGAATCTTATTTTTCCATGTTTTTCTGTTTTCCAGCTTACAATCTAATTTCAGTTCAGAGTCAGATATATGTGTTCAAACCTAGAAATGCAGAGATTTATTTTTTTGTTTTCCACTGCCTCCATCATAGGGTGACCCTTTTCTTCAGACACATTTCCTTGTTGGAAGAGCTAAGTTCCTTAGAAAGAAGTTCCTAATCAGAAGACAGGTCCATCTGTAAAAGGGCTTCACAAAAAGTGAAGATTATCCATACAAAATGAGAATGTTATGGTTAAGGTCACATAGTAAATTGTAAAAGAAGTTGCTGAAATGTTCATCATCACACACACAGACAGCACCTAAAAAAAAACCCTGGTCCTGATAGTTTGGCTATGAGAATATTCTGCTTCATAAAAAAAAATGAAACATGATCAATTTATCTCTGTATAAAAGAAAATAAATGAGATCTCAAACTCTCCCCTGTCCTGTTCGCTATAAGTATAAAAGAAATGAAGCCTAAATAACAATGCAAAAACATCACCTGCATTCAGATTGATTAACTGAAGATTGGTAAATAAGATGAAATGTTTCCATGGTCAAGCAACCAGGTCAAGAAACTCCTAAGTTTACGTTCTCATGCATATCACCTTTATTCAATGCCTCAACAAAATATTTCTGGGAACACTACCCTAGCTTGTTCAAAAAAAATCAGATAATATGCAATATATCTGCATTATTTCTGTGTCAGCAGAGATAAATATTTTTCTTGTTTGATTGGCTGGGGGTTTTTTTGGTAATAAAGAATAAATTAGAGCTATGAAAGCCAGGTTGTTTGTTTAGAGGTTTTTTTCTTCAATCAAGTTAAACACATCAGAAATCTTCATTTTAAAAGATTATTTAGAAGATTCTGAAATGCGATTCCTAGCTGCTTAGCTTTTGACTTCCATGCCACAAAATTGCCTCCTATTTATTTTTCTCAACATCACTGAAAATGACTGCAGAAGAACTCAACGTAGAACCTGTATTTACTGATACATTTAAAACTTTTCTTTGATGCAAAACAACCTTCTCTGCTTACATTATCATTCTGAGTTACACAACTAGAAACTTATTTATACACTAACTAAAGAAATATCTCAAATTATCCCACCCTTATGAGAATACATATAATCAAATATTTAGAAGTTTTACTTTCCAGAAACAAAAAATCATAATATACGTTAACTGCAAATAGTCAATCTACAAAATAGGTTCTCCCAGCATATACTACCTGAAGCATAAATCAACAAAGGATAAAAGAAGAAAGTTTCAGTAGAAATTTATGGTAAAATAATCTCAAACGAGTATTTGTGGCTCTGAAGAGATAATGGTCCTAATTACTAAAGATAGATTCAAGACAAGTTCTGCATATCTGGTTTGATGAAGACATTGGCAAAGCACTTAGACCCTGGGGATGTTACTCTGTATGTACATGCAGCAACCAACAGTCTCGCAGCAAAATAGCCCTCCTCATTACTGCTTACGAGAGACATACACGCATTTTGTTACCTCTCAAAACAGGTACTGCAGGTACTCTTATTTAGTCAAAAAGCTTTTCTGAAGAGCATCGGGTCCCATGAACTCGAATTTTGTATGAGAGTCTGAATTTTGTATAAGAATCTCCATGCAGAGCAAACCCTGTCATGAACTCTGTCATCTGCTGACACGTCCATTCTGACCATCACACCATCTATCCAGCTCTTAACTGCTACACTTTCAACTTTTTTCTTTCTTGGCTTTCTACAGCACAAGCACAAAAGCACTACATGAAGAAAAAAAAGTACATGTTTTTTCTTCAATTCATCTGTACGAGACAACGTCCACATACGGTGTAGTGACTTATTAACACCAGGTGGTGCTCTCTTCTTAGTAAACAGCTTTAAGTCTGGTTTACAAGCTGAAAGTAAAAGCTGACAATTTTCAAGAGCTCCAACGATTTTTCAGAGGCTTTTTTTTTGCGTAAAGATGTTTTGCTGAATGAAATGAAACTTCTTATTGTATTTATCAGTTTATCAATTCTCCTGTCATAGCTCGCTCTCATCCAGCTGGATGTCACCAAGACTAAGGCTTTAAGCTTGAAAGGAGATACACAAGCTCTTTTCTCAGAGACTGCTGAAAAAACAAATATATCTATTTCTTAGCTTTGTATCAAGAGGTAACAGAGGACCCCACAGAGGCAGTTTATGAACAAGATTTCCTCAGCACACTCAGTTTCCACCAATGAGAATCTAAACATTAGATTAACTCCAACCCAGATACCATATTAAAGATCAAAATGTGGTTTGTTTCATTTTGGTGTTACTAAAATTGTGTCAGTATTGCAGTTTTTCCATTTCCCTCCTATGAAAACACTGGAAGGTCCTCATTGCCAGAACTTCCAAATCAGCTCCAAAAATATCAATTATACCACTGTCCATCAAAACCAATTCATGTGCAGCACTTCCAAATATAAGACAGAACAAAACAAAGTAATCCCATTTACTGGTTAAAGAAGGTTTTCTTTCAGATGAAAAGAAATATTCAGAGCTGTTTCAACAATGTGTTTCTCCCAAGTTTCGAATTTTCTAAGGTTATATATTTGTACAGCAGCCACAAAATCACCACACCAGTGGCAGAGGTCAGTCACATATAGCACTCTGACAGATCTTTGGGTTTCAGTGTGGTTCAGATATATGGAAATCTTGGCACTGCCTTGGAGCACTCGCAGCCCTTTAGCTCAGTACACACAAAATCATGGGTGAAAAACTAGTCCCTAGTCTCTCACAGGTCATTCGAACTTTCTTGTAAATATTGGCCACCTATGGGAACCCTCTCAGAACTGCATGCTACAGATCACAGAGCTACACCTTGTTACTGTATGAGAATCAGTGCATTTAATCCCTTGAGCAGACACCAGTGGTGGAAATTTCCTACTAAAAATTGGATCCTTGCCTTGAGCAGAAGTATATGCTATGAAGTGGCTGACTAACTTTTCAGTCACCTCCATAAATTCCAGGACAAACTAGAGACAGTGGAAATCCCAAAGCATATAACGAGCAAGATAAACGTTTTCTCATCTCTTCTTTAGAAGTAAAGTGCACCACAAGAATACTAAGCATATGGGAAATTAGTTAATTTGTAAAGACCTGTGTTACATAAACATCTCTTCAATCAGATTACTCTGGTGCCACGGGATTGTGCTATGCTTTATTTCCTCAAAGGACACGCTGTTCGGTTACTATAGCATTTCTATATCTGGATTAATTAGAAACGGAAATGTGGATACAATTTAGTTTGAAATTAAACATTCTGTGTAGGAGGGAAGATAATCAATGTTTTAGAATGATCTGGCTGCTCCAATCTGTGAAGTATCAAGCTATTCTCTCAATTAATTGGAACAGTACTGTGTGTTCTTGGAGCCAGCTAACTGTGGCATTGTGTACAGATTACCTGTGGACATACCGCCTCTCTGACCTACTATTTGACCTGCATTATTTGATGATGATAATAACAATACTTAATGTCCTTACACAATTCTTGATGTCAAGCATACTACCTGCACTTATAAATTACTTTGGTCTATTCCACCCCTTCTTCTGGTTGTCCCCAATTCACACGTCCCACTGTGTTGTTCATCAGCGCATCCTGAACAAGGAAACTGAAGTATCACCGAATTCAAGCAAAGTTCTCCTCTGTGAGACACAGTAGATTTTATTATCAATTTTGATTTCCATGAGATGTTCTCTCAAAACAGGAAAAAGACAAGTCCTCTTGCCCAATCCTGCCTCATGTTGAAAAAGAATTAATGTGCAAAGAGTGACCAAGGTTCAAGACCACAGGGAGTAGGTTGGTAGTGATGTAATTCTGTGTGCACTTATATTAATTCATTTCTCAACAGAAAGACAGCAGTGTAAACTTTGTGCTTTGTCTTAAAAGGAAGATGCGTGATGTTTTTGGGGCTGCAGCACTCAGAATTCAATACAACTCAGGAGGTCCCTCAACAATATACACAGATCTCATGATCCCTTTCTTGTGATCCAATAAGTAGGCCAGGAAGGCATAGAACTTCCGACTCTGTGAAAGGTCTTGAAATTCATTATCTAAATGCTTGCTCCCCTTTACCTTCTGGCCAGCAATGACAGTAGGGAACTTATATTCTCCCTGTCTCCAAGTACAGTGGAAAAGAACAGATACATAGGGTTGAGAGAGCACACTAAGACATGGACTAGGTACAGACTACATAGTCTTCAGATTTATGGCAGTATGACAAAGCCTTTCCTTCCTGATAATACTGATGGAGATACTCAGACTAAAGCACACAAGAAAAGTAGGGGTTCTCCACATGAACTGTGCAAGTAACAGATCATTGGGAAATTCAGAACCATCAGAGCAAAGAGCATTTCTTCCTGTGCATAGATGGAGATCAGCTCTGTTCCAAAGGCTGAGAACCTGTATGTGCATTATAATTGAAATACCAGAGCAGGGGAGGGCAAAAAAAGGGAGAATGAAGAACACAAACAAAATTTACATAAGCTCTCCATAGAGAGGTTTCATGTAGAATTATACCTCAAAGTTTAAATCTGATTTTGACATTTGAGAGCATCCACTGTGAGTAAAACAAACAAATAATAAAAGACAATGGAAAATTATCCAAACTGCATAATTAGAACACTATGATCTTCTTATTGCCAAGCCCTTGGCTTTAACTACTGGACTACATGGCTCACACTCTAATTAATGGATAAATTCAATGTTATAAAAATTTCCAAATCTTCTTTTCTTTTTTTTAAACCTGAGCTGGAGATTTCCAGTGTCAAGCAATTAGAAGTGTCTTAATCCACTCGGATACCTTCTACAAAGCTTAGCGTGTGGCAAGTACATTTCCGAGTCTTCTTGTTTGGCTTATTGCTCTTATTTTCATTTATTTCTTACTTTGTAATATTAAGTTTTTCACATTTTGTAATTTTAGTCACCTGTCAGCTTCACTGAGGATGGGAAAGGACTTTGTTGTCTCCTACAAAACTACGGTGTAAATAAAGCAGAGATTCTATTACAAGCCTAAAACACCTATGTTTCAGTGGGGGGGTTTATTCATCAAGTATGTAAACCACCTTGGAAACCTGCAGAATGAGAAATTCTGTGCCAGGAGACTGTAGCATGTTCCCCACAAGGTGTTTAATAGTTATTTGTAAACATAAGAATGGCAGGAATAATAATGATAGACAAAGAGGATTTAAATGTCACCATGGAAATATTTACAAAAATACCACAGAAGGAGGAAAAAAAGCTTCGGTGTGTGTTTGTCAGAAAATTGTAAACTGATATTCTCATGTGCAAGTGTTTTTAGAACACAGAAGAGGAACAAAGTAGAACAAGCTCCTAAAAGTGTGAAGTCTGTTATGAAATCTGTGGAACTGTGAAGAGTCTGTAAGTCATGGAACAGTTTTTCCTTTTTAATCCTGGCATCCTTTTGCAAGCCCCAGCTTTGTTACAAACTTTTCCAGTATATCAGAAGACTCCCACATGTGGCCATTAATCCCCACAGAGCGTTTTTCTTTTAAAGTTTGAGGGTGATTAGGTAACCTGCATTTCTTTAAACAGGAGAAAACCTTAACCCAATATGGCCTTACATTTGCCAACTCTAAACAAGCACAGATTTTAAGACTAATTAAAAGTCTTTCTTAAACAAAACTTATCACGCCCCAAAAAATGCAAGGGCATAGTATTCCCCTACGCGATGAGTTCCCGGAGAAACTTGGTGGATATTACCAGAAAATTAAATGTGACTATGGGTCTTCTAAAAGAACTGAAACATACCCATGTGGTGACAGGACCAGTGCTGTTTATAGTAGGCCCACATACTTCACACACAACACTTTTCCTATAAAGATCAAAAAACATTTACACCTAGTTTTCCCAAGGGCTCACTATAATACTTGAGGAAAATCACTTTTCCAAATGGAAATATGCGAATTTCCCAAATAAAAAATGTCCAAGGAATTAATAATCCTAACTCCCTATGATGTCTTTGACATTGTTGCTGCCTGTGTTTCTGCTTTCCTGCCTCTGAAATAATACCATAGTCAACACAGAAATACTGACTGAAGGTGGTTATAGCTCTTCTAGAAAATCCATGCTTACCTTTTCCCAAGTTCACCAATGAATTATAGCAGATGCTCTAAGAACAGCTCCTACTTTGGACACCAAAACTCTGCAAACAGCAGTTTTCAGGACAACAATGAGAAAAAAGCAGGAATCTTTAACCCAGAGATCTTTTAACCTGAAGTCCTATTCGAAGTTAAGCAGTTGCCTTCCTGAATATGGCGCAATTGGTTCTGTAATCATTTTGACATCTAGCCTCTCCATTACTGTCATGATACATAAACCACATCACTAATCCATTCTGAAGATGTGGGACTTGGAGTGGCTCTACTGTTTGCTACTATCATCTTGGTTTTGGATAAAAACAAGAAATTTGTTCTATAACATATGATTCTCACGATCAGAAGAGAGCAGACAAACAGATCCACTCACATGGGGCTGAGAAACAAAGGAACATTTCAGATCCAAAGTACAGCAGGCACTATTTTCCTTCTGACCTTTTCCTTGCAGCAAAGCAATGGCCCTGGTGAAATAAATGACCAATCTGGTCTTTTTTGTTAAACTGATTTTTGCCATTTGGGGGCTCCAGAACTGTCCCTTTCTTTCTGGGAAGGTCTGTCCCTGCTGTGAGTAGCTCTCTTGGTCAACAGCAGGAGGTAAGGCTGGGAGCAGCTGCCTGAAGAGAGAATACAGCAACCTATTACTGCTTCATACAGAAACAGCAGCCACCTCCGATTGTGTGAAGAAAGAGAAGGAACACTTGTTTCACCCTTAGCAATCTCTCCTATTTCATCCCTACCTATAAAAGGTATTCACACACCTCCTACTGAGCTGTGCAATCTCCAGTGTCCTTACAACACTTCTGTATTACAGAAAAGCACACTGTATCTTCGTGCACATCAAAAACTGAGGCATAGAAAAATAAAGTTTCTCAAGATAACAAAAACATTGGAGTCCAGAAGAGACACTCTATATCTGGAGAAAAACCCTTAAAAAGAAAATATTATTGTTTATACAAACTCCTCTGAAAATTGCCAGTAGCAGCAAAGTCAATCAGCCCATAAAATAACCCATTTGCTACACCTATCTTTCTCCAAACACTGTACTTAGTAGAACATCATCTATGCCTTCATCTTAAAACATTTGTAAAGCCAAACTGAGGAATCAGTCAGCCATCTTGCAATAGATCAGACAGGTAGCAAGGGTGGACTTTATGACTGAACTTGCTATATGAAAATCCCAGGACAAAAGTCTTCTACAACTGCAACCTGCTCCATGGCGGGAAATACCAGCCTGTAGAGTACTTTCTGCAGACACAAATCTGTGAATGCATCAGTATCTCAGTGTGGAGGGGG
Source organism: Lepidothrix coronata (assembly GCF_001604755.1). Taxonomy (NCBI): domain Eukaryota; kingdom Metazoa; phylum Chordata; class Aves; order Passeriformes; family Pipridae; genus Lepidothrix; species Lepidothrix coronata. The sequence continues at coordinate 6,816,351 of NW_016690209.1, read as the reverse complement.
AAGACAGGATGGAGCGAGAAGTCAGACACATGTTTTTGCCAAAGAAACAAAACCATAACAGTGAATAACCAATTGCTGGGAGCTCATCATTACATATGGTAGATTCATACTCATTCTAGAATTAGGCAGAGAAGAAAAAAATTTTCTTAAATTATTTTTATTTAAGTTCTTCAGGAGCTTTTTCCACCAAGAGAAGAAAAAAAAGGCAATACCTTGAATGTCCTCTGGCTTAAAGATATAAATCAAAGTTAGTTGACGTGCAACAGTACATGTAACAGCAAAATCAGATATTCAATGATCAGACTTCTCAGATATCAGAACAGCTTTAAAGGTCCTATTTAGAATACGCACAGGATCTGGGGTGAAAGTATTTTTTCCACTAAAATCTATTATTATTCATTTGAAAGATACAAAGACACTTCTCCCTCCATCCCTCACCCTTCCTACCTCACAGACTGACCAGGATGAAAGACAAAGGAGACTGTGTGTAACATAACTCCTGATACACAAGTCACCAGTATCCTCAAGAACCTGCCTGTGAAGGAGGATTGACCACTACAGACAGACTCCATTTCTCCCCAGCAAGATCCAGCACATCCATAACACCACGAATATTTGATATTCCATAATGCCAAGAGCTGCTAACAAACCTAGAGTAAAAGTCTGGCCAATGGTGGTATCACAAGGACATTGACCACCAGTGGCCTTAACCTGCTGTTGATGGATGCACTGCACAGCATGGTCTGTGTGCTTCTCAGTCACTGGAAGATGGTGTCAGCTACTTTAAAACAGTCCACCACGATTTGGCAGGAGGAAGACAGACTTGTACCTGCTTTAAAATCTGACGTCAAGATGTATTCAATTAAGATATCATGTCTCATGTCAAGTGTAAAAGGAGAAACGAAGTAGTACAATAGCATTTAACAGCTCATAATAGTGTTTCTGCCTGATTTGCTCTAATTACACAGATTGTACAGGCTCAGTGCTATAGGCAACCATTAATTACCTGTGCTATAACCCAAAAGCATATTTTTCCAGAGTTTGAAAGCTAAGGCCCAGATTCTTATCAGGAAAGAATTGCACATAGAAGTTTAAGTAATCTAGTAACTTTCTTTCCATACCCAAAAACTTTACTTTTCATTTAGTGCAGACATTTAATTTCACTGCCAGCATACTTCAAGGTAACTAAATTACTCCTGAGAGAAACACTAAGTGAAATTCCAAATTCATATCAGAGCATTAGTCAAGCATATATTTTCAGCCATATAGTAAGTTGTTTCATGGCATGACCGATGCTTTCCTCATTGATTAGTAGATATTCTTGTTTATATTAAATCATTCAAGGGGAGAAAGCATCATGATAACAATTTGATTTCACAAAGTTTGACTCACTACTTTTTGTAGTCTCTGTGTAATACAGTTAACATTATTCATCCTTTTTCTCTATTTCCCTCCACATCTCTACATTTTGAAAAGGAATTGAAATGAATGTAAATGAACTGTTTCTTATTACCTATTTGTGACAACCATTTCATCGCTAGAGCACATAACTACTTTTCACTGAAAGTGATTTTGGCAGAAGTAGCAGGCTTGTGGATTGGTCCTAAGAAAATGTGAATTCCCATTATGTTTATTGGGCTCTGATGAATGCAATGCTACTTAAAACAAGACTACGCAAAGTCCTTTAAAGGGAAGGAACATTTTAGACATCTTTTACTCAACAGAGTACTTGTGCTAGAGGACCATGAATAATTATTGTTAGACAGCAGGAATAATGCCACATAAAACAGTTTTGAAAGTGTTCTTACAAAAATGTACACATTTTTTGCTAAGAGCAAAGAGCCAACTGTAAAAGCAAATAAACAACATCCCTGTTAATGGAGAATTTAGCTTTGAAATAATTTCATTATTTAGCTTAAAGTCTTCTCCTACTTATATAGGAAACTAAATCCCTGAAGAAGGTAGGTTACATACAGTCCCTTAAAGTAAATGGCTGAGGTCACTTCACAGGGTTGGATTTGAGTCTAAGGAATTGTCTTTCAAAACATTGTGATGTGCCAAGACTAAAAGTATTCACAATCTATCAACATTGTAGCCTGAAGTTAAAAAACCATAGGTGAACACAAAAATAAAAAACAAAACAAAATATCCCCCACCGAAACCAAAAAACAAAACCACCTCCAAGACCAGCACATACAACACACAGTATGATGTTACTAAAGTGATAACTAAATGTGAAATGAGCCTACCAATAACACCAGTGCAAAGCTACTGAGACAAGGAGTCTACACTAAGAATTACAATTGAACATATTTTATTTACAGAAATTATGTGCTTGCTTGAAATTCTGATATAGGCATATTCCAGTTACAACAGCTCAGGAGCTCTCCTGAAGCTATTTGTTTTTAAAATCCCCAGTGTGAGCCTTACATTTTTTGTCTCCTCTTGTTGTTCTAGTTATTACATGCTGAAGCCATTTCATGTTGTGGGAGATGGGAAAAAGTGAAATGAGAGAAACAGTGAGTCAAGCAACAGGAACTCCTAACCACTTATCTCTGGGCAAGTACACCTTTTTCAGCCTTTCAAATCAAGGGTTTAAGGTAGGTTACAAGGCTTTTATCATATAACAGATAATTCAGATACAGTTTGATAATCTGTATCTTTAGCTATCATCATCATCAAAACAACTGCACACCAAGAGAAGTAACATGTGGAAAATGAAAAAGAGATTATTTTAACCAAACCCTCTTTCCTCCTGTGAAAGTAAAAAACCCCTTGATGGCTTCTGATCTTTCCCCATTTGTCCTCATAGGAGATGAAAGCACCTTTGAGGTTTTTATCCTCCTACAGCACTTGATTTTGCTGTGGAAATTAATAGTTTTCCCTCTTTAACACAAAACAGACATTAGACTTGGCAGCTTCTGCCAAAGGATTTTGTTTCTACTCTGACAATTCACTGCAAACATGATGTTGTGCATTGCTGCCACAGGTTCCACTACTACTTATATCTGTCTCCCTCCCAAATCTGGCCTCTTCAGCTGAAGTCTGAGCTCCTCAGCATTTCTTAACTACACTATGATTTTAACACACTGCATATTCTTGTAGATTAAGTGAAATAATTGAAAAGGGAAGGAAATAGTTTACTCAAAGTTCTCTTCAAAAATATAAACCATACTTACATTTATATAAAGTCCAATTCTCTAGGTTCTTAAGCACTTCCAATGTTTGCTCTTTCATTTTTCCCCTTATCTCACTAGCATCATTCATCTTTAAAAACTAATGATTGTCCTCTTGCAAGTTTTTCCTTAGTAACCTTCAACAAGTACAAAGTCACTCCATTTCCACATAAAATCACTTAGGATTGGAGTTTCTTTTTAAAAAGGAGTGAAACAGCATCTCCCTGCTTCTTTCTCAATAATGTCATCTGACAGAAAAAAAAAAAACATTCGCAAACTCACATCTTAATTTCTTCATACAGGTTTACCTTTCTTTTGCAATGAAAGAGCAATGCCACTACACACCTGGGCAAAAACTTAAATGCCTTTTTGAAGTCCCTCTTGGGCTTGGGGTAACCTTACAGATAGAGGTTTTCCATCTAAGACTGAAAACACAATGTTCCCTTCCAAATAGCCTACTCTCTTCTACCTAATTGCCAGGGTACATCTGTACCTCTTACAAGGACATCTACTCTACAAATACAGAGGCAAAAGCTGTGATCCACAGGTGATGGGAGCTATCTGCTCCCTAGGGAGATACCTCCTACAAGTCACTAACTGCTTATTCTTAGTAACATACAGTAACAAATTCTCATCAATCTTCTCAGGCAGTGAGGCCCCCAAAGGCTCTCTGTGACACTGTGCATCTTATCCTGTTTTCCTGCTCCAGATCTTTGTGTTGCTGGTGCTCTAGGCAATATACACTGTCTGAAGACACGGAGCAAGAGGCACCATTCTCACTGCTTGCTGGTTTCTACAAAAACTGCTCTGTTCTCTTGTTTGTTTCAGAGAGGAATCTCTTCCTTTATTCTCAGTCGAATGTTTCAGAATCCATCTTCCAAACATTTCTCTGAATTTCTCGTGTGATTTAGAGAGTCTTTTAATGTTGCTTGTATCTTTCTATGAAAAATTCATTGCTTTTCACCATTGTCCTTTAAAAAATTTGGATTGACTCTGATAGCCCTCAACACAATAACATTTCTCCAGCCCACAAATCCTTTTAGCTTTTCTGCAGACATCGTCCAGTTCTTCATCTTTTGAAGGTGTTGACTCCAGAAACATTCGGTATCCTAGCATTTATTAACTCCTTGAATCCCACTTCTTGAAAATAATTTTCTATTTGTTCTAAAAAAGTATAAAGGCAACACGACCACTTGTACCCCACCTAACGCATCATCTTCCACAAAGTTTACTTAAAAATCACGAGGTTTAATGCTTATTCTGTCAGCCTCTTGTACAAAAGTATCAATTCACAATGGACTCTGCCTTCTAACCCAATTTATACATGGGATGTTTATTCTTCCCTTTCATCACATGAAAACTTCAGTTAAGCTGGATATAATTGTCTATGGCATTGCAGAACCTGGTTCTATTGTATAAAGCTACAGGCTATAGCAATCATCTATTATCACAGTGCAATTAAATATCTACTTCATCTACATCCAAATAACACAGTGCATTCCATTTTTCTAGCACAGCAGAGTCCAGTAATCCCTGACATGTTTGAGTGTACTTTGTTAAAAAAAAAAAACAAACAACCAAAAAGACATGAACTTCAATGACATTAATAATTACAAATAAAAAAATATTTCCACTGTTCCACTTGCTTACAGAGGCAAAATATTACATTGGAAGACCTAAATAAAGAAAAACATTGAAATATGCTTCTACATGTCAAGCACTCAAAGATTCAATCTTGTTAATATTAAACACAGAATTTTTCAAAACCACTGTTCTTGAAATTCAGATTGAAACATGATAGCTAATTTTTCCTGGTTTACTCTTTCTACTTGTCTTGCCTAATTCACGTAAGTATTGGATAAATTTGAATTACAGTCTTGGCAGAGATGCTGTCTTCCCAGAACATCAGTGATGACCACATAAATTTTGAAACAAGGACTATTTAACGTCAATAGGACCAACAAGGGCTATTTAAATACCAAACAGGCTCAAATTATGTAGTCAGTCCTGTCCAAATTTCTGCCTGACTTTCCTAATAATAATGATAATGAATAAAAATGCAGCTTCTTCATTAATGCTTATATCTGATTACATCCAGTCATTATTTAGTCAGGCCTTTTGTTAACATTTTTCTTGGATGGAAATCACCTGAAATTATGCCACTCTGTTACTAATGGCAAATTTTTAAGTGGTACCTTATCTGAGTTGCACATTGTGAGGCAACAGTTTCATTGCTTGGTTTGATAATGAACCCTCTAAACCAGACAGACAGAAGCTAGCAGTCACCATACACCAGCCACGCTCTTACTTTCTTTGACAAAGCCTCCTCTCCTGACCACAGAAGCAGTACATCAGAACTAGACTGACAGTGATACTATATGGTCACTTTTATGCACTTAAAAAATTAAGTGGTTCAAATAATGTCATAAATTGGTCACATTTTACACAAACTACTTATAATACTGGACTGCTACACTGACATTTGGAAATGTGAGATAGATAGGCATAGGAAATTTATTATTTTGTTTTTCAAGTCACAAATATTTCAAAAGAAGGCAAGTTATAAGATTAATGACAGCCAGTCATAGTGACTTGTATAACTTCAGGATGACAACACCGAGAGATGTGTCTCCTGAGCATTTGTGGAGGAGCACATGTGGATGAATCATTTAACTCATGGATATCCTTGTCTCAAGAAGGCAGATTTTCTAACAATTCATGTTCATTTTCACCTAATCCAATTAAGAGAATGCAATACAATCTCTCTTACCTGACAACCTATCTTTCCTGTATCAAGTACCCATTTGAAAAATGCTCAGTTATGGCTGCTACACAACAAACTTCAGGAGGAACACTTCGGTGTTATGTATCATTAACAGGAAAAGGGTAAGTCTAGACTCTACAAAATGTGTGTCCAAAGTTCATCCAAGAGGGTCCTGTTTGCAGTGTAGTACTAAGAAACTACAATACTTTGTTAGCATTAAATCAGAGAGTGTCACCCTAACAGAAACCATCGCTATAGTACAGAGAGAAAACATTTACCCCAGCAGATGTGATTACTTTCAGTCTTTCGTAATATCTGTTTTTTTAATACAAAATTATTAAAATAAAATAAAATTTATTAAAATAAATTATGCTATCAAACAGTTAGATAAAAGTGTTACTGTATGTGATGAACTCAGCTCCAGACCTAAAGGAAGCAATGAAAATAAAATGGTAACCTAATTATTTCATCTGAATTATAACAGTGCTATAAGATATAAGACATGCTTTCAACAAAAAAAGACTTGTTCAAGACCAAAGTTCTTCTTTGTGTTATAAATTACTTTTCAGAAGACTATGGGTACATCACACTAGAGAATAAAAATCTGGTAAGTGCAGACATGCAATCTCAAAACGGTCCTCAAGACCAGAACAGGATATTCACACAAAGACAAAAGTCCCATAAATTTACCAGCCATTGCCTGGGACCCTAGAGGCATAACAGATTCCACAACTCAAAGGATAACAGACAACTTCAGGCAACATTCGGCTATAGTAATGATCAGAGGCTAAGAATAACAAAGAACATTGCATCTCTCAACAGCAATAAAATCTGCCCAGCCCAGTGTGTGACTGGGGCCAGCACTGCTCCCACTGAAGTCAGCGAGACTTCCATCGGTGAAGATGGCACTCATATTTTCTCATTTACATGATCAGTAAAAACAAGGAATGGATACATAGAATCACAACATAGAAATCATTAATAAGAACAAACTGCTCAACTAATAATCAGCATCAGACAGATGAAAAAAGTATCAGGAACTGTTTTGAGAAGAACTCATTTAAGCAATCTACATGTCATGAAGTTACCAAAATAGTTCCTCTGTCAAAATAACAGAACTTTGTCTTCAGACCACAATCTAAATTTTATTCACTGAAAACAAACAAACAAACAAACAAACAATCAAAACTGATGACCTTTCCTTCATGGTCTATTTTCCCCAGTACCTTTAAATCCTTGCAGTTTGGGCCCAGTGTGAAAATACTAGCATTATTTTATTCTGCGAAGTCACAGTACACAACTTCATGCACAAAACATGGCTAAAGACTTCTGAGCCAGTACAGATCCTTGTACAGCTCCCCTAACCCCCAGTCTTGGGGCTTTTTTTAGTGCTGGATGCAGCTCAGCACACACCAACCCATCACAGATGGGCCATCTTCCAACTACAAGCATCTGTGTGAAGTTGTGGGGAGGCTGCACACTCCAGTTGTGCAGAGCCCTGGGTGTCTGATGTGCTCCATCATTTAGCCTTCACAGCAGCAAATCAAATAAAGATGTAATTTTGCTTCTTTTCACAGCTGATTGGCATTTTAATTAGTCTACAGTTAGAAGTGTTAATCGAGCTATGAAGTGAGGCGATAATTCACAGCTAGTAAAATTTCCCACAATGGTTTTACAAGCACCAATACACAGTTTACCTCATTAGCTGGGTTTTGTTTTTCATTTTTCTTTTAATAAAAAAATAAATGCACTCACAGTGGTATAAACTCTCTTTTCAAAGAAGACCAGCTTCCAGGAATCCATTCCTAACAGAGGATCCTATTTTCCTTTTATAAGATAGTCTAAATCCCTAATGAGTTATTTCAAAGGACTCAAATATAGTAACTTCATTTACTACTTTCATTTTGATATATTTATAAGTATATACATATAATATTCATAATGAAGATATATCCATAATACCCCTTCTTCCCCTAAGCTTCCTTCCTTCACCTCCCAGAAGAAACAAGTTTTGTCCTTTTACTTTTCAAGTATTTTACAGATTAAAAGTTTTTCACTGCAGCACACTTTCAGATAGGAAAGATGTGCTTGCTATTAAAAAAATAGAGCAAAAACATGTTGAATGATACATATAAGCATCTGAAATGAAGTAGTGGTAAATATATGTGTCACCATGTATTTGTTTAAAAACTTAAGCCCTTCACAACAAATATTTTTCAATTAATAATTCATTTGCTTATTTATTTAGGGAGTGCATGTCTGCAAGATGATTTATCTCCTACAAAGCTCAGCCATCTGACTGTTGTGAAAGCCTAAAAAAAGTATAACAAAAACAAATGGCAAAGAAATTTCTTTATTTTTCTAAGGAATATTATGGGTGTGGTGGGGCTATTCTGGCAGTGTGTATGTGCATGGGTCCAACAAATGATGGCTATAACATAGCATCATGTACTGGATAAACAAAGCTTTTCGCTTCAGTTATTGGATGCAATAATCCTAAGATATACTCAACACTTACTCCAATGTTTTCAGAGAACAGAGATAGGAAAAGGTAATATTTGAGAAGCTGAAAGTGGCCCTGTACACAAATACATCTCCAATTCTGAGAAGCACATTTAATAAAAACGCACAGATGCAGAGATTAAGATGAACTTCATTCTGTCATAATAAAAAGTGTACAAAAAGCTCCTTAAGCTACATTATACTCACCCAAAACTATCAACGTTCACATGGTGTTTCTTTGAAAAATTTTTGATTTATAAGTCTAAAGGAAGAGAAGGAATGCCAAAGTTTTTCCTTTCTTTCTACTTCTATAAAGGGCTCAACAGGTTCCTACATCAATCAGCTATGCCTGTGAATCAGCTTAGCACAAGGTTAACATGCCATCACCTGCCACACTGCCAAATTTTCTGTTGTCATGCTTAATTCCTGGCTCTGCAGATGAACCAAACCACGGTAAAATAAAGACATGCTTACTCATTCAGTAGTGTGGATTTAGAGGGGAAATTGGCCATATAATTTCAAAGTCAAACTAGATATAGAAAATTTCTCTTTTTTTGGTTTCCTATTGAATGCTGACCCTCAAGTCAGCAAGAACACTTAAGCTCTTGTCAGCAATTTGTGCATGCAATGATATCTTAAGATCTTACCACACACTCCTTGCAATTCTTATACATCTTTATCTTTCACTGAACATACATATCACTATGAAATGCACAAAAACACAAGTAAGTTGATGTTCAAACCACACATTGTACAACAGACAATTACATGGTAAAGCTAACTTCACATAAACAAGGGCAAGCAGGAAATCAGTTTCGAAAACATCACTTTCACACACATCATTAAAACTTATAATTAAGAAATGGGGCAAAGGTAGCTACAGATCAGGTCCATACGATATTCCGTTTTCCATGTGAAATATGTAACTTGGCTCCATAAAGACGCCTTGGAGCCAGAACTGAGGGAGGGAGGAGGAAAAGGGGATTATTTTCAGGCCAGAAAGAACTGGGTGTTATCATGGGTATGTGACCGGACAGAGCCTCCCCTCCTCGCCCCTTTTTGTATACATTTTATTTATTTAAAAACAACAGAAAAACACCAAATAACAAGAACAAAAACAAATCATCAAAAGAAAAACCCAACCAAGATTGCATTTTGGACTATCAAATTACTATATTAATTTTTCCTCAATCAAGGGTGTAAATTCCATGCACAAACCTCTGACTTGCAGCTGGCGCAAAACTGTGGGATGGAATACACGTAACGTTCATACATTTCGTTTCTATTTCATACCAGGAACAACTAGAAATCTCATGTCCTTTCAGATTAATTGAGACTTTTTTTTTTTTTTTACTCAGTGAGGTTCATAAATTATCTTAAAAAAAACCCCACACAAAACTATCTGAGCAAAATCTTGTCCTGTTTTTGTAGTGCTCAAAGTAGTTTCCTTTTACTGAGACATCTTGTCAGTGTTTTTAGAACAGGACTAGTCAATCAAGTAGCAAAATAAAAATACATGTAAGTCATTTATGTATTTTGGCAAACACATCATACATGAACATTCGGTTCAAATTCTCTCAGAATCAATTACCAATGTATTATAGTAATGTACCCAGGAAGGATTCAGATCTAGCCTTTGGCACTGTAATAGCAGAGACTGCAGGTCTCACACTTGTATATATCACACAGACTATAGTCAAACATGAAAAGCAATAAGTTATTAAAAAATTAAATATTTCATCTATTTAGCTTTATTTGAACAAGATCATTAATATTCAGTGTGAAAGGGCTTGCTGGTGTTACCAAAAATACTCAAAGAAGAAAAATAATCCATGTCTGAGAATCAATCTTGCAACCACAGTGAAGATTGATCTTCAAATCAAGTAAAAATTTTCAAGCAGATTGTATATTTCATATATTTTTTTTTAAATCTGGTTTAAAAATCAAGTCTAGGTTTAGATGCAGTAGAACAAAACCAGTTCAATACATAAATAATAATTTTTCAGTTAAATACATAGCATGTTCTCAAAACTAGGACCTCCATTAGCATTTACAAACGAACATAGTTGGCCGTTTTGCCATTTTCCAAACATCATAACTCCTAGTAATACGTAGAGATGTCATGTTCAGAGTTTTTACTAGATCATAAAGCTTCCCTTGTATACCCAAAGGTTACTGAACTTTTCACAGTTGACTGAGATTTACAAGTCAAATGAGAAAGCTGCTTATATGAGTCAGGCTTTGTAACTAAGCAAGTAGAGGTTAGCTCTAACCATGGAAATAAAGTACATTATTCAAATAACTCCAGTAAATAAGGCATGATGGGACAGAAACAGTACAAAGGCAAAATACCATGGAAAAACAAGTCATAGGACCTACAGACTAATAAACTAATAAATAACACGCCTGCATCTGAAACAGACTGTTCTTGATTTAAAATTATTTTTATTTTAAAATAACATACATGAATGTAACACACAGTATATGCTACTCCACAGTCATTGTTTATTTAAAATTCACCTAATTAATGAGACAAAAAAAAGCAGTGCAGTTAGTTTCTTTAAGGTGACTCTGTAGGAGGAAATTATTATTATGAGTAAATCTGAATGTATACTTTAAAATTCTTTTCCCTAAAGGCATTTTCTTTTTCCTTATTCAAAACAGCCCATAAACATATAATGGAATTCTAATAACTAAGTTGAAAAATTCCAGCAATAATTCAAATAATCAATCATAACAATGTAAATAATTCATTTCATATATATAGAAACTGGAACATGCATTACTTTATCTGATTGGCAAAGCCAATGTATTTATCTTCTCTAGTTCAATACTTCTGTAAGTAAAACAAGGAAAATTCTGAATTCTGAATTTTACAGTAAAGCACACACACACAGAAAAAAACCTCTGCTAATTAAATAATTTATAGATAGAAAATTCACTCAAATGCTTTTAAATTAGTGTTAAGGATAAGCTGACAAAACCAACTGAGCTTCCATGGCCCTGCCAAGCTTTTAATGTATCTTTCACATTTTCCCCAGAGTTACATTTTCTATCTGGATCAGACAGAATCAGTTCCCTGATCAGCCCTGTCCTTACCATTGAGAACTGACTTAACTAACAGTCACCTCCAGTCTATCACACACAGATCAATCTCACACAACACAGAAACACCAGAGCCGGAAGAGAACACAGACTGTGGGAACAACTGCTCTTACAATATTACAAAGCCAATTACCCAACTTCTAGTAAAGAAAAGAGACTGAAATGGGGGTATGTTGTTAATATGATCATTCTAAAGTCAAGCAAGCCAATGACAACAAGAAAGAGGGATGCATGTAATTCCATGCAGCAAGCAGTACGGGACCCATCCCGTGCTCCAGCTTGCTTTTCCCAAGAGGAATTGCAAGACCTAGATTTTATCTTGGCATAAGTGTTCATACACTGATCACTTTTGTTTTCTTTCACATCTGTTACAATCCTCAAAATTTGTATTAAGCTCTACCACATGCAACTCCCAAAACTGCTATTCAAGAACACAAAGGTTCAGTTTTCTTCATACCTCAACCATCCAGAGAGCTGAAACTTAACATTCAACCTAAGAGCAATTACAGTTATTTCATCAAACCCTGGAAATCAGTCAGAGCTAATATCCAAAATAACTGTACCAAGTGCAGTTTACATTTCTGCTACCAACACTGGAGTTCTTTAAGCAAGCAGACAAGGACTGAGTTCAGTGCTGTAATGTTAGGGAGCTCACACTGTGCTGTTCTCAGCACAGGATGAAAAAGATGGATAGAGTTGATTTTTCTTGTTCTCCTGCCACAAGAAGAAAAAGCAACACTTCCCAAGAGCCCACTCCATGGGACTCTTCAACAGCATTAGAGTACACAACTAAGGTACAAACCATCCTAATTTTAAATCAGCTGAAAATCTTAACTGCTCTAGAAATAAAATTAAAGGAAAAAAAAAAAACTTAAATCGCTTCTCTAATTTTCAACAACTAATGTAAAATACTACTTTTATGACAGTGTAACAATCCTGATTTAATCCAGGTGATGATCCAACACAGAGTCACTTTTGTTTTTGCAAAACAAAACTCTCAGTGAAAAAGGCAGCTGTCAGCCACCATCATCCTCCCAGCTATCTGCTCTCCAGAGGGTTCTCACCATTCCACAAATTGCTCTGGTTGGACTCTGCAGAAAACAACTTCGCTTCCATGGAGGTTCACATGATTCATGACAGCACTTATGAATCTATTATGAGACGTACTTTTATGAAAAAAAAAAAAAAAAGGGCAACAAAACTTGTTTGATAGCACAGATCTTTTTATTCACAGAATTATTAACACTGTACATTCTATGAAGAATATTTGCCTTCTAAGTCTAAAAACGTGCTTTTTTCCTTTATCCTCAAATGTGAACACTTGTTCCATTTGGGAAAGTTTGCAACTGAAACAGCTTTTACTGAAAAAGAGGTTTACAGAAGTGGTCTTGAACTACTTTTGAAAACTATTATCCTATTTTTCCATTAATTTCTCCCTTGAGTGTAACTAAATGAGCATCTTTTGTTTGCATTCATACATTTTTTCTCTTTGGTTGTGTTTCCTCTATTCAACTTTGTAAATAGAAAACTTTCCTTCCCCTTCAGTTTTTATTTACAAGTCCTATAGAACTGTGTTCAGGAGTGCACAGAAGGCAGCAGCACATTTCTCAACACGTGGGGTTCCATGTGCAAGATATTTACACGTTCATATATTGGATGTACTAAAAGTGCTCCAACTGCAAAAAACTGAACTGCTGCCAGTCACTACAGCAGTAGTGAATAAAAGAAGTGTGAACCTTCTTCCAACAACAACACTAAAGCCTATTTGGTGGTTCTTCAAGTACTGCAAATAGAGAAGTAAAACCAGCTCAGAAAAATATTATACTGTCTAAATACAAAAAATAACTGAAAGATCCAGATACATCTTAAAGTTATTTCTCCACGGAGTCTATTTGATTCACAGTTAATGCCATGAAAAATAATGTCTCAGTAGTTTAAAAAAAAAAAAAAAAAGAGGGGGACTGTATGAAAACTGTAAGTACAGCACTGGTTGTAAATATGGCAATCAGAGCTACACTACATGACTTTCCTGATGGAATTACTGTTCCAGGTTTGCTCATTGAATTGTGAAGAGTTGTCTGTTCATGGTCTTCTGTCAGGTGCTATCTGATGACAGGAAGATCATCCCAGCACATTACAGCAACTAAGTGTCTTGAAAAACGTCCTGCAAAACTGGGATATTGTCTCTCAGCAGTATGCAATGGAGTTTTGCCAAATGTCTAACAGCCCTATTATTTCTCCCTGACAGGCTGTTTTACAGAGGTTATTATTTTCTGATTACACTAAATTAAAGTATGGGTTGCTGGACAGAACAGAAGGATATTTACATTGGACCTCTGGCATCATTATAATGAGATAAATGGCAAATACAAGCCAGAAATGCTTCTCTTAGACTGACATGGCAACTTATACTTTATATTTACAAAAGAAGAAGATAAAGTAATTTAATCCTTATTTTCAAGTCTTAGCAAAAAATGTCTATTATGCTCACAGTGATTAACCCTCAACAGTCAATAACATATATACTACTAAATTGTGAGACAAATGTATGTCTTAACAAGCACAAAAAGTACTTTGATGCCAAGAACCTCCTTGATTTTAAATAAACTTCAGATTGAACTTTTCCTACAACTGTTTTACTTTGAGGAGATTTGCCTTCTGTTGTCATTTATCTCACTTCTTAGCCACATACCACTAATTTGGCAGTATTGAAGTCCTATGAAAAATAACACCCACAGAGATACAAGCTATCAAATTTTGTCTAACAATTTCTTTTCCTCTCTGTACCATTCAAATGTGCATGGAATATGGTATGAAATGGGCAGAGTCAGCTCTGTGGTCCCATTAGTGTATCATCCAACAAAGATGAGGATGCATCTAAGAGGAAATAATAGTACAGCAAAGAGAACTATTTCTTTTCAACACCAAAATAGCAGGATATTGTTTTTCTGCTTTGCATGTCTTCTGTAGGAGACACAAGTTACCTGTGTTCAGTACACAGCACACTATTCAAATGTTGATATGCACAGCAAATAACTATATATTGTTTTCTAATTTCAAAAAGATCAACCTAATTGTAAATGGTAATTAAGGCATAATTTTTCTAGTCCCACATGCATTACCATAAACACTAAATCTTCATGATATTTGTAGTTTCCAACAATAAGTAAAATAATGCTGCATAGAAAAGAAACGGGGATTACATCTGTTATATTAACCATGGGAAAAGAAGAATGGCACATATGTTAAAGATTAATCCTGATCAAATTACATAGAAATCTGGGCTCATAGTAATGGCAAAGAAGAAGAAACTGAAAAACCTATCAAGGGTCATATCTGAAATCTAAGAATGAGAATATAAGAACATTTCCATGTCAGTTTGCAATGCATTACTGCTGGTAGGGATCAGCGCTGTGGTACGAGAAACAGAACATAATATTTTTGGTTCTTCCTGTTTAGGTTCTAATGGTTATAAAATTTATTTTATATTGGCAAAGATACTTCTGATCTGCACTAGAATAACACCTTGACAGCTGTAGTTATGTCAGTTGCTAGTATTGCCCTTTCTGATGGTCAGGTGCTACTACCCAAAGCACAGACAATAAAACTGATCATTACAGTACAAGTTGTATTGATTTGGGACTTTCCCTATATGGTTTCACAAACAGAAAGTGATCTTAACATGTCAAGGAAAAATTAAACAACCTTCAAAATGTCTTCTGCATGCTGATGATTAGTTTTGTGATTAAAATCTCATTTTAAAATTCTACATGTACATTCCATATCACATTCTTTTGTTAAAGAAAAGTCTTCTATAGAGAAGGATGCATAAAGACCCTGCTGAAGATACATGTAATGTGATGCACAGAGCACTGTGCATTTACCCCTCTCAATTTTGAAAGTGTTTTGAATTTCACAAGCTAGTGAAGGTTGCTCAGCAGTGAATTGATGGAAAGGAAAAGGCAGAAAATACCCTCCTTTCAAGTCAGAATTAACATTTTGTTTTCCTTTTTCTCCTAGACCCTAGTCCTAGTAGTCATGCAAACCTGGATGGTAATTGTGCCAAAAATATCAGGAAGGTTGACCACAACTGGCATGTTCTGAAAAGGAGAACTGTTTTTGTCAAATTGTACTGAACTAAGTCATTAGTTTCTCCACATATACTACTTAAGCCTAAAAATAAAATCTTAACTACAGCAATACAGGGTTCCAAAATAGCAACTGAGTCCATAGAGGCAGCTGGATCAGAGAATCTGCAATTGGTCTGGAGTTCACATAAAAAGGAGTGATACAGCTGAGGTGAGGAACTCCTCAGAAATCAAAAGCTGTAGTTATATCTATCAGGATGACATATTTGCTTGAATACTTTAAATATTTATTTCAGCATGGCTGGGCAAGTTACTTCTCCCTTCCTAAAACATTTTGTACAGCACTGTTAAGGATCAGGTAAATGAATTGTCTTGGGCCATCAATCTGGAGCCAAAGCCTCGACCTACAAAAGGTGTTCAAGCAACTGCCACTTCAAAAGCACTGACACACTGTCTACCAACTACTGGGAATTTGGGAATAGACCTAGAAAATCATTACTCTCTTGTTGTCTCAAAAGTACAGCTGAAGGGAAAAGGATTACACTTAACATTGACAAACACATTTCAATTTCTCCTTTGATTTAAAAAAAAAAAAAAAATTAAAAAAAAATTAACTAAGTAGGCAATTCCAAAACCTTCATGTTGTCATAACTGAAAATTTTTTTAAAATATAACTAGTTTTAAGTTTATGCAATGCTATTTAGTACCATTTGTAGGTTAAGTACAAAAAACCTCTTCTTCCTGATTATAAGCAGCCACAACATCCTCTTCAGCTTTTCTTTTGTGACATTGAACGAGTTGTGTATTTTCATCTCCTCTTGTACAGGGAGTGCTCTGTTTCTCTGATGAATCCTGGCTGGACTTTCCAGTTTGGATCCACATCTTTTGATCATGAGTGATGAGAATTGCTCACAACTTACTCAGAGAGGTCCCTCAAGTGTCTGAACATGAGTATCAGTACTCACCCTTTGGGACACCTTGTTGGATGTACATTTCATTTTTTCCATGGCCATGTCACACTGATGGCTCAATACTCTTCCAGTATAGGAAGAAGATGCAATCAATGCACCCAGATCCTCTTACTCTGTCACCACTTCCAGCTGTTAGCCCCTGGAAGAGATGCTTTCATTCCCAAGTGCTCAGTCCAAGGGTTTGTGTTATTGATTTTTTACTACTTCCGTCTCCAAGCTTGTCCAGTTCTTTCTTTTATAATGTAAAATAACCATCTTTATAGTTCCTCCTAAATTTTTGTTATCAATAGATTTCATCAGCATAATCCCATTGTTTATGCCATTACTAAAAAAACACTGAGAAAAGTTATTATCTCCAAGTCAATCCTTGAGGAAATAAGAAGTAACCTCCATCCAATGTTTTCCATAATGATTCACTGTTGACATATTTTAAACAGTTCCTTATGTGCTGTGTACATTTTCTGGCACTTATCATCATAACTAATAATTTTTCATTATTTCCCCCAGCCCCTAACTAATAGTTTCCCAGCATTAGATTTAAATTGCATAGACTCAGGAGAAAAGAATAAAGTATTTAAAATTACTCTGTAAATTCCTGTATTGAAACTATTCACTCTCTTGTTCAACCCATGGGAGATGAATTTTGTCTTTTCCCTCATGCACAAATAGATGTGGATCCCAGTTTCAGTGAGACTTTGGAGGTAAAGAGCAGACATAACCACAGAAATAGAAGTCGCAAGAATATTCAAAATATCCACCAAGTTAAACAGAAACCCAAAGAGCTCCTACAACATGGAGGTAAAGATTTCTTAAGGAGAATTGCCTTCTCTAAATCAAAAACGATTTTGTATTTCAAATTTCTTAAAAGTAACTCCTTTAGATGTCAGTGTGTCTGAAAAGGGTTCTCAATGAATCCTTACTATGGCCAGTTCTGTTCATAAATTGTCAGTTATATTTTTTAACTTTTATCAACATATATGCAGTCTGCACATATTTATCTCAGGCTTCTTTCAAAGAACATCATTCCCTTCCCTAAGGGAAAAAACCCTTCCTTGTAGCTTTTCCTTGGGAATCCAATCCTGTTCAGGAATGACTGGGCTTCATTGTTTGCTTTCTCACATCTTTCTTCCAAAACTACCTTAGCTCTCCCATCACCAGGAAACACATTCTGTTACACTTCCAAAGGCTATGACTCCCATCTTCTCTTTCAATGACCTTCTAAAATTACTTTTTATAATTTCTCTTGCTATTAATAAAACTTTTCACAACTCCAAACATCACTATTTCACTATTTTAAAAAATACTGGCAAGTTGTTGCTTGAGCTTCTGTTATCCAGCTTTCTAGAACAATTTACACATGGCAGACTTTCACTAAAAATAAAATTTCATTAAAATTTAACACACTCATTAAACAACAAAATCTCATCTACTCATGACGAAAATACATAACAGACATTCTTTGGTCATTTGTGTATTCTTACACTCGTGACTAATTCTATGTTTCCTTTCCTCATCTATAGCACTGGAGCAGGACCTTATTTCTCCTGTTCTCTGCAGGCCCAAATCCTGCAATATGGTGTTTTTCTGAGTAGCTGTACAGTATCTTTTTCCAAATATATGTTTACAGTATCTTGCAAAAAATGATTTTAATGTTGGATAAATTATTTCAGTACTATTTTAATATAAATACCAGTGCAAAAAATGTAACAAAAAAAAAGTTTAAGCACTTAATAAATAAAGTACTGTAAGTTAAATGATTTCTTGTATATCCCCTGAGAACCCAGCCACAAATACCAGAAAAACAGTTCAAAAAATTACATCAGAAATAGAAAGTTGTATATTAGATTAAAAATAACTCAGGAAAAATGAAGAGTGATCTTATTTAAACTTAGGTTTAAGAATAAAATGGGTTTATTCTGTAATATTAAGCAGATCAGTCAGATCTCACCATGAAAAGAAAAAGCATCAGTAGCACACAAAGCCATTAGGATGAACACCAGTGATCAGTTTTCCGTGGAAACTGAAAAAGAAAATCAAAGGTGCAGAAGCACAGGTTTCTGTAGGGAAAGAAATTTATGACAGTGTATTAAAATAGATGTTACTTGTTGATATTTGTCATTATAATATTGTGGGGAATTTGCCATCATAAGCTTTCTATTAATCAAGGAGCAGGTGCTTAACAGGGCCATTAGCTAAATTGAAAGTTGGCACTTTGATGAAAACAAAGATATGTAAAGGTGAACAGCAGGACAAGGAATCGATTAATAATAAATTTTAGCCACAGAATTACAGTACAGTAACTCAAATCATAGATTGGCAAGGATGAGTATATCTACCAGAAAGGTAATACTATTACATAAAATTGGACCTGCCATATTGGACCAAAGCTGTAACAGAACAACACAAACATACTTCCTCTGACAATGATTTCAAACAGTTCTCCAGAGTCAGCCATAATCCCCAGAATTTACAAATACAGATTACTCTGCCCATCGGCATTTTTACTTAGATCCCAATGGTTATATTTTCACTACCACCTAAGATGTGCCTCAAGAACATTTTCAGCACTGGACTGAAATATGGACTCCATCCATGTTGTTAACACAAAAGGTAAGAGAGCCATGAGAAGAGGCTTTGGCCCTCTACTTTATTATATGATGTAGGAAGGGGTCTGAGAGGGCTCAGTAGTTTGCTCTGGTGACTCATAGTTTGTGTATCATAGGTGCAGCAAAGAAGAAAATAGTTCCTGAGTAGGTACTGACTGAGCAGAAGGACACCACCTTAGCAGGATCTCAAAGACAGCTTCCTACTCATATCTGGACCACCCAAGCACCAATACCGCTTGCCCAGTCGCCAGTTGACCCTTTAATACAATGATGAAGATTTAAGCACATCATATGCAACCCATGTAAAGTATCTTCACTTCTTGTCAGTGTCCAAGTAACGCTAAAGTGACCTGGGTAAATAATATCAACCATTCCATTGCACTGTCAGGCTCAGATTCAACTTTTCATTTCCTTTCCTTGAGAGCAGAGAGCTTCCCAGGAGGTGGGAGTTGGCCTGATTAAGACCAATCCCAGTAAAACTGAACTCCAGAATACTCCTACTGGTCACCAAAAGCCTGTACATATTTTAAAAAATCCTTCCCTGTAACCAGAGGTGTGGGTGCCTTGTGGAAAAGCCCTTAATCTCATTCTAAACAAATATGGCAGCAGACCAGGGCAACCAACAGAAAAAGTGAGAAAGCCGAAGACATTAGGATGCATCCAAAGTCAGCGTGGACTCAGCCAGATCTTCAGCTAATACAAACCAGCACTAACGTCACCAACTTCTTTGGCTCAGAACCATCTTCTAGACTTACAGCGCACGGGCTGCACGTGACTTCCTCCATCAAACTTTTCACAAGCCAAATCTCAGCCTCACCCACCCCCTTCTCCCACAGCCCCTCGGTTGTGTCCCTTTCCAACACAGCTGGGCTTCATTACTGCACCCTCCGCAGCCCTGCGAAAGCACGTCCTGCACACAGCTCAGGGCTCCCTTCCTTCCCTCTTCGTGCTGGAGAAGTGTGAAAGCACCACCTCATGGCACAAGTAACATTCCAAACATTAACTTACACCGTTTCTACAGTATCATTAGGAGATACGGGTTCATATAAGTAATTTTAGTGTCTGCTTTCCATAGAATGCAAGGTACAAAAGTGGAAAATATTTTCCCCACATAAATGAAAAGGCATTGCCTTTTACCAAGCCATATTTACACAAAGGCATATCTTCCTATATTTAATGTCAGAGTTCACAGATATCCTCAATTTGTAAAGTGGCTTAAATATGGAGTTCATTAGTGCAGTGACCACAATTCTGCATCTGGATTTAAAAGCGAACTGAGTGAACTGTACTGGAGAGAAATAAACAAGAACATTTCTACTGTTAACAGCACGTGAAAAAAAAAAATGTGCTGCACAAGACATTCAAGATATTTTAAGAGCTCAGCTGTAGGCTGCCTAATATCATTAGTACTTACTAAAGAGAAATTGGAACAACGGGAAGCTGTGTGATTGCTTACTTTATACAGAGTTTACCACTTGGCTACTGTGATGTTCTCAGCTACTTTCAAGAGTACAAATTGTAGCGAGTCAAATGAAATTAAAAACTGTGATTTCATTCACAATACTTTGGAGTGGATTTTGGCAGGACACTACAGATTGCTGTGGTCAACCCTTGACTCTGAAGTAATCTGCCTGTTACTTTATTCAGTCCTGAGCAGAACACATAAACACCCCTCTTGCCTCCGTTCACTCCATAAGCAGCCAGAACAGGAGTTACTGGTCTGTGTATGCCTATTTGCATCCTTTATATTTTAGTATCCAAATATGCAGGCAAGTGGCACATTATGACTAATAGAACTTGTATTGCTCCAGCACCATCCGGTATTTTTATCTTTTTAAAGAGAAATTACACAAGATGAACAGATAATATTCTATTGCTAACTAATAAGAATTCTATCTTCTGATCTATAGATCGTTCCTTTTATGCAAAAATCATCATATTACTATTTCTGCAGGTAGAGAAATCAAGAAATGAAAATATTAAAATATATAACCACATTTCACAGCAGGTCAGAAGCAGATCTAGAAACAAAATACAGTATCCCAACCCCTTTCCAAAACTCTATTCACTCAACTGTATCTAAAGCATGTCATTTAACTACTTTAAGGAAAGCAATAGGATAGCTAAACATCATCTTCCCCACTTCCAAATCTCTCTCAGATGAAAATCTAGAAATATTGGCAATGCCATTCTCCTGATACCATTCTTCAATCTGACTTTATTAAAAAAAAAAAAAAAGTTCAACTTCCTCTCTGAAAGTGAATACATTTAATGCAGGTTTCCAGCACTCTGCAGGAACATGAGTTGCCTACATGCATTAGAGGTTGGAAATATCACATGTAAGTAAAAATGTCAAGAGAATAAAAGCCACAAAAGAGAATGTTTTCTTTTTCTTCAAAAGTATCAACATTAAAAGTGAGGGTGTTGGAACAATTTTATTATTTACAAGAACTTTCTTCAGAGCACCCAGCAGGCTATGGACTTTAAATACCAAATGCATGACAACCAAGTATTCAGATGTCACATGGCCTCCCCAGACACAAAGGAACAACAGTGGTTATTCTCCCTTAAAAAGTATTCAAACATGAATGAAAACATGAACATACCTGTACAATATTTAATGTCATTTATTCTTAACCATTGAGATACTAATATTGTCTCTAGCTAGGATTTTTTTTTCCACTTAAATCTTACAAATCTCTTATTCTGATCCCTATTTTAATTTCCATTTGATTCTGCTGAAATATTTGTCTTTGACAAGTGGCTACCAAATAAAGCTTTATTTACCCACTCTGAAATAAGCTGTTTCCGTACGAGCTAGCAACAGACTGCATCTGTAAATCCTTATTGCTTAGTACCTACAGTGGAGCTTCTCTGTACAGCTTTATTGTCATGCTTTTCCCATGTGAAGATCTGTTTTGTACTAGATCCACTTCTCTTTGGAACCTCAGGGATTTCACTAAGACCAGATCCAATGCAGTTTGAAGTTTAAGTAGGGCTTTGGAGTTTACAATGACATATGTTTCCATTTGACTCCTCCATACTATGTGTTAGTTTCATGTTTGTTTTCGTTATAATTTTTATCCTGATTACACAGAGGAAATACTAACTAAATGAATAGAGAACCAACTTGAGCCTGGGATCATTCATGAACAATCAACAATGAAGGAAAAGAGAGAAACCCCTTTCTTACAGATTATATTTTTACAAGGTATTTTGACTTTCCTATAGGATTGCCTGTTGCCTGTTATGCTGAGTATATACACTAAGCCACAACAGTATTTAGCATACTGAGAACTGCTTATTTATCTTGTATTTAAAATGCTTGATGTGTTTATGTTTAAATCAGATAACACAGATGGCTTCCACAACCGTATAATAAATCTAAATGGTAACTCCCCATTTATTTTTACTGTTTCGACAAGACTCCTTTGAAATTGCTATGTATTTTACTTAAAGGATTTTTTCAATTTTCCCACATTAAAAGAAATCCCCTGGGAGGGGGAAAAAAGGCACTTTCAAAACCAAGGAGTTATATTAATAGAAAAATATTTTAAAATAGCAAGAAGGGAACAGATTAAGAACTTACTGATTTTTGTCTACAAATTGAGCATAAAGGTTTGGGTTTGGTTTGGGGTATTTTTTTCTGGATTTTTATCCTTTTATTTAATAGAAATTGTGTTTGTCAGAGAAAATTTTTGCTTGGGTTTTATAGAATGCATTGTAACTGAAGAATGAGGTTCCATTGGATATTACAGCCTGTTTTGATTTCAGCTCTACCACTTCAACTGATGGTATGAGTATAAAGAGGTTTAGAAGGTAGAGGACCAGAAATTGGAAAATCCATACTCTACTTTTGTTTCTGGCACTGTCTTTGCTCCATCCCAGTTTCTCTAAAATTCATTGGCATTATAGAAGGAACAACATACTAGATTTTGTCTGTTCAAGTTTCACAATAAAACACAAATAGACAAATTTTCAAATGTTCAAAGCAGAACAAGCCAAATTAGTAAGACAAAGCCCTCAGCTCCATTCATGGAGTATATCAGATCTCCATACAACACATAGGGACGCTAAAAAATACAGTATAATTAGTAGATGATCAAGAATTCTGTATAAATAAAACTAGAATAAACAATACAATACACAAATGTAAAACTGTGAGGAAAGTGTAAAAATACATAGGTATAGAGCTGAAAATACAAACCCCCCAAAACTATGTTCAATTCACAATAAATGTGTTTTGTCACTCTGCAATTGCTCTCACTAGGAGGGTGACCAGATACCCTTTCACACTTCTATTTCTTGCTTTCAGAGCTCAAAGACGTTTTCAAATCCAGTCAAGTTATAACCAGGTTCTGTTTACAGATATGGCAGTCAAAGAGCAAAAAATGAATGTTCATGTAACAAGCCACTAAAAGAACCAGGTATTAGACATTAGTTATCAGGCCACTAAAAGTCTCAGTTAAACTGTTCTCAAAACATCTGTGCACTGCAGCATCAAAGAGCACTTGGTCATTTTGCTTGACCCTCCATGTGCCTGACAGCACTAACACCATAAGTGTATTTCTCCACTGCAGTTTCACTTAAAACAAACACAAGCTGAAAACCAGAAAAGTAAGAAGGATGCTATAATGAAGACAGGCAGACCAGAAAGAATGTCAAGGCCTCCATGAAGAAGAGCTTGGCAGACAAAGATGGAAAAAACTCTTCTGAGCAGTCTTCCATTAAGCAATTCTTACAGGATCACGTTAGTACATTACACTAACTTTAGAACACACTGCCCAACTTCAACCAAATTTGACAGAGGATTATAAGCCTCAGACAAGAATGTTCTAGAGCAATGCCCAGAGGCATTGTGCAGCCCCATGCTGCCTGTAAAGCCACTTATTTCATGTGCAGCAGCCAAGTCAGGGCTTCCCACAGACTTTGTAAGCCATAAAGAGAAGTAGCAAGCTTGAGAGAAATTGGCAGGTCAGTCTTCACAAGCACAGCTCTTGTGTGTCCTCTTGTCTGTAGGCAGGAGAAATGTAGTACCATACAGGATAACATCAGGAAGCCAAGCTTCATCAGTCAGAAAGTGCTTATATTCAGAAGAGAATCCACAAAGGAGACAGACATTGTAGAATTTTTTTATTGTTTGTATTGCTGAAGGGCAGGATGACTGATGGTAAACAATTTCTTTTCCTTTAAAGTATTGACTCAATTCTTACAACATTGAAAATGGGCATTGCATTAGAAACTGTCCCAATGTCTATATAGGCACATGCACCTGCCACCCTTCATATTTCCATGTTGCCAGGAACCAAGAAGACTGGCAATGCTGATATTTTTTCCATATTAAACTTTCTCCCTTGTGAATTGATGCTTACAATTTCATTTTAGCCAACCTTAGGGTGGGGGGTAGGAGAGGAGAAGCAGCACCTGATCTGTAAAAAGTCTGAATTATTCTAAACATAGAATGACTCCTGGATTTTAGTTTAAAAGAAATCTGCATGTTTGCTAAATGACCAAAGTTTAGAGCATCGGCATAGATATCACAGTCTTCTAATGTTCTTACTCCTAAAGTAACCAGCACACACTTGCCCTTATTAGTGAGGATGGTGAAGCTTTCCAGCATAAGAACCAAGGTTTACTTAACTTCACTAAAGATCTTTAAAAAAAAAAAAAAAAGCAGTTCTGGAACACTAAAGCATTCTGACTGAATTCAAGTAAGGAACAAAATTATTAACTCTTTAGGTTTCTCCAGTTTTTTGAAGTATCAAGGGAACCTTTCTATTATTTCAAAGGAAGCCAGACTTAACTCTCACATAGAGAGTTTGGGTAAAGGCTGGGCACTAAAATCTCCAAATACACATAGAAGAGAGTGTCTTGTGTTTATAGTAAATTCACTCTATAGAAACCACTCAGTGATGGCAAATTACAACATTAGACACTGGACACACCCATACGGAAAAACAAATAAAGAACAAAACCAAACAAAACCCCCAAACAAACTAAACAAAAACAAACAAAGAAAAACAACAAAACCTTTTCATAGGAAATGAAACTAAATCATTATTTTTATTCTAGTTTGGTAATTTTCATCCAACAATAACTTTTTTAAATATCATACGTCAAAACAGTTCATTAGCTCATGGACCAACATTTCAATGCATTAACAAATTTGGGGTTACAAATGATGTCTTAGAAGACAACAATGCCTTTGCAAGTATTATATCATCTGTAACCATGCAGCCAAAAAAGGATTTGTACCTCACTCTTGTTTTGAACTCAAGCTTCAAGCTCAAGTCTCTCATCCTGTGATTCAAGACTGTCCTAATTACTGCCCTGGGATATTCCTGAGTGGGCATGACCTCTTCCGTGAAAACAGATCATCTAAATGACAAAACCTGTAGAAACTGCCCAGAGAGGAAAAAAAAATGTTTATCTGAGAAAAATACCAGTGATAACACAAAGCCACCATTAACTCCATATAAAAAGAGAAATACTGGCTATACTTATTCAGAGAATGTAGCTCACCAAGAATGCCTTCTCTAAATAACTAAAAGTAAGAGACTTCTTGGCCAAGAAGAAAAACACATTATTTCAAAGTTGTCCAGGTCAAGAAATACAGGTTTGGAAAAATATCAACTGTGTAGGAATAATGAAATCTTTGCATCTCCTTTTTATACTTTATTATATTTAACTATGTTAAGCCAAGTTTGCCATACAAAAAAAACCTGTTCAGGTATTTTCTGGGCCATTTCTATTGGCTGCCTTTCTACCTTTTTTTTTTATTCTTAAACAGTTACGTCCCTTCCTCCCTTCAAGTGTTCTAAAAAATAGATGGTTCTTCACATTTAAAGGTTCCTGTTCCAAATAACTTGACATACTTGTGGAAGAAGCACTTGAAGAGGCCCAAGCAATTCAGTACCAAACCTCCTCCTACTGCCATGCTCAGTGGAGGAGCTGGCTGGACACATCAAGATTACAACCACAAAACATGACTTCATAAGAGCTCCATCTTGAAGACCCTTTTAGGATTACTGTGCATCACTCCATCAGTCTGCAAAGCAGGCTGCTCTTAAATGAAAGACTGGGATGGTTATGACATTGTCTTCATGAATATCATAAACTCTTTATGACACTTCCATGGATACCTCTTAGGTTATTTTATAGTTCTGTCACTAAAAGTAAAACTTACACAAATAGATTTAGGTTGGTAATACAAGACAGTAAAGCACAAAGCCTAAGAGAACCAGATGCAATTTCATTTTTATAACCTTTCAGTTGACTTTATGGATTTTAGAATTTACTACTTGATTTTACTGCACAGCAACAAGGACTACGTAAGAAGAAAAACCATTTCATAAAAGGCCAAATATACCCTGTGATACCATTTTTACATTACCTTTAATCTAGAACAGTTTAGTAAAAAAGGTAGATCACTATATGAAGACATGTATCATGGCAAGTAGCTCTAATGATTCAGTACTGATAAAATCAGATATCTATGTTCAGAGGCCTCTCCACACTTAAGATCTGTTTAAAACTTTGTAGAAACTACTTTAGCTCATGCAAACACCCTTTAAAAAGTCTCCTTGTCAGGAAATTATGTTGGCTGTACGCTATTGAGTACAGAACTGCAGAACAGAGCTGTTTATGGGTCTCATCTTTCCAGGGCTGGTATATAATTTTCACATATGTAAACCACTTCACCTTCCAAATAAGAGTACAATTAGGGCTCTCCTTTAGTTACATGGATTTTGGCCAATGTAATGTTTACAGAACCAGGCATCTGAGAAGTTTTATTTCTGCATATATTTCCAGAAAGGGTAGAAACTTCAAACCATGCCTTATGCTAGAGCAGAAGTGAAGCTAAAACACCTAACTGTTCCAGACATTTATTAGTCTGGTTTTACAAAACCAGGCCAAAGAACAGATAAAAGTGGTTGGACCCACTTTTTTAACAACATTTTTGTTAGCAACAGCTTTTCACAATGATTTTTTCACAGACAATCCATCAACTAACAAAATTATTTTATCAGCAGCAGCAGCTTTCAGACATATGCATAAGTAGGAGAAAAATCATCTCATGCATCACAGACCAGGGAACACAAAATTCACAGATCTACACAGAAACTTGCAGATCCACACAGAAATCCCTACCACTCACACTGCTGATTGATGGCTGCAACACCCCCAGCCTCCCTGCTCTCCTCACAAAGCTTCAAACTACATGGTCCCTGCCTTCAGGCCTGCCACAAATGCAAGGTGTCAAGCACGAGGAGTTAGGAAAGTAGAAGTGGCTTTTTCTTTTTTCTGCAAAACAGCATATTTAAAAAGTGACTAGGTTTCATGCAGAAAGTTCCTTCTCCAAAGCATAGGGCCTCTAATATAAAAGTTCACTGAAATATATCTTGCTTTAAAAAAAAAAAAAATATGAAAACACATTCTTTCAAAATTCAATACAAATTTCTGACTGAAATGTTCCAAGATATTTTCAATTTCAGACAGGCAAACAGAATGGAGAACAGCAGCACACCAAAATTTGGCAATGTTGCAACCACCAAAAAAGAGTCACAGGAAACAAACATCCAGGTCCTGATCAGTACTGCAGAACACTCAAGAACAGCCCACAGCTCCAGCCCTCTAACAATTCATTTGGTAATTATCATCAACTCAACCAAATTCTTAATCCTATTTAAGTCAGTGGCATAACCCCCAAGTTGCTGTTCTTCCATAGTTCTCTTTCCCCAGTTAAGCTTTGGGACATTTGTTTAAAAAAGGTTTGAATGTTTCAAATGTCCCTATTACTATTCATCAGTAGGACAAATTCATACTTTTCCTAAATGCCACATCTGGTATTAATCACATAAAATAAGACCAATTTACCCCATATATCCATTCAGGAGCTAAATGGTTTTCCCTGGAAACACCAGCTTTATTGTGTTGTGGGATAGAGAAGGCAGCCTTAAAACATCAACTTCTGAATTGAATTTGGACACTTTCTGAAATAAAATCTCATCTCCCTTACTGAATTTAGTAATTGTTCCAGATGCTTTTCTTGAAAGCTATTTTTCTTCTGCCCCAGACAGACATAACAAGGGTCCTGAATCATCCATTCATTTCTTCATTTTTCACACATTTAAACTTAAATCTCATAATAGTTTAGCTCTGACGCCACGGGGAAATGACCACACAAGTCTGATTGATTGTCAAAGAAAAAAACATTACTTTAGCTTTACAGTGTTTACTGAGACCAAAATCTTTCCTTCAAAGGCTTTTAAAAAGGCTATAAGTTTCATTTAGAAATAAGATAAACATATTAAATTTAAACTCTTAATTAAATAATGACACTGTTTCCACTAATAATACAAGAAAAAAAATTCTATCAGGCTGTCTTTAGTGTACAAATCAACAGCTCCCCCTCAATGAATCAAAGTACCCTGACAGCAACCAAGAAGAAATGATCAGGAAATGCACTGGGGTTTTTGGGTGGGATGGGACACATACAGAAAAAATACTTTGCTTTACTACACAAGCACAAAAATAAATGAGTTTCTTACTCAAATTAAAATATTCAGCCACACTGTAGCTCAAGTAAATAATACTACTGGAAACAAGAGTGTAGAGTTTGGAGAAGATGAACTATTGTGCGATTCTATCAACACATTATGTGCACAAGGCAGCCCTTGGTGCAGACACAGCAGCTGCAGGGCATCGCCAGCCACAGCGGGGATTCCACCCATTCGTATGGGGCATCACGAGGTCTTTAAATTGATTAAATCTTTGTGACTTCCAAATAACAAGAAAATTGCGCTTCCAAAGGTTTTCTTTCACTCTTAAAATCTTGTGTCCCCTATGCCACTGTTCTGCTCGATTACACAGCACAAACAGAACTCCACCAACTGGTGCCCATGCATGGGTAGAAGCTCTACCATGCTTATGGTACTGTAGGTACAACAAGAAATTCAAAGAATTTTAATTACTTGCCCTGTTACTAATAATAAACATGCTTTGTACCTCTTTTAAAAGCAGTCTCAGCAGACAATTTACACTATTCTTTTAATGCCACTGGCCCCATGACTCAATCTTTATCTGCATCACTACTCTCAAACATATTACTGACATTTAATACTTTTGGGAGAGGGAGAAGCCATGACCTCTTCCATCAGGAAGTTGTTCATCACTGGATTTTGTCCAAGGGGAATGTTAATGATGATACAGAAAAGTGGTTAACCATTTTTCTTAAATATAAAAAGCAGCTCCAGTTAAGGATATGTTTCCGGCTTACTGTGGGAAATACACTAAGAGGCAACATATTAACCTTGGTTTGTTTGTGTGAACTTGATCTTCATATATGGACAAAACAGCTCCAAAAGTATTCTACCTGACAGCTGAGGGATTACTCTAATTTGTCTACTCAAGATTTAAACTGATTATGTGGGGAATGGGACCAGGCCCCTGTGCACACATTGCACTGTGCAAACAGACTCCACATGGCAGCACTGAGAGAAACTACTGGGAAGAGCACATAAGCACGTTCCCTACAGTCCCCCTGCTTTGCCCAATATCCACAACTTAACTTGGTTAGGAAAGTCAGAGGACACATCTCTGTCTATTCCCTTTAGCATCCTAACAGATAGAGGCAATGACCTCTGCCTGCCTCTCAATAAACTTCCTGAGGGTGCCCAATATCTTGTTAGCTTTTTTGACCGACACACACTGGTACAATGATTTCAAGGAACTGTAAATGATGGCTCAAAGACCCCTTTCCTGAGTTTTAACTGCCAGCTTCGAGTCCAAAAATCATGCAGGTCGTTCCCTCCATGACGCATTACCTGCACTGTTCACACTGAAGCTGATCTGCTGCCTTTTTGTTCACTCACACAGTCACGTAGAGTTCCCTCCCTATGTCCTCTAAGAGTCAGTCAAGGCACTGTTCTCCAACACAGATAGGTTAAGAAATATCTGGTAACTGAATGGTAAAAATGGATAAAAAGAAAATCCAAGAGGTTGTTCCGGATAAAACAGAGGATTTTTCAGAGTGATCATAGGCAATTCTGTTTTCTTATTGGATTGATAAATTAGCAATTTAGATTAAACAGTTATTCCCTTCACACAGTAAGTGACTAGGACTTGCAGCTGAAGGAATAAATTAGGTTTGCTATGTCTAGAAGACTTTGAAACCATAAAAATCACTTATTTCTTTCCTCCTATGAAATTTCAGGAATGACATGGTGGCACTAGTCGAGAAAGGGCAAGACAAGCCATCTATTACTATTATCATACTCTATTTGGCTAGTGTTGGAAAAAGTACAGGTCCCTTTGGCAAACCTCATGGGGTTCTGCTAATAAAAAGAACACTGCACCAGCTCTAGAGCTGCTGACACTGAGTACTGACTTTGGCTACACTTGTGCTGCACCAGTAAACTCAGGCAGCAGTTCATACACAGCACAATACAGCCCAAGCAGGGTCACATACAGGTCCCATGATATAGCTCCCCAGAAACAATAAACAAAGCACAAAGAAGGTGACCCACAGTGTATGAGATCTGGTAGCCTTTTATAGCTCCATCTCTGCAGCAGCTGGGCAGTAGGAAATGCAGAGCCACACTGCCAGTGGGAACAGCCAGCAGAGCTGCAGGGGGGGTTTACTCATGAAGGAAGGATTCCTCTCATCTGCTGCTCTCTTCAGACAGTGAACCTGCTCTCTCACACCCACCATGCTGAAAAACAGCAGAGCCACAAAGGACACTCAATAGAATTTCACAAGAAAGTTAGTTGGATGCATTTTGGAGCTCTCTTGGTCTCTCTCCAGCACTTTCCTTTTGCTATCCAACTCTGTGTTTTGGTTCTTTTTTTTTTTTTTTTAAATGACTCAAAGAGCAACTTCCTATTAATTAATCTCCTCCTTTACCATACTGGAAATGAATTAATTTTGCTCAGCTTCAAAGCAATAAGCAATTTTATGGGTGCTAAATGAAGTTAAGTCCTTGTTTACCAATAGAGCTGTTTACACAAATGAAGGCAGATTACACAATAAAAATGTCCAGTTATATCCCTAAATAATGTCCAATAAAGTTTTGCTGTTTGGGACCTATTTTGCAGAATGTTTAATACTGTTGTATTACAATATATTTAACATCTTTCACTTTCAATATATTTCACATCTTTCACTTTCTGAAGCATTACTGGTACAGTGTCTCCTGTATTTCAGAATTGAATTATTCAGCAATTCATTACATAAATCAGACAAATCAGATTCTAGCACAGCATGTAGTAGAATGGACTACACTCACCGGTATTTATGATGCTTTGCAATTGAGAGTAAACGGGATTTTCACAATTACGCTTATGATCTTTTATCATTTTTAATTTCATTTATATATCTAGCAGCTGTTTATACAAATAGTAGCTGTCAGGTCACATTAGAAGTCAATGTGTCAAAGGTGGATATAACAAGAATATTTTTTTATATAGGTCTGTATAAAAATAAATATATACACAATGCACCTAAACATTTGCATTAGCAGCTTTTTTCAGCAGATTGTCATGAAGTACAAATCCTTATTAATTTATTATTAAGTCTGTTAGTGTAGCTTTAGTGTAGTTTTATCAGCCTTCTCAAATATACCAGATTATTGTATTACTAATGTAAATCATTCACACTGTGAGTCGCTCTGCAAATCTCCTTTCCCTGCAAATGAAAATATGATTAGACACAGCACCATGTAATACTTTGGAGGAGAGAACAAACGTGTGAAGTGTGAAATAAATGTAACAGAACACGAATCTCACATTCCTAACAGCTGTTTGGCCGTACAATGACAACACTCTGTCCTCAGAGGTAATGAGACTCATTTCTAGAGGAGCACAAGAGATGCGTCATAGTTCCAGTGAGCCCCAGGACAAACATCTTGCTGCACAAGATGCATCACTTTGGGTTACAGGAGACCAGGGAGCAGGCAATTCCTACAAGTGATTTCCCTACCCAGGTGGAGGAGTAGTATTGATTTGTTGTATCACTACCAGAGTGACATGGTTAATTGTTTGAGCTGATGTAATAATAAATTATTCCTTGCTGGTTTTAGATCCTGAAATGAAGGTCTAAGGCCCTTTCTTGACTCCTTTAGAGCAACAGTATATTTGATTCTATTTCAGCAAGTAAAGAAAAAAAAATTAAAAATAAAGTGTTTTTCTTTTACCAGCTAGAAGCTGCTGTCATTGCTGACAAGGGAATAGAGCAACACAACAAAGCTGGGATGACTACAGCACAGAAACCACCAAGACTTCTAGTGGAGCATGAGAGAACAAGACATACACATAAAACCTATTGCCAGAAAGCCCAGAAGACACATCCCACATAGAAGGGAAGCAAATGTCAAGTAAGCTTTTCATACTTTCTATTATCCCTTCTCTCTGATGAGTTTTTTCTGCAAACAATCCAAGTCACAGAAATTTATAGACACTGTACAGAAATACTTATCCACAGAAGTAACCAAGCTCCTTTGGGAGGAGCCATGCTTTCCTCCAGACAGACTTTGCATTCATTCCCTCTGTGTGGGAACCAAGAACTCAGGTGACAGGACAGGCACAGCTACCCAGTTCATCACACAAGGACACATCTTGGTACGTAGCAGTGGATCTGCTGCCTTGCTCAGCTTGGGTATGAGCCTTCACATGGACCTTCTCTGTGTGCAGCATCACTGTGACTGCTCAGTGAAGGGGCAGGGTCTCTTTCTGAAGGGCTCCTTACCTCAGGTACCACCCAGTCCTTTCTACTGTCAGAAGGGATACAATGCACAAGGTGCCAGAGATACAGCACAAGATGCAAGGCTCATCAAAATGCATCTGATTCACACTGCCTGGCAAAATCACTGGGGAGCTGTGTGACTCCTCAAGTAGAGATCAGTTGGTTACAGCCCTGTATCATCACCTATTCTTTAATTTAAAGTATTACATAACTTGAAGGAAAGCATCAATAATAACAGGCTTTGGGTTTGAAACAGAAAATGGTGTTTGTCTGCATAACTCAAGGGAGGGTTTTTGTCAGCCCACAAGAGATTACTTTCTGTTGGAAGCACATACACACACACAAAAAATAAAAAAGAATTATGCACACTTATCAACAGACAAACAACCTGGAAGTTTTTGAAGAGTCAACATTGCCAGAATGTTATTAGGCATATATATATATTCTGAAATTCATGCAAAGGCAACATTTGATTACACACAGGCCAGACCCATAGTCCTCACTCATATCAGCAGTCAGTTAAACCCTAGAATTATTCTACTAGTATAAATGGCATGCAGTCTTCAATAGTAACACAAGTAAACTCTGCAGAAAAAACAACTGTGCCTTTACCCAGACAATGCTAAGTGGCAGACAGAAGTAATTGATATATTTCTTAAACCTCTGCTCCCTTCTCTACTTTCCAAGAACAGTTTTCAGGACACAACATGATGATTTTTGACACCTAAGGATATCATAAGTCTTTATAGTATTCAGACATTTCTGACTTTTCATGAACATCAGAATAGTTGTTAAGAATCATGCTTTAAAATTTTGGACACACTATTCTTTAGCTAGGAATCTTCTGTTTTATTAAATAAAAATAATAATAAACTGCCAGTCACCCCTTGTATTTCAGAGGAACTGTGGATTCTTACAAAAGAAACAGATATTAGTGACAAAGGAAGCAAGTTCTTTCCAGTACATGCTCTTGAGAGTGTGCATGGGAAGAAGGGAAGATCCAGAGACTGTTAAATGGGTAATTGTTTTATGAGGGTTTTTTTTAAAATATTTTTTAAAGGAGATATAATCTTATAAACAATTTTCCCAGAATACAGCCTGATTCACTTTGGAGCCAAAGTGCCATATTTTAAACATTATAAATTTAATACCTACTAAACCTAGTATTTATCAACACTACTTATATATGCACTGTGTCATATTTGGATCATTTATTCTTCAGGGCAACTATCCTTCAGTCAATGCAGACAAATGAGCATAGGTTAATAAAAACCCAAAATATTACAGAGCACAGAGGATGTGGCAAGACTCAGTCAGGAAGGCACTTGTTATTTTTCTAGAAACTGACATAACACACTGATTTTCTGAGAGCTAATTCCCAACAGCAAGCATGGCTAAAGGAAATCAAGTGGTTTTTTCAGGTCAGGATCCTCTCCAAGTAGAACTGTAAACACTGCACAGTGCTAGCCTAGAGATACAACAGTATTTCATAATGCAAACAGAAACAGTAAGAAGCAGATTCAAAAAGCACCAAAGCACCACAGAGGAAGAATGAAATTTAGCTAAAATCTCTTTAATGTATACTTCTGTGATTTCTGGATGTAAGAAAATCTAATGCACCAAGTAAAACTGACTAAAAGGTCAAAGTCAAAGAGATTTGAAGCAGGAACATCTGTGTTATGCAGCTCTGTCAGAAACCAAGCCTGAACATTTTCCTGCAGCCACCTTGATGCTAAACTGAATGGCAAATTCTGCCTTGAATTCCAAGGCATGCAAGGTTGCCTAGGCCACGTCAGCTCAGGCAAAGACAGGACTCATAATGGTCAGGTTTTGCTTTGTTTGTCTATTTTTGAACCACGACAAGTTAAAGATCCACTGGCAGGAGGGTGTACAGGATGAGATTGCATCGCTAGGGAAGGAGGAAGACCACGGTCAGGTGTGAAGACACATGCTTATGAGACAAGGTAGGACAGAGAGAGAATTAACCAAAGGAGTCATGCAACACAGACTGCAGCTGGAGAGCAGGAAGGAGTCCAGAGAGAGGGAGAGAGCTTCAATGAAACATTGAAAGTAACTGCAAATTTCAGAAGAACTCAGGTGACCTGGAGTGAAGGCTTCACAGTTTACAAGGCAACACAGATGTTTGCTAACACAATGTACTGAGCCCTATATTTTAAAAACATTTTGTCTTTAATTCACAG
The DNA here is from genome assembly GCF_001604755.1 of Lepidothrix coronata. Classification (NCBI taxonomy): domain Eukaryota; kingdom Metazoa; phylum Chordata; class Aves; order Passeriformes; family Pipridae; genus Lepidothrix; species Lepidothrix coronata. The sequence continues at coordinate 6,781,197 of NW_016690209.1, read as the reverse complement.
AAAACTTATTATCAAAAACAGTAACCCATCAGATAAGAATGATCATCACAGCAACTACAAAAGGGACAGGATTAAAAAAATACAGATGTATGTATCCAAAGTTAACACCCATGCATGGTAACTAACACAAAATAACATTCACAAATTGCAAGATGTTCTCTGTGCAAGGGGCTGCAGAATAACTGAATATTGAGAAATTCCATATGGAACGGATTTTTGGGAGAACACTGTAAAAGGTGCATCTTCCAAAAATTTGTTCCGGGAGAGTTACTATTGCCTAAAACTGATTTCATCATTCCATTAGGACTCAGGATCAGAAAATTTAGCAATAGGCTGTGACATGCTCCCTTACACAGAAGTGACTGAGTTTCACAGTGCATCCAAATCCACATTCTGCACAGGAAACACATTCACTGAAAAGAATCACATTCATTCAGTTGCTGAGGTTGAGTGTTAATTTTCTGAGGCTGAAGAACAGAACATAGGAAATGCTGTTTGTGCATTTCTAATCTTTAGATTCTAATCTTTAGTTCTCATTTATCAGTATTACTCCCTCTGAATTTGGCAGTATTTCTAAAAGTGTATCCCACCCCGCTGGATCTCTCATTTTGCCCTTGACTCTTGCTGGTGCTGCCACTGACCAACTTGGCAAGCACATCTGATAGTGTGGCTATGACCACTGCACTATGTTAACACAGTAAAAGAACTTGATAAGAGGAATCTGCCACATATTACCCAATAAACACCATAATTAAAACCATACATATGCGTGTCCTTTACCCATTTTAATTGGTAAACTAAGAAATACACAGGAGATCAGAAACAAGAAAGACATTGACAGGGAGTTTTCTTATCACTTGCTGTAAAATAAGCAAATGTACACATTTCCACATATAAGAATTTTTTTCACATACAAACAAGACATAGCAAGGCTGTACACCAACCTGTCTCAAAAGCATCTCTTCAAAGTCTTAAGTAAAACAGATTTTGTTGATACTGAGTTAGGATAGGAAGTTTACCTTGACCAAAACACCAACAACTGATCACTAGGCAACGTGGGACAAGATTTTAATTAAACATCCCACATTTGCAACACTTCAGAATTTACCAAAAGGATGAACTAGTTATGGGGTCTGTGCTTTCACCATTCAGTAAAATAACCTCTCCCTCTCCTGCATGATACCATACCTTGTTCACGTAATTTCAAAGTTATAACAAAAAGTGACATGAAGTACCAGACCTTGTGCTTCATTTTGTTCACAGGCCATTTACAAACATGCTTTGGAAGAGACGGCCATATGGGCATCTGCAGGTCTGTTTTCAATTTTTACAGTCCTCACTGATGAGTAATATTAGACAAAAAGCTGCTCACCCAAAGTCAACTGTGTGCCAGCAACAGAGAAAGAACTTTAAGGTGTTAGACAAGTGACATTTCTATTAGAAATGTCACTTTCTATTAATGGAAGGTGCCTCTTTGCATTATCTAATCTGAAACTTTAATTTTGGGAGGAACAGCTCAAGCCAGTAACTTCAATAACTGGCTGTTTATCTAAAGTCATTACAGGAATACAGACTTTTCACTAGGCAAAGAAAAAAAACTCTCAAAACTTTAACTTACATTTCAATAGGATTTCTCTATTAATACTTAACACTGTTGAGAAAAAAGCATCATCTCTCTATTAGGCACATGAAGGCTTCAAGGGCTGGTGGTCATCCATGTATCTGACTCAGCACTGTTAACTACTTTGAATTTTTAGATTAAAACCTTCAAATTTTACTTTAGAATACAAGAAAAGCAATTTCACTTCGTATCTTTTCATGGGTGCAAATAAGTGTGCAACAATAAGAAATTAATTGCTTTATTTCATGTCAAAGTTAGCTACTCTATAGACTCAACAATGCCTACTCCAGGAGGCAGCAGTGAGGTGAGGTCCTCAAGCAGAACATTAGATATTCTACAGCTTGCTACCACATGGCTCCTAACCCCAAAGCACACAAAAGAGCCAAATCTCTCCAAAGAGCCAGAAGACTTACACAAATCCAACATCACAGTTAGAAACAACCCCCCTCCCTTTAAAGTCTTACTTAGTTTTTGTAGCTTTTTCTCCTGAGAGGCTTTTAGTAATAATATGTATTTTTACACATCATTCATTTCACATGGATTTAGAATTTTGCTAGTCTAGGTAAAGGAAAGTAGGGTTTTCTAGTAACATTGTACACTCTAAGAATGCTTGGAAAGAAAATAAAAAGGACAATAAATAAAAACAAGGCTGAAATATCTATGATCTATACATGCTCAGCTATCCAGATCTTATATAGTCCAAGTTTCACAATCTAGAAAGGTGTAAGAGAAAATACGTATTCTGAGAAAGAGTTCCCAAGTTCTCTAGCCACTTTCAGACAAAGTAATTAAAAATGACATCTCATCTTCACAGATGAGCCAAATCAAATTATAAAAATACAAATTAAAAAACCACAATGCCTATTTCCTCACTAAAAAGCATACAAGCAATACACAGTTCTCTGGCAGAAACTGCATTTAAGAAGAATATTTATGTGCCCAACATGATCTCCTTCAAATCCATTTTTATAAATGGTTAAAACGCTACCTTTCATTTTATTTCTGCTCTCTTATTTTCCTACTCTTCCTGCCAGTGGTAGACAATGTTTTATCTCTTATTTGCCAACATTGAGCTAAGTGTGAGCTCCCTAAAGCAAGGCTAATTCCAGGAGCCCACTTCACCTTACCAAGGAAGGGCAGAGCCCCTTCTCTGCAGTTTTAAAGGTCGTGAACAACAGGTTGTCAGTGAGAGGTTTCTGGCCAGAGGTAGCAAGGACTGTGAAGCAACCTCAACAAAGACAAATACATAGTAGTTGATCAATACTGACACTTCTGACAACTGCTTTAATTTCAGTGTTCCCAGTACTATGTAATCCAGCTCCACCTGCAACACCCAGACAGCCCCAGCTGCGAGGTGCTCAACAGCGGACCAGCACCCAGTCCCATTTATGACCTCTTAGGTCACAGGGAGCCAAAAGACACTGGAGCCAAAAACACTGAAGCCAAATGAAGCACTACACTAGGAAAGAGACCAGCCTAAGGGGGTTGTCTCACTTCTTCCCACTTAAACTTCCACCTCCAGTGCTTGGCATTTTCCACAGGCGGGGCAGCAGAAGCTCACAGCACTCATAGCACCTCATTAACTCCTGTGGGCTGTCATTACTTAAAAGCTGTTTCCAATATTCTAGTATTTTTAATCATCTGTTATCCCCATCAATCAATCACTGTGAGCGCCTCAAAGCCCTTTTCAAACTGATAATGCCTTCTCAAGATCAATTTCTAACCTAAGTTAGAGCAAATGTGCAAAAACTAGCCAAACATAGCACTAATAACCCAAATCTGGGGAAAGAAAATATTGCCATTGAAATTGAGATATTGCCATGGGGAAAGAAGTTATGCCATTGAAAATGCAAACATGTGCTAGCCAACTTGATGCAAAATTAATCCAGCTCTACATTCATATATGCTTTATGGAACTCTTACCTTTCTTTTTACCCGGGAACATATTAACCTTGAATAACACTGTATGCTATGATCTCTCTAAGGCAGATAAGGCTTGTAAAGCTATGAAAAGATTGATTAGAATAACAAAATATATTTAAGTACCAGTTTCCACCCTTGTGGGCTGTATAACAAGACAACTGGCGGAAGCAAGTTACACATCTTAAACTGAAGGCATAAAAATTAATTATTTTACACCAAAGCTTGCCTCAAAAGGGACCACTGTAATTAGGATAATAAGCATTAGTGTACATCATGAAATTTATGTGGATTGGGGTTTTTTAAGTTTATAAATCCCTTTTGTACATAATTGTTTTGTTATTGCTATTTGAAATAAAAACACAAACCAGAAATTTAAAATCTTATTAAAATGTATGCAGTTAAACACTGACTAAAATGTATATAATCCTCCCACAATTTCAGACTTTATGGACAGTATCTATCATTCTAAGTCCTTAAGTATATTAATTGCATGAATTTTAAGTACCATTAACATTCAAACAATACCGTTATTCCAGAAAGCTTCCAGCAAGGATTAGGGCCTTTTGGAAACAAAATGTAATTTGCAGGGAAGATAATCAGAACATTTTAATCTATCTCAATGTATTAAAAATGAAAGGGAAAAAAAATCAGCTAATATTGGTTTTGAACACTGGAGTCCTGGCCCACGGCTCACAGAAACTAAAACAAATGCCTCTATCAATGGCAGAGCACAGACCAGGCTATAAGTGAACTGGGGCCCCACTTGGGGGTAGTTCAGTGTGTCCTGCACATTTACTGCTGCATGGGAGGTGTGAGCTGCTGCACCTTTTCATACTCTCACCACCTCATCTGCAGCCCCAACGAGAACGAACAGATGCTGAGGTGAAAGCAGCCGGTGCATTGATTGTTTCTTTTAGGATTAGCATTAAAGTGTGCCATGTATAACATTTAACCCTCACCAAACACCCTCTGCTCCCGCACTTCCCAATCAGTCACCAGCACACTGCACAATGAGAGAAAAGAAGGATTTTGCCTTAAGCAAACAGAGCATTTGACTTTGTAGGAACAGCACAGATTAATCTTGCTCCTGTTTTTGAATGTGGCAGTTGTTTGCTTTCAAAAGTGCTACAAGGCAGCATTAGATTGCTGTTGCCAGATACCATATTTATAATTACATCTCAGGCTCTATTTATAAAACAATTTGTTAACATATCAAAATTGTTGCTGGTAAGAGGAAAATTTTTGAAGGGCAGTTCTGCATATAATCATTACTAAATTCATGGTACTTTCTCTGAAATTTAGGTTTGTTAGCTCCAGGCTCCAAGCAATTTTTTCCGATTAATTACTGTTTTCCTTCCTAATTTTCTCAAAAATTTTGACCATCACAATATGTGTGATTTCCTCCTTCAGATTGTTTCATAGCATCACAATTAACATTAAAACAGCTATTGTTTTTCCACTCAGAACTTCTCATGTTTTTGAAGCAAGCAAAATGATTTTTTCCTAATAAAGTACTCCAATATCTTAGATACAGAAAAAGTATATAGGAGGAAAAGAGTTGTTATCAGTTGTGAAGAATGGGAGGGGGAGTCTTCTACCAATTTCTTTCCACTATTCCCTTTTAATAGAAATATTATATGGCATAAAATTTGACAAAAAGAATCACAATTTTTTTGCAAAGAACTGTGACATATGTTCATTGAAACAAACCCTTTAGAGAGGGGACAAATACTCTGCAAGTGCTGCCTGGAAGAAGAAAGGAAAATTCCACTGAGAATTTAATCTGCCACTTACCATTGCTGAAATAATGGCTGATAACACAGATCACACTAACTAATCACACTGTTAACATCTCTTTTCACATTAGTTTACATGATTTCTGTGAGCTATTGCTGTATCCATCTTAGTTGTTTATGTTACCTTTCAGGACACAAGGATTTATGTGATCAAAGCTAAAGGAACCTTTTTTGTTAATGTCAGTGGACTTTGGGTAAGATCTCACACAAAATAGTGTCTGGTTTAAGGCAAGCCTCATCCTAAATGCTTCAGCTAAAGGTCTGCTAAAACTCTGGCTTATATTCAGGACTTTCCAGTAACCACTACAGAGCAAACTTACTTAGAAGCAAACTGTAAGGTTTGGTTTACTTTAGAATCTGTTTGTACATAAGGGATCCAGACATACCAAAGACCAGTTGAACATTGCAATCCATGCTTTCATACCTACTTGAATGTGGATGACTACCGTTATCACAAAGCGAAAAGCAAATTCAAAAACATGTGAGAAGCTTAAAAACAGACCTGTCCAAACCGTTGTTAAATTTTAGGAGTCAGAAAGAGACAGCAGCTGAAGGAACAGTGACCCTGCTATAGAAGTAATGCTTACATTTTGTTCCAAACAGGCAGTGACCAACTTCAGCCCCCAGAGAGTACAGTATTCATTGTAACTTTATACAGCTCCTTAATTCAAACAGAGACTACAAGTGTACAAACACTGACCAAGGCCTCCCTTCTAAACTAAATACAAAAGAGAGGTAGTATTGCTGTAGGGAAGAAGGATGCCTTAGACCACTTTTTAAAGTACTAGAAAAAGTTGCCCAGAGAAGCTATGGCCACTCCAGCCCTGGCAGTGTTCAAGGCCAGGTTGGATGGAGGTCTGAGCAGCCTGGTCTAGTTGAAGGTTTCTCTGCCCGTGGCAGGGGAGTTGAAACTAGATGATCTTTAAGGTCCTTTCCAAACCATTCTATGATTCTATGAAAGCATTTTACGACACAAATCATCAATACAACAACTCCTCCACACCTGTACAAATGAATACAATTACTTTGTGTAAAAAAATAAACAATCTAAATGCGTCCAATAACAGGGTCTGGACTTGATAGCAAGTTGTACTTCCTATGCTTCCACATCCCAAGGCCTCAGTCACTTGGTTAACACAACACAGGTAAAGTGCAAGATGCTTAAAAAGGCTGTTAGAAATGCATTTTCCTACCACCTACCTACTGCATTCTCAGGGCTCCTGACAAGTTACCAGTCCTTTTCCTGACATCGCTATCTTTGAAATGCAGATCAGTTTGCCACCTATCCTAGAAAATTTGCTTTTTCCACTGTTTTTAAGCTACCTTCAGGAAACACAACTGCAATTTATATTTTTAATCACTAGCCATATTTTAAGTTTCCAGGCACATAAAGGTTCTAAAACAATTACTTCTAAAAACACCACAGTAGTGACCACACCACCTTTCATTAATTCCCACATTTCTTATCTGGATCACCTCACCCATTTTTTCTCCAACTGCTTGTGCACCATCTGAGTGCTTTTCTTCTATTGACTGGATTTAAGGAAAGAGTTTAATTACATTTCTGCAGGTCAGCCCCAAAACACAACAGCTCTATGCCTTACTGAGGGAGTGGGTTTTCACATGTCCTGGAGCAGTAGTGACTCTTTTTGAAGTCAGATACACATTTACATTGCCACCAGCCACCTACCTTTTTAATTTATTTATTCCTCCACTCTTGAACTGGCATTTTATATCCTTACCTCGTACAAAGGCTGTTTCTTTTCAGTTGCCTGACCCGTCATTCCTTCTCTCTATCACCCAAGTTCTGCAGATGTACCTCCTAATCAACCAGCTGGAGTTCAGCCCATTCAAGCCTCTCACGAGCTGGAGAATTTAACCCTGAAGTGGTCCTCCCATTTTTCCACAGCTGACAACAGTTACTCTCTCTAATAAGTCCTAGTTATGACTGATTTCTACTTCCTCTTGCTTTCAGTATCAGAATAGGCCCACAGCAAGTTCCTCTCTTGTTTTCCTTTCCATCTAATTTCTCCTAAAGTGAGGCATGTGGTGCCTTGGTGAGCTTATTTCAATTTAGCTCCTTCTCCCATCTTTCCACAGCTACATCAGCTACTTCACTGGGCTTCTATCATTTCCATTCCTAATTCAACAAAATAACATGAACCAATTCACTCTGCTATATTTTAAGCTTCCAGAACACACACTTTTTTATCCCTTTCAAAAGAAATTCATCCATCCAGACATTCCAGCTGAGACACCTCATGCAGACTGACAGGGGTCACCAGACCTCACGCACACCCCAGTCTCTGCTAACTAATGACAGAACTTGTGCATTCAGTAGTCACATTCAAAAGCTGGAGAAGTCCTACCCATGACTCTTGAAAACTGTTGGCTTTTGTTCGTCTACTTTCGTAGTCAAGGGGTTGCAAGAGCGAGCCTGCTCTCTCCAGGGTGTTGATTCCCTCCAGGTAACACCTTGCAAACCCTCCCTGTAACCCTTCATGCCTTTCAAATACTTTTGTTTCCCAGTTGCCATCTCTGTGTTCCCTCGTGATAATTGAGCAAAACTCTAGATTTGTAATGGTTTTTTTAAGCTTGTGAACAGCTTCAAACAAAAGCTGCAACGTGAATTGCCTTTTGGATGTGGCAATAGAGCCACGCTCACACACTTGTTCACGCTTACCCCGTGTTGCTCCAGCATGATGTATCTCTAATCCAAGTAGTTGTCAGCAAACTGGAAACTGAGAGAGGTTAAGAAGAATACTACAGGAACCTCCCTCATTCTCCATAAAGCAGTGTGAAAAATGAAAAAAAAACAAACAAAAACATCAGTTATCTCTGGTCAGTAAGTACAGGCATCCCAGAGAAAATACAGAACAGCATGTAGTGGTTCACAGCTTTTTTCCATACAGTCATGCCATAAGAAAAAGGAACATGGACCTTTCCACTTAAAGACATGAGAATTACACATTGATAGAATTTGGATGTATGACCAGGCAGATATCCTTTCTAGAAATTTTCTGGTTTTATGATGACTTCTTTTTCCATTTATATTTTATTCTTGACCAATTTCAGCACTTTTTTAATAAAATAACATTTTAAATAAAATCCTGTTGCTATTTGTTTCTGTTAATTTTGTTCCAGTAAATTCAGTTTAGCCTGCAACAGCACTTCAATTCTGACTTATAGCTTTTGGTAGTAAGGCCAATTAACTCTCATACCACTTTCCCTTAACTAAACAGAATTAAGGGCTTCCCTCAAAGCAGATTGGTTTATTCCAAGCCATATTTTAGGTGATAGAGGAGTTTAATAAAAAAAACACAAACCCAAGACTGTTTCTCCAAGAAGGGACATTTCCACCAAACTAAAACAATCCAAGCCATTTTCTTTTCATTTATCCTAATTTAATAAATCTGGAGGCAATGCAAAGATACCTGACACTGGTATTTGGGTGCCAATTTTCAACCTGAACCACCCTATATTGGACTTTGGGATTCAGCTGTGGGCTTTACTCAGCAAGAATATAGAAGGAAATTATGAGCACTTCGAAAAGTAAAGTAAAAGTCACAGATCTTAATGCTGCTTTAAGATAATGGGGTACTATAATAATAAAAGAAAAACAAGAGGCTTTTTAAATTGAGAATGCAAAGAATCAGGCAAAATATCTGCTTGTCAATTGCTGTTTTTCCTTCTCGTTCATTTCCTGATTATTGTAGGCTTTTCAGCAATGCTAATGCTCTTTCCAAATAGCTCCTAAAAGCAAACTCTAAGCTTTTACTTTACATGGAACACACAAACAGGAGATACCAAAACAATAGAAAAAAGTAGACAAATCCTGCAAGACTTCCCTCAGTGAAGAAAGAGTCAGAGGTGATAAAGCAGCAAAATCACGAGGAAGAAAAAGCAGACAAATGCAGTCAACAGAAGAGGAGAGGAAAAGGCAACAAAAGAGGTGGGATGTGATCCCTGCTAAAAGGTTGCAGAAAGCCTCCTAATCAAGATGCCTATGGATGAAAGTCTGAGGAATGCACAACCAGGTCGTGCTTTGCCCTGGAGCACCTGCCCAGCAACAACACTGTTCTAAAGCCCAGAGGCTGACCATTATGAGACTCCAGCTTCTGGAGTAACCTACAACCCATTCCTGTTTCATCCCTGCTTCAGACACAGCATAATGAACAAAGGAGCAATGTGACAAGATTCTTTTCCCAGCTATGAAGTCTCTCCTGGGATGCTACTGGTAGGCTGGTATAGAGAAGCAGAACACATCTGGCCCAAGATTTTAATAGTTTGAAACCCATTGTACACACACTACCCAGTAAGGCAACAAATGTTTCTCCTCCCACCCCTGTGACTTTCTTATATTCTACATTCTACAAAGCTTGCAGGGAAAGTGAGACCTTCCAGACGTGTCAGACAGCTCTTGACAGCTTCTCCACATGCAGTTCTGGAGAGCTCACTAAAGCTATAACTTCTAGGTAAGTAAAAGCTTAGGTTTTCTTCCTAGTGCCATTTCATTCCAAATAGGACTACATTTTTGCTTGAACAGGCCTATAGAAATAAATAGGAAAAGCAGAAAACAAAGTAAGTTCTGTGAGAGACAAAATGCTGTGGTATGGCTTTGAAAAAAATCAGAAGAAATTATAGTCTGCAAATCTCATGTTGCTCAGATACAAGGCAAATTACCAAGAATGTTTCTGATTCTGTGAATTGATAAAGGGTTATTATATCACATAGCTACACTTTCCTGTACGGATTCTCTTTTTTTTTTGGTTTAATGTAATTAAACCAGAACAGACATTGTTTCCAGTCAACTTGCCCTAATGTTGAAGTAAATCTCTTGTGGTTATAATCCTGTGCACAAAGGTAAAACCCAAATATTGCAAACGAAATAACATTTCTTGAAAAGCATGCAGAATCTTCATGCCTATAAAGAGTTTATTGAAATACAAACAAAGACATGGCACTTTCAAACAGAGGTTTATAAGGTAGTATATCAATTTATTAAGATTTGTGTGTTTATGTTTTAGAGTTAACATACCATAACAGGGAGGTGATAAGCATGTTCTTCAATTATTCAAAGCACTCTGCATTCCTTCAGTGGTACAACATTGTTCCAGCTGGGCTATGTCAACTCTTCCTTTAGAAATCGTGTCCACATGCTTGCAGATTGGTCAGGAAAACATACTATGGAATGAATATAAACTGGTAATAGCAGCAACACATTCCGTTTTTCAGACTCTTCAAAAAATTTACTTTAATGATTACATGCATTCATAAGTACAGCCTCAGTCCCTGATTACCTGTAGGAAGCACATATATTTCATCCAGTATTTTTCTAAAGGGATTTATATGTCTCTACTGGTATTTTGATTTTAGCAACATTTTGACTCTCATCAGACAATTTCAATATCTAACAATTACCGATTGCATATCAGGGTGATCATGACTCTTTCAGAGAAGAAAATTAGGAACATCAGTCCTTATGACCAGAGTTGTCCTCCTAAGCCTAGTGGTCCAAGCTCCTACTAATAAAGGACAACCACAAAAATACATAACTGTACTTCAGAGAAAAAAATTATTGAATGGCAGTTATAACACACAGCATGTGTTATGTTCACGTAAGTGTACAGAGAATATAGGTAAGTTTAATATATTTATATGAAACATTTTTATGTTTCTTTGAGATGCATTAAGAGAGGCTTTAGGAAACTGTCATTCACCTTATGTAATTCATATTTCCTAAAGAGCAAAGCATTCTAAAAGCTACTCTTTGGTGTTAAAAACTTCACAATATAAACCTATTACATAAAAACATTCTAAAGTTGAAAAAAGCCTGATAATCATTCTGTGATCCTCTGGTGGTTTGTTGTTCTCATTCTCATACTTATATAGTTCACTGCTAATAAGGTAAGCCAGCCCCTCACAATAAACCAAACATCACAGTAAACAAGCTAGTCATCTAAATTATGAACAAACTAACATGTTCTTACCATTCATTAAGGTTGCCTAGAAACTACTTTTACTTTTTTGAAAAACAGTCAACGTCTGGATAAACAATCCAGCCCCCAAAATGCGCAGTGAAAACAGATAACATCTGAAAGCCATGAAACCAGAGTGCCAAAGGCACACCCTGGCCTGGCCAGGCTGCCTGAGAACAGTGAGATAATGGCCTACAAGTAGGGATGACAGCGTGGACTGGCCAAGATTTAAACAAAAAAAGCAGCCACCTAAATCAGGCTGTTAAATCATACGCAATCATACAGAGGTATATCCCGATTCTCTGCACCATTAAAAACAAAAATAGCACAAATAACCAGGTCTTCAAGACATTAACTGTGAAAGACAATGACACCAAGGAGTTAGTTAGCCCCTTTAATTAGTCTCGTCTCCCCCACCCTCTGCCCCAGCAGTACTTCCCCATGTTTTCTATGAAGTCCCACAATGTTTCTCTCGGACCCCCACCCTCTGTGATGTGTACTGAGTAGAGGGGAGGAGGGAAAAAACCCAGCAGCAGTGTAAATTCCCCCTGTCACAGTCCTGCAATCCAGAGCTCTGGCAGGTAAATGAGAGGAGCTCCTGCCACAGCCTCAGTTGCTCTGCCAGTTGCACAACGGAGGGACTTCCAAATGCACACGGAATGTGTAAATCCGTGACTCTTGTGGATTTTATGCTGTGAAATTTGGATGAAAATCAAACTTCTGGTTCCAATGCAAACACTCCAAACTGGTGGAGTGTTTGAAAATTGCAAGCTGATATAGATTCATGTGTTTGGGAAAAATTAATTTGTAAACACCAATCAAACATACTGACAATTTGACTGTTGTATTGCAGGTGGTGATACAGCAAGGATATTTGTTAAGCTATTGACAGGAGTTAGGAAAGTAAAAAACACCTTCAAAAAAAGATGTCATCAATCCAAGTGATTATTTAAAGTTCATATTTTTATGCTAGTCCCCTTCTATTTAAACAAATATTTCACATGCACTGAAAGACTGAAAAAAGAAATTCTCATTAGTGCTCTCCGTGAAATGATAGAATCATTCTGATCAGCTAAGTTGCTTCAATGGTGCAAAGATGTGTTTTTAATAATAGAAATATTCATATTCCTCAGTTTTCATATAGTCCTAATAACATAGCATACTACAATGTATTATATTTACCACAACATGTATAAAATTTAAACTACCACCATTTAAATCAATCCAGTCATTCTAGGCTTGTCATTTCCAAACTATTCCCTTCACAAGAGAGGCCAGCTATTTGCTCCTGTTCAGGATAAACACACATGTTAAAATCTGGGGAATTCCTGAAAAAATAGTAGCTCCCATCTTCCAGCCATTTATAAGTGTTTGCATTGGGTACTAATTGCCTCCAAATTTTGCTCTACCAGGACTTTACACTTAGTCCATGTAGAGGTGTAAGTAGTGATATAAGGCAATGAGGAGTCAAGCTCTGTGGTGCTGTAGCTTACTGAGCACTTTGATTAGATTTTGATTGAAGCGACAGATTTGCAAGGAAGGGTTATGTCTCCAGTAGGTAAGGTGCTACTCCATACTTGGAAACTCAGACCTCTTTCTAACATTGTCGACCTGGTGAGTATTGGAATTTAGCTGTTTTTTATCTTACTTTATAGAATGTCTGCTCTTATTTATAATAACTTGACTAGAAAGTGCTGATTCTCAGGCCACAGCGCTTTGCGGATGGTACTGCTCTGGGGACGAGAGAATAAGGAGATCGAATTGTCACTTTGCCATAGCTTCCTGAGAATTTCCAACAAGTTACTGAATGATTAAATGGCCTAATTCCCCTGTAAGGTGATGATGACAATAGTACTTCTGCCCTGTCTGTTTTCATCTCACAGGAATTGGGCAGGGTTAGGTTGATGAGCAATATGTGCCTGGAACAACTGGGTATTCAGCCACAGCTACAATAATTATTATCCCCACTCTCAACTGCTCCGAAGAGAAGGGGGGAAAATAATGGTTTTGTGTAGAGAAGCAAGACACTGATCAGTAACTCTGTGTTTAAAAATACCATCTTTTACTCTCCTGTTGGTTACATTTCTTTTCGGAAACAGCAAAACTCCCTGCCAACTAGAAAACAGTGTTTTCTCCAAACAATTTGCTCAGAGAGGAAAACCCATCTATTTGTGCTTCTGTTTAGCTTGAAGAACATGGTAAATAATGTCAGGAGGGTCTTATAGCTGTAATTCTTGGTAAATTTACAAAATTCCAGAAGTAAAAACTGACTTCTCTGTCTTTCCACAGTTAGGTTGGAGAAAAGAGTTTTTCACATAGTAAACTCAGATACTGCTGCACAGTCTCCATTAAATTTTAGTCACAATGATTAGGTTCAACAAGAAGTAGAGGCCAGCTCAAATTTATGAATTCATACTATATTTAAGTTTACCACAATGGGAAGTCTTACGTGTTTTTTCGAGAAAAGTAATTTTAAAAATTACTAATTACACATTAGTTCGCACCCATTTTTCTGAGACAATTAAGCAATGCAAACAACATCTTCCTTTACCATAACCACAGCCTTTTCCAGAAACTGATAATTTTATGATCAGTTAAAAATTAAATGGGATATTTCTTATGACCTACAAGAGCATTACATCATTAATGTGTCAACAGAAAGTGCCTAAACCATCCTGTTCTACTGCACAATAAAAGAATCACATAAACAGTAGTCACAAAATTTATAACTTAGTTTTTTCTATTTCGGTATTTAAAATGCCCCTTTCAAATTTTAACTCAGTGCTACCCTGAACATAGTTTTTACATAAGGTTTGCTTGAAAGGAGATGAATTTACTGAAGGGAAGGGTAAATGTAGGGCTACAATGTGTTCCTCACTAACAGTACTCAATTCAGTTCTCACGTAGCATCACATATTGAGAACAAATCACATGGTCTGTCCAAACATACTTTACTGCCATCATCACTGCTTCCAGCTCTAAGGAATCTAAACATGATTCCTTTCACAGGAATAATCCATTGGTTCAAATTCTGCCTTTGTATCACCTAAACATAAATGATGACACTGGAGATCAGAGCTGAATCTTGAACAGACATGACAGTCAGTGATAAAACTGGGAGCCAAATTTCACAGACTTTTGGATCATGATCACATTCAGTGTTCACTGTCCTGTGCTGAATTTTGTAAAAATATTCTTTTGAATGGCATGATCTGTGTAATATTATATTTAATGGCAGGCATCTTTTAAGAAAACACATTTAAAATATAATATTTTGCTGCCAGTTCCCAGAAAGAACATGGCCACAATCATGCAGAATGGGCAAACATTCACAGGCCAGATTTATATGGCAAACCCAAGCTAATTGATATATGTGTCTAGAATAAAAAGACTATTAAAAAGTAAAGCCTATAAGTCTGAGGGAAAAGGGCTGATTTTCAAATGCATAGCAACACATTTCATAAATACAGGACCCCAAATACCTGCCTCCTTACAAGTGCCAGTCTTTTACTCCAGCCTGACATTTCTTGAAGGTACTCAAAAAATGGCTTTTCTTGACCCTCCCTGCCCAAGTCAGGTGAAGGGTAGCATGAGCAGAATAAAAGGTTCCTTATCAAGAAGGTTCTTCAGTCATTTAAACAAACAGCAGATTTTTGAAAGGAACATGACAGAGAAACGAGGAAGTTAAAGAAAAGGAAGGATACACAAGAAGGAAACACACCATGCAGTCAAAAAACCCTTTTTCCCATCTGCTTTAATATTAAAATGAGCAATGAGTCCAGCAAACCAGGGTCTACTTTGCATCCAGTTTGAACACAGATTTTACCCACACAGGAAGACAGATACCTGCTTTTTGGAACTGCCAGTGATGCAGCAGCTTTTGTGACTATGCACACAGCGCAGCAAATCCAGCCTTTTCTTTTGAAAGCTTTCTTAAGAGTTTATGATATTAAGTTAATTTGCTTGAAAAAAACTAGAAAGCCTTCAGAAGACAAGGAAATACCTCCCAAATTATATTTCTTTAAAGTTCTTTCCTGCAAGAGCAGATTATGGTTCCCTGATGATGTGGACTGCAGAGCAGTGTGAGCACAGCCCAGCCCCTGGGTACTGCCTTGCCGGTGCCTGGGCTAGTCTGGCTCAGGTCTTGCTTCCCAGCAGTGCAACACTCAGCATTTGCTGCGAAGATCCCTGCCTCAAAACCAGGCTGGTTTCTGTCATCCACTTCTTAGAACAGTGAGGAAATGACATGGTTCTGTCAGCTCTATTCCCTACAGGTCCTCTCAGTCCCCTAAGTGCTCCAATAACATCTACAGGGGGACACAAAGTTGGTGACAAGGCAGCTGGCCTCCTTCTGTCACAGAAAGAGCTCTGGGAGAAGGGCCAGGCTTTTGCATTAATCTGATGACCTGACAGTTTCATCAAGCATGGATTTACTCTACAAATAAAGGCGAGTCTGTCTTCATCCCTTCCCTGCCCATAGTGCCACTTGATTTTACTTCCCCGTTAGCAATGGCAGCTGCCCATGCAGGGCTGGATGCAGGCCTGGACACAGGGCTGGAAGCAGGGCTGGACACAGGACACTCACCAGAGGGCAGCCAGCCTGGCCATGCTAGCCACCTGCACAGCATCCCCTGTGCTCCCAGCCCATTACACACCTTATATCTGCCACTGAATTCAACAGTCCAAACCCCCAAAGCAGTTGCTGCTATTGTTAAACTAATGATCTAGCATAATCAAATGTAGATATAAAAATAAGCACATAATTGCCCTATTTTATAAACTTTAGAAAATGAGGATGTCACACACTTCTCATTCAGTTCAGTTTAGAACACAGCACAATTCAAACAAAAAATCTACTACTTCTCTATCAAAATAAAAGCAGTTAAAGTGTTGTGGAAATGCTGAGATTTGAAACATTGGCTTCCTTAGAGTCTTCATATTTTTCAGCCTCCCCTTCTACCGTATGCTATGATGATTATAATGGATACAATTAAAGCATACAAGCTGAGGAAGACTAAAAGTTAAAGCATATAGCTTCCTGGAAAGAGATTAACTATCTTAATAGTTAAGACCTCATCAGAAAAAAAATAATAATGTAAATTTCCATAGCTCTGGAGAGGCAGAGCTTGTGGATATTAGCACCACTGCTGCTCAAAGTCTGCAAATGACCTCCCTTGCTTATCCCAAAAGACCTTTCTCCCTCTCTTGTTCTCTCCTCTCACATACACAAACATGTAATGCTCTGCCAGCCTTAACAAAATGTTATGGTCTTACATAGAGAGTGGATGACAACAGTAATATACATTCCTATTTCTACAGCACAAGCTAATATTTTTCCTACAGCTGAACAAGTTTGGGATCAAGAGGGAGACTGTGAGAATTACAATGTATCTTTTTCCAAAATTTCCTTTTCTTAATATTTTCCAGTAACTTTCATTTGTAGTAGACATGATAGAAGGGAACACACTCTGAAAACACAGTTCATCATTGACAAAACTGGGTAAAAAATTCTAAATAATAGATGCATTGACTTGGGATCAATTCTTGGTCCTTTTTCTCAGAAAATATTTAGTTATACATAAACAGGATAGGACTGAAATATTCCTTATGGCAGCAGGAGAGTCTTTTGACAAGAAGTGTTCCTAAAAAGAATACGGCATTTGTAAGTTTTCTTATCTTCAGGCAAATAATCATCTTTACTCACATCAGATTGCTACCAGGACATGTCCAAGTTTGCAGTATGGGCAGAGACCTACCTCTGAATTACTCATTTTCTTCTAAGCAAATGCACGGTATATTCTATGTGCAAAAGTCCAATCTATTTCCTGAAAAAATCAGCAGTGGGAAAATGCATCGGAAATACATACAAAAGAACACAATGAATAGAAACAGCATGCTACAAATCTCACAAGCTGTGGTGCTTTCCTCAAGCCTGGCTCTTAATGTCCAGAGGCATGGGAATCTATGTAAGGAACATCAGCTTTCAACAAAAAAAAATAATTTTGTACTTCTTGTTCTTGCAGAAAGAAAAAGAAAAATCTTGAAAATGTAAAAAGAAACACTGCCAAAAGGTTCAGATGTGATTCATTCCAAATGTATTACTAAAAAGAAATAAGAGGGTGTTAAAGGCAATGTGATTTTGAGTTCTCAATGAAGATTTGTTTTAAACTATTTATTTTCACCATAGTACTAGTGATTTTAATAAAAATTGCTATTAGAAGAGCTATTTCTTTGATTTCATGGCAATCAAATTGCCCAGTGTAGTCACCTTCTTAATGACAGCTCTTTGCTCTAACACAAGCTGTAGAATGAAACCTGCTCCCTGAAACCCTTTCCACATTATAGACACATCAATCAATTCTGGTGGGAAGAAGCCTCTTTATTTACAGCAGTTCAATGAAAACAGAATTCTAGTCATCAAGTCTATTATTCACTGGATGTTCCTGTAAATCACATTTCTACAGTGAGTGCATGTTGCAGTGCTCATCATGTTACAATTCTGTTATTGGGATTCCAGACACAAAACTGCTGGTAGTGAAGAGATTTTCCCAAAATTACATTAAATTACATCTCTCCTGTGCACATCCACCAGAGATGGACTGAACTCAGCAGAGAGATGCAGACCCAAATTCAATTTTTTATGCATCTTTTAAAAAAGAATCCAATTGAAAGAGAAGTTGTGGGTTGGTTTTTTTTTTCATTTTATTCTGGTTAAAAATACAGTTATCATCTACTTTCCCCTTCCCTTTTCTGAAGAGAAGGGATGATGGAATGTAATAAAGGGAACAACTGATCCCAGGCAGTGATTCACACATACAGGGGCATTTTGTGACTCTAAATAGCCAGTGTTTGATGCTGGCATTGGGATTTGGTTTCAGTTCCTTCAGCTCTATAAGAACTGAAAAACCTCCAAGTGTCACCTTGTGGAGGTCTCCTCCCCATCAGCTCCATCCAGCCTGGGCAGAATTGGGCAATAACTGCCAAATTCATTGTTACTCGGTGGAGTTTGGTAATCAGTCACACATGTACAAAGAATTGTTTGGATAGAATAAATGTGTCCCATGTGTCAAGAGCTCCATGTAATATAACCAACAACATATATGGCAATAACAGAGCACACTGCTGTAGCCAGCTTCAGGCATTGCAGAGGCCTGAACAGTACTCACTAGCAAGTGGCTTCTAGTTCTCGTCATGATAAATCTGTGAACATGTACATAGTTCATCATTAGAAGATCTCTCAGCGTGACCTCTGCAGAGAGGAAGCCAATTACAAACTCCCCAAGTGGCAGGAGGGCAGTGTGCTGCCAATATAGACTGCTTCAGTCCTGACTGCTGTTCTGATGAAAATGCAGATGATTTTTCTTGTCACGACATGAATAAGATCAGGGCAAAAGATTATGTCACAGGTGAATTAGTGCCTCCATGTAACACGCTCATGGCCCATCAGACACAGCCTGGAACAAATGAGTTTATGTAATGTGCCACAGTTCTGGATTTCTGTCTGAACCTCTGGTTTAGCTAACAGACTTTCAACAAATTATAGCCAGACAAGACCTTACTGATTATACATGTGCAGACGCTGAAAAACAAGTTGTTATTACCGCAGAATCCAAATGTTTCCTCTTGATTTTCCTCTCCTACCACTATCACTAAGTATATCCTAATTACTCACAGCCAAAGTAAAGTTATATTGCCAACCCTTGAAGGACATGCCATCCTAGGTCATGTCTTTCCTAAGCAAGCCTTGAAAAAGACACTAGGTGTATAAAAAGGTTAGGAAGCAATCTGCAGTTGTGCAGTTTCCATTGGAAGCTTTAGCTCTGTCCATAACTAAGGTGTGATGACCCTACAATGAAACGTAACTTCTGAAATCCTGTTCTTGATGAGCATGACAATCGAAGAAATTCTGAGAAGTTGCTCCCTGTTTTGTTTACCAGATCAAGAGAGAAACAAACAAAATCCCTCACACACAAAATCAGTTTTTTAAATGACAGCACTGATCTGAAGAGCCCTCCTAGGACACGTATTCCAAGGGGGTTTAACATACCTGTTTCCTCTCCCGTCTACTCCCAGAGAACAAAGTCTGCCAGATTTATTATGGCAATTATATATTTATTGCAACTTCATTAGTGGTGATCAGAACATTTCAGTTGTGCTCACAGGCGGCCCAGGGGATTCCTGGAGAAACTGGGAGTGTTTGTAACCACTCGGACCCCTTCTTCAGAAAGTTGGAGGCAAAGGGAAGGAGGGGCACCCCACGCACACCCCTCGCCCCATCCCCGCAACCTCCGCAGCACTCCCGGGTCCCCGGCGCTGGCTCTGCCCTGTCCAGCGCCAGGAGCCAGGGCCAGCACACCCCCGTCCTGCCCGTCACCCCCGGGCACCCCATCCCTGCCCGCCACCTCCGCACCCGCGCCGGGCGGGGGGTCCGGCTGCGGGCGTGCCAGCGGGCGGGGAAGGGCAGTAGGAAGGGGGGAAGTGGGAGGGAGACGGGTCAGAAGGGTCCGTCCCGGGAGATGGGTGGGGAGAGGCAGCGGGCGAGCTGGGCTGTGCCGCAACGCCCCTCGCTATAAAACGGAGGGGCCGCGCTCGGAGCGGGAGGAGCGGTGCGGCCGGGAGGGAGAGCGGCCGGAGTCCAGCCCCGCTGAGTCCAGCCCCGCTGAGCCCGGCCCAGCAGAGCCCAGCCCAGTAGAGCCCAGCCCAGCCCAGCCCAGCCGAGCCGAGCCGAGCCCGGCGCGGTGCGAGCGCTGCCGGGGCTGAGCCGCCCCTCTGCGGGCGCTGCGCGGAGCCAGGTAAGCGCGAACCTCCTGCGGGCGCGGAGCGGCCCCTGCGCGCCCCCGCGGGCTGTGCCCCGCACCTTCGCCCCGGGGGAGGGAGATTGTGGCACAGCCTCCTGCTGAATTTATACTTGGCTTACATGGCGTTGACAGAGAAAGGCTCAGCCCCAGACAAGACGCAGGTAACTTAAGCCCCGTGCCCCGGTTTGCCCTTCGAGGCCCGCTTGCTAAAAGCGCACAGCATAGTTTTGGAGATGACTGAGCGTCCCACAGACTCACAGCCATGCCGTGTGTGAGCGCTCGTGTCCTGTCAACACTTTGAGGAGAAAGCAGAGGCACCCTTTGGCAGAAGGCACAGTGCAGTAACAGCACCTCACCATCACAAGTCATCCCATCAGCCTACAAAAACCAGCCCTCTGATCTCTGGTCAAGATCAGATTCAGATGAGCAATTAAATTTTTATCACTGTGCTAAGCTTATGATGGAAATTAATCAAAAGTCGCCAAAAGTGATACGATTTTTGAGACTTGTGCAGGCAGTTCATTTTCTCAGTCTAACAGGCAATGCAACTTCCACCAGTTAGCAGAAAGTATTGGTTTCATCAAAAGTGTGTAGCATACACCTTCCATAACCAGATTTATCCTTTTTCTACAGAAAAAAAAAAAAAAAAATTGAGCAATCTACAACCAGAGATCAAATTTTAGTTAGTAAAAGTTAAATTGCTCCCCCTCACTTTTTTTTCTCTTTTTTTTCCCCCTTTTATTTTCTTCCTGGCATTAGTCAGTTTCTAAACTTCTTGGATTCACACTGGAATAGAGTTCTTCAGCAAGTTCAGATGAGAGCCTGTAACATATTTACTGTCCTTCCACTCTCCATGCTTTAAAACACGTTACCAGTTATTTATAGGCACAAACCCTGTATTCTTCCAAGTCAAGTAGTGTATCAGTAACTAAGTCAGTCAATCAGATCACAATGTGTACAAGCAGTAAAATTGCAGCATTCAGTTACACCTCTTTCTATATTTCTGCAAACACCCTAGAATTAATGAGATGTATGGCAATAAGCGACAGCAGGATTCTGCCCAGAGCATGCTACAGTTAACAGTAAATTTCCATGACTTCCAAAAGTAGCAGTACTTGTTTGGATTGTGTTGTGTTGCATAGCATGGGACAAGGTAATAAATGGGCTCAGTAAAATCACAAGGTGAGGGTCAAGAGAGATTTTTTGTTTAGGGGAGGCATCTTCTCTTTTCACTTGTGTGAACACAGAGTGCTAACATGATTAGATTTTTGTCTGAATAGGAGGATTAAGTATGGCCTGAAGCAGGTAATTACCATGATGATGTAGAAACGCTCTTTTAGGTCTGTTTTAGTGTCAGACAAATGTTTCATACTCCTGACTATGGCAGTCCATTTTGCTTGTTGCCACCATAATCTTTTAAATTACAGCATCTTTCAAAAATATGAAGTGCCTACAAATTAAGCTTTTGCTCATGTATTAAGAAGTTCAAATATATGCCTTTCCATGTGTATTTCTGTATTTCCACTATGTATTTCTGTATACTTTTCTTCTCTACAACTTGAACTAAGTAGCAGAGAAAAATTAGTTATGATTATTGAGTGCTTCCTAGTTTATGTTGCTAAACTGAGAAAGAGTGGTCCTGTACAGCTATGAGAAGTCACGTCTATCACTGAAGTTGAATATAGCTGGATTCATTTTCCCCTTTTGTCATAGTAATAGATGGAAACAGAGTTAATTTTCACACTGGAGGAGAGCAGAAGTCCACCCATTTCCGATGGTGTAAGGTGTTCCTGCCTTCCTGCTTCGACACAGTACCTTGCTTGGGCTGGACAGCATGTGCAAACTACAGCTAGAAGTTACTGGTTTAAAAGGCAGCAAATACCAGCCTGGAATGCCAGTAACAGCACTGCAGAAGTGAGGAGAGTGCTGCCTTTTAGTTTCAAACATCACAACTCAACAACCTGTTTTTTACAGTCTTAGAACAAGAAGATGAATGATTGTATTTGTGTTACCTGCTGAAGGAGTAATATTATCTTTAATTGTATTAAACATTGGAAAATATATCTCATTTCTGTTTGTAATTTTTGTACTATAAAAACAGAGGCAGATGCAGAATGTAAACGTTGTGATTTATTTACACTTTCTAGAAATGTATGGACTGACATGGAAATAAATGTCAGAGCTAATGCCCATTAAAAATATTACTTCAGATAATGGGCACTGACTGCATTTTTCTACTTCTAAGTTTTCTGCACTGTGGTAATTTTATCCTCCGTGTTTGTTAAAGGAGTATATTTAAATAGTCCTTTTCTCTGGCACTGCCTATTGTTCCTTACCACAGTCACAGTAACTAATATGGTAACTTAAAGTTGCATAAATTACAAACTCTCATTACACTATCCTAGTTAAAATCCTACATATGCAAAGGTATAATATTAGTTGAAAATATTTTAAGCAGTCATAAATTACTCTTAGTTTCACACTACCTCTCCTTTTCCTCTGGACCTTCTTGTGTTCCAGAAGCTACTGGCCTCACCAGTAGTATTCATAATCTCTCCTGTGGCTATTACTGCCCAAATTTTAGAGCTCCTAATCACACTATGAGAGGCATCTAACTGTTTGAGTGGTTGGCACATATCTGTCCCCTGCACGTCAAGTCTCCTCTTCTACCTGGTGAGTTCGTAAAAGGTCGTGTTTGGTGTTGACATGGATAGAGAACATGGATTTTTACGCGTTACTTTAATCCAATACTATGTCCGAGTTGCATTACAGGGTTAATCTGCTTTTTGGTTTTTTTTAGCTGAATTTAATCGTTATCTTCCAGGAGACCACCTCAATAAGAGGAGAAATCAACTAAAATTTAATTTGTATATGTTAAATCTAATGCTGAGTTGGGGAAATGGGTTATCAAGATTAATCGCCCTACAAGTAGATTTGCTTGGGCTCTATATTAGATACACAAAGAAAAGCAGCCAAATGGCCAAGTCAGAGCAAGGGTGATGGACAGCAAAGCAAAATATACCCATCCTCTGTTTCTGATAGTAATGCTGGCAACACAGCAACCATCATCTCTCTCCAGAAAGAGAAGCGTAAGCTCAGAATCTTTTCAGAATTGCGAGCACAGTAAGGTTGAGAGCTTACAGCTGGAAGGACTGGGTCAGGGTATAGCCTGGCCACTACAGGCCCACAACAGTCTGCTTGTATTGTGGGCTCTATTGCATGTTTAGCTAAATCTCTAGCCCTTGGTTAATCCTGGTTCAGTTTTAAGCCTTCTCTAGCTTATTGCCAATGTTTGTGCCTCATGCTCTCAGTTGTGCAACAATTCCATCAGAAATGCAGTGACACAGATATGTGTTTTACCATGTGTTTCTCTCAAATATTAAGAATTTTGATGTATTCTTGGATAGCAGTTCAGATTTTTGGACAGTTGGTCCTAAGGATGACTATGGTGTTCTTAAGAAGTCAGCCTCTGCATTGATAGGATCAGATCTGAGAACCTAGGTAAGGTAAAATGGCAGAACATCACAAAGAAAAATTTGTAGAAATCTCATGGAATTCTGAAAACAAAATGAAAAATGTGGATCACTTATGAAGAGAGGGAGAAGTGGAGGGATGACTTACATTGTTCTTTTCGCTATTGTCGGATTAGTTTCCACAACACCAACAGGCATAAAGAGGTTGCTGTTGCTGAGAACTGAACCTCAGCTACTTACCTGGAATTAG
This sequence comes from Lepidothrix coronata, assembly GCF_001604755.1. Classification (NCBI taxonomy): domain Eukaryota; kingdom Metazoa; phylum Chordata; class Aves; order Passeriformes; family Pipridae; genus Lepidothrix; species Lepidothrix coronata. Next base: position 6,757,358 of record NW_016690209.1, on the reverse strand, counting down.
CTTTTATGCATAGTTGAAATTCTTACATGTAAACACAAGGTGAGTTCAAATATGTTGGAGAGTTTGAGTAGGTGGCAACCTCATGTATGCTTAGAGTTCAGAGATGTACAGACCTCATGAGACCAAGTAACTGCAGCCTGAAAAACAGAAAGCCTCCAGCGAAACTTTTCAGTGCAGTTGCAGCTGTATATAAGAAAGTTACTAATCACAGTATCATTTTCTGTCTCCTTCTTCTGATCCTAAACACCCTGCAGTGAAAACCAAGCCAGTTAGCTTTTGCTAATGACAGTATTTCTTTTAGTTCCATTTCTATCAATAATTTTTTCTTTTAAGACCACTTTCACCAATAAGACAGTGTACTTCTACTCATAACAGTCGTACCATGTTCTGTACCATCTCCTAAAACTTATCCTTTGCAAACCAAAAAAAAAAAAATTGCCCAATGTACCATAGAAGAATCTTTGCCAGTTTTGAACATTTTGGGGAATTTAGCAAATTTGGCAAACAAGGGGAGTTATTATACTTGTACTTATTTTTTTTTACCTCAGCTGTAACAAACAAATGAAAAAAGGTTATCTTGACTGTAAGTCCTAGCAGCTGTGATTGTTTGAGACAAAGCACAAATGAAATAGAATTGCTGATCTAATCATTTATGGTCTTATCTTCAGATAAATGATGGATTATACTAAAATTACTCTCATCTTTCAAGTGAATTGCAACTAAGGATGGAAAAATATCATGCTCCAAATGACATGCTGTTAGTATTCTCTGTTGCACCATTATGTGAAAGAACTACAGATTTTGGCCTGTCAGGTGTCTTTCGCAATTTTTGTTCCATTTGGGTTTTGTTTGATAGCAAACTGTCCAGATATTTACTATATAACAACACTAGCTAGAATGCTTGGTTACTATTTGTGGTGTTTATCACTTTTTATTGTAGTTGAGTAGCATTTCTCTTATAGGCACAGAAAACGGGTAATAACTGAAGACGACCTCACAGCAGGAAAGTGAAATCAGATTGGCAGTGCATCCGTGAGTGGCATGATTGAAGACAAGACAAAAAGCAGGCTGCAGCAAAAGGTAACTGGCAATATCTAAGGAAACTAGTACTGAATTTGGGCAAGGTCAATATTTAGACAATATTTCACTGCTTGAGGTGAAAGCTATAATTGGAGCTACGGCCAGAACAAAGAATGAATTAACAAAACTCCTAATTTCAGCTAATTCACCTATTCCTTTCTTTACTTCTAGGTCATTCAGGTTTGTCAGCTACTGATAGATCCTTGGCTAGTGGAAACTAATAATCAGTAGATGAATTACAGCAACAGAAATAGAAAATAAAACAGTATTCCTGACTCCACTCTGTTTTCTGAAAACAGAGGATACGCTGAACAAGAGTACCTCAGCTTTTTTAGCCCAGAAGAACCCATGCAAATAGTAAAACATTCCAGAAAACCACTGAACAGCTGTACTTTCGTGTTTAGGGGGCTTACGCAGGGAGAAAAATGTACTAGTTAACTTCTCTAAAAAATGTTCTGTTGGCAGTTATCCTCCATTTAACCCTCCTTTAGCATCAGTACAGCCTGGCCAGAGCCTTCACTAGAGGCAGGCAGCACATGATGTACAAAGATGTAGCCTGAGCTTGTTTATTGAGAAATCATGCATGCCCCTCCCAATCTAAATGTATAGGATGTATGTTGTCTTTTCATCTTTTTCTTTATAAACTCCTATTAGTTTTCCTATTTTCTCCTTTCTTCTCTCATTCTTGTTGCCCAAGCCTAAAAGTTCATACAATTTTACTTTCTCCCCCTGCAGAGGGGAGTTAGTCTGCTACCACTGGAGTTGCTCAGGGTTTTCTCTCTCCTCAGGCTCTTTACTTGATGTACAACAGTCAGAAATCGAAAGCATGGGGCAAGAATCAATATGTGTTTTCAAAGTGGGACTCAAGCTCTGCTGTTAGATTTCTGTCTTAATTGTTTTCCTCCTGGTTTTGTTATTAGCAGCTTGCCATGACTAGACAATATAGTTTTTCTCAAATCAGGTAAAAAATATTTCCTCACCTATGGGCTTCCTAAAAAGTACTTCAAAGAAAAAGAGTTTAAAAAAATATAGCCTTCAAAACCGTTTTATGATGCTGCTCCATGTTCTTAAACGTACCATCAAAAAAAGTCATGTCAGTACAGGACAGCCACACATCCAAGGACTTGCACAGGAATTTTTCTAGCACTAAAGTAAAGCTCATGTAGCACCTTTGGGAGAGCACACTACTACCCTTTCTGGGCTTCTGTGCAGTTACTTTTGCTTGAGAACCAAGACTGCACTTCCTTGAGGCTGTGATATGTGTGATATACTAATTCACAGTATCACAGCTTAGCTCACTCCAGCTGTAGCAGCTACCTTTGTTTTGCTGCCTCTGTAGCTGGTCCTCACTACCCACAGGGAACATCTCAGGACAGCAAAGAGAGTTCACCAATTAATTTTACTTCCAAAATAGAGCAATAAATTTTACTTTGGAAGAAAACAGGAAACAAGCTGTACAAATTTGGCAGAATATCTATTTTGGTATCATTCTATCAAGTATTCCACCTTCCAGACAAAGCACTAAGGACCATAGTAACCTGCTTTTCCATGGGTGATAATACTTTCACACTGACATGGATTAAGGTGTGTGTTTGACCTTTCCTTCTCTTTGATTAACCCCTTAGCAACTCACTAATCCAGTTGACTTATACAAAAGTCACAGATACTTTGCTTGTCTTTATATCTGTTTTCTCAAATTTTCTTCTAGTTCTCATAATGATCTGCCCTTAACAGGAGTTTTGTGCAAGTGAAAGCACAATTGGGCCTCTATGTTTTCTGTGTTATACTTACTAACAGTTACAATGATACTAACTTATCTTGGGCTTAGCTGCATTAACATTTTAAAAGATTTTTTTGGTCTGAATAAACTCTTGTACTTTGCCGGTTACTCAGACTGGGTTTTTTTCCTTTCTGCCTTTGGTTCCCTTTTTCTGACCCTAATGAGCGATTCATTAAGAAGCCTCCATGCTGATCCTTTGCTTTTAATCTTTTAACTTTTCCCTCCAGGCTGTTCCTAACATTCTCATTTAAGGAAGAAAAGTCTTTTCTGAGAGGTACTGCTGTTGTGTGATATTTTCCCACTGTAAGGATGTCTAAATTAATTATATAATAAGAAAAGTAATCAAGTGTCTCAGTCAGACACAGTGAACCAAATCCTATTACAGACTGGTGAATTTTGACAAGTGGAGGACAAAGCTTCCTCTGAACTAAGGTGTCGAAATCTAACATCCATTTCCTTGCGCAGAAATCCACAATACATTTGCCTTTGCTTCTTCAGTAAGACAAACACTGTTTTTCAGCATTAAGTCAAAAGAAAAAAGATGTTCAATGCAAGGTTTGCTTTCCTCAGAGCCATAACACTGACTAGTGACAAATTATATGGAAATCAAGAGCCCTGGTATTGGAAGTGTAGTGATAAATATTCCATATTAGTTGATTCAGTTAATGTGACAGACTCTTTAGTGATACTGGTGTGTCTGTGTCCACACAGAGGTGCATCTGCTCATGTGCTTATACTTCAATTTATGTTTTCGTTACTCAAAGCAAAAGATTCTGTTACTCACTTTAACCGTATTGGTGAAAAGTAACAGGAATGGAATCATTAGAGAGTTTTAGAGAGGAGAAGTAACAATATGCAACATGAGCTACTCTCAGCCAACTTATCTAACTTCCATTAGATTAGGAAGTGAAACACTACTGTTTGACAGAGGTCTCTCCATTTCTGGAGTAGAAGAGGAGAATTTTAAGTGTTTCTCTCCCACTTTCTCACAGATTAGCCATTATTGCAGATGAAGATAACTATATTGCCCTGCACAATGCATTTCTAGAGCTTGTTATGAATTTACATGTGCCTTCTCTATTTGGGGGGGTGGTTAAGGTGGAGAATACTATGTAAAAATAAAAAGTACATCCTGTAGCAGGGACTGCACATTAAGCCTGTAAAGCTCTTGGGTGCATCATGGCCCCAGCCATGGTGATTTAGCTTAATGGCAGGAAAATGTTATTTTGATGATTAGCATACAGGTAAGGCTTCACACACATCACAATGTTGCCATGTATGTCAAAATGTTACTGATTTGCTTTACAACTTTGAGCAAATCTATGTATGTAAGCTCTCATGTGGCAGCTTTCTCACTGTTTTACAAGAAAGTACAGAAAGGCAGTACCTTGTACCAGAAAAGTAGGAGTAATGTTATTTTGTTGAGTTTGTTGCTTATCCAGTTATTATCTCACCTTTAACTAAGGAAAGTTGTTGAGGAGTGTAAACTGAATGCATAACGTTAACTTTTGCCTCTGCATCTTCTGGCTTACCAGAAGAGTTACATGACTCTAGGAGAGTGGCAAATGACACTGTGGTCTCTAAATAAAGTAAACTACCAGGACAAAGCAAGGAAGCCTCTATTTGGACTAACTGGAAGTTCCACAAAGAGGTCCTATCACCTCCCAGCTTTGTCTATGATGTTATTAGCTGTGTCCTCTACCCTTCTTCCTAGAAACATCTTTGCCTAGAGGAAGCAACAGAAACCTAATTAAAACATCACTTTTGGTAGATTTATACTAGTAACACCAGTGATTGAGTCTTTCACAGTAAAGCTGTAAAACAGAAAAAGGCCAAAGATGCAGAAAAGTTCTCCCAGAAGTAGGTGATTTGGTTCATGAGGAAACAATTGCAGCTTTGGCCTTTCCATTCCATTTTCTGTTGTGATCTCCGCCAGCAACAGAGAAGGTGCCGACAGTGACTGCATATTGCTGTGGGCATGTCACTCATGCATTAACCATTTTAGAACATTATCATTTCTAATTTAGATGCATGAAATCCCTTTTTCTGCTAAATTATTAACAACCACTGTTATAACCAAGAGTTTAAACTTGTATAAATTTTACCTGTTTTTGCCCAGAGGCTGGTAAGCATATATTTACTGACCTCACCTGGTATCTTTTCTCAGCCTGGATTGTAACACCCTTCTTACAGCCAGTCCTTATCTGGCTATACTGATTTGAATTCTTTTTTCTACCTCCCTATTATTATACTTATTTTCCATCCATTAATGATATATGACCATTTTATTATTTTTACATTCTTAGCAGAATTTAGGAGATGTTTTATCCTTAACCACATTTTTTTTCTTCCTGGACCAAAAAGCAGAAGCAGCCCAGGTTTCAAGACCAATATGTTTCATTTCACACACATTACATGGCAGTACAGCTATCCATTATAAACCAAAGGATATAACCATTTACCCTTGTCATGGACTAGTCAGTTAATAAAAGCTGAGAGTGTGGAGAGTCTTCCTGGTGGGAGTCAGGGAAGTGTAAAGAAGTGAACAGTCTACCCATTGCTTCTCACAGGCTCTTGTGAGAGTAGCACCACATCCCTGTAGAAGAAGAATCTGTGTTGCAGAAATTGCTCTGGCCAAAAGCCATGTTGTGATCCACATTTCTAATATATTAGTTTTGAAATTAAAATACAACAACATATTAGAATTTTATATGCTGCCAAAACTGTGAGAAGGAGCTCATACATACACATATTCTGACATGTCCTGGAGTCAGTAACAGGATAACAGTTTGCAAGCAAGGAATCCCCATGAGACACATTGGGACCTCCAGGTTACATCTAGAGCTGCAGCTATTGTCTTTATAAATTCAGATACTGTTAAAAACCAGCAAAACATCAAGCTAATTGCCTAGACGTCTCTCTGTGCTGCTCAGAACATCATCTTTTCCTTAAACAGCAATAGCAGAATTGCTACGAATGCTTTGTCTTGCATTCGTAGCAATTTATGGAAGTAGCCTTTATTCCTCCCAGAAGTCCACTCTCTAGGTGATAACTGCCTTCCACTGGATCAGGGCAACCATTGGCTAAGAAGATCTGGACAGTGAAACTTAAAAATTCTTTCAGTGTTGGATGCACAAACATTCATTTCAGCAAGAAATAAGAATGACCAGAGTCCAGTGATAATCAAACAGCAGAGATAATGTCTTAGAACCCCTTATTAAGCTTTGCACGCTTGAAATCACAGTAATATAATAGTAGTTCTCCTGCAAGTTGGGAAGGAAGAGCAGTTGCTGTTACTGGTGTTTTTCGCATGCTGAAGGAAGCACCCACAACCTTCAGTGAAGAGGACAGATTAACAGATACATGAAATGTCCAGGAAGTCAAATTGTGATTTTATATATGATCTGAAAGGAAGTGAGATACTTCACTCATTGCATCTGATCTCTGTTGTTAGAAGCAGGCATGACAAGGTTTGCTTTCAGCAGTGCTTTTTATTGCAGTAAGGGGTTTTTTCTCCCTTGCCTCTCCACAATGTTTTTAATATAAGGCTGAAATATAGATCTGGATCACACCCAGAATTAACGTACATTCCCTTACTTCTCACATTTGAGGATTTCAAAGTAGAAGCTTATGGTTCATTCCATATGGAAACAATGGTGCCAATGGAAATTTTAGGTGCGTGGTTAGGTGTCCAGAAACTACATTTGTGTAGGATGTGCAATGCTGTGTAATTAAAAAAAAACAACCAAACAAACAAAAAACCAAACAAATCAACCAAACAACCCCCCCCAACTTTAAAACTTCTTATTCAATGGAATTAAGCTATTAGAATAGAAACTTAAAAATTCATCGAATTATTTCACTCGCACTTAACCAATCTGAATTTGATTTCTTTCTTTTATTAAAAATGATCACATGGGGCACACTATATTTTATATAGGCAATTCCAACTGCAATAAAGGAAATGTGTTAATCCATTTGTTTACTATCACTCAGAGAAGTAACCGTGCAGCACATAACCTTTCACAGCTCAAACTAATCTCATTTTTATTCGTTCTGGGACTTGATGGCTTAATTCTTGTTAACTACTGACTCTTTCAGGTACTTTCAAATACCCTAACGGTACTTCATAACCAGGCATCAAATCTGAAGTTATGAACGTGCAGTAAGATGTATATTCATACTAAAATAGTAGCTTACATTATGCTGTCATTCAAAAATCTTTTCATGTTAATGCTGAAAACCCTAGAAGTTCTAGTCCTACCTTGATCTGAAATAGGTTTATTCTTTCTTTCCCAGCATCTGATGTGCAGTAAATGATATTGTTAGCAATATGAGGAGATGACACGTCCTTGAGAAGCAGACATTAGGTTAGCCTCCTGATTATTGATCATTTTTGTCTTCCAGAATGGTGTCAATCTTCCTTTTTGGTAAAGTTAATGGCTAGAACAGAGATGCAAAGATCCATGCTGGATTGAAGATGGTAGTTAATGCTCTTGTTTCAAAGTCTTAATATGTCTAAGTGGCTTCAGGGCTCTTGTAGAAAAAAGGGCAGTGCTTTACCCTGTGGTATAAACAAGAGCAGGGACTGCTTCCTGCTATAACAACTAATTTTCATATTTAAAAAGTAGTTCAGCTATAGGTTTAGTAACCTAGATAAGGAAAAGTGATCTTCATTCCTGTCAAGACAGAGTGACCGAGGTGACAGGACACATTGAGATTCATCTTTCAGACATCTTTTCTGAAGCTTTGCATTTTGATGGTTAATTTCAATTTAGTACTGAAACAGAAGTATTAATCTAGAAATATATTTTACTTTATTTGAGTATTTTTTCAGTTTTAAGTTACTGCTCTCTGGATAATTCCATATTCACATGTCTTAAAGTTATATAATACCTAAGATATATTAAACACCAGAGAGTTTGCAACACATTCATTCAGCCTTGGTCAAAGAAAGAAAACAGAGATTGCTCTGATGGATAAAAGTGAAAGAAAGAGACCAGAAAATTAGGTAGAAAAGTCTAACAGATCAGAGCCAGCAATGCCTAAAACCACCACATCACTGATCTTCCTTAAGAGATTAAACATGTTGACAGTGTTCTAGAGTACAGTTCTACATGTACTGAACCCAGAAATGTTTTCCCTGCCCTTAACGGCAGAGAAAACAAAATTATGTGTGCACAGAGGAGATCAATGTTTACTTTGAAACCTAAAGCTAGAGAATTCTAAAAATGAAATGTATAAACTAAAAGAATTAGACTTACTCTAAACCGAAAGACTTTTGGCTAACTATAGTGAGTGCCCTGTGGATCTGCCAGTCAATGAATTTTGTACAAAAGAACCCCTTAATCATTGCTATACTAGCATTTGCTAACCCACTAAGTTCTAGTGAGATTGAGAAACACTAGGGAAGTTGAGCAATCCTTTCTTGGCATTAATATCTGCGAGTAAAATTTTATAGAAATATGTAGATCAGAATTTCCCAACTTCTTGAAAAAAAATCCCATACACGAGGAGGGAATTGTATAGTTAGTTTTGTTCAAAGAGCTAAGTAGTAGGAAGAAATATTTCCAATGTTTTTGGACTCTCTAAGTACTATGAGAGTATATGCAAACAATAATCCAAAGTTTCCCTGCTGCTACAACTGCTGACATTATAACAGTGTGTTATCACACTGCAGGCCGTTAAAAAAAAAAAAGAAAAATTGTCACATATTACACTGTAGTATATTAGGATTTAATGTCACAAAAATGTACTTGGAAGATTTTATTCAATACTCCATAGCCCCATAAATTAGCGATTTAGAAGTGGCCTTTCACTTACGCCAATTTTTGCCTCATCAATTTGTAACGCAAAGTGCATAAGTGTGCAAGCTTAGTTTTCTTTATTCTTTGTTTTAAATCTAACCAACTGCTTGCTGGTTTTCTACCTCTATATACCCCTTCTATTCTTTCTAAGTGCTCCTATTTTTAGCAGCTTCAAGATATAAACTGTATACTTGTACCCAAACATCTCTTAAGTGCGTAGAGATACACTGACACTGCATAACCCCTTGAACATAAATATCAGTCTTACTTATCTGGCACAGAACAATATAGCACATTTTTTAGTTTTAATTTGCTTATCTACTATTTTCAATAAAATAAATGTCATCATAACAATGACAAACTTTCTTCTCTATCTGAATTAAAAGCTTTTTGCCCTTACTAGCATTAGGGAAATATTTACATAAATAAATAGTTTGAAACAGAATAGCACCATCATGCACTGACTCTGTCCAAAGGGGTAATGGCAAACCCAAGTGTAATAGTGAAAGTGTGGGTGAGGGGTGGTGTAAGAAGTGTTAAATATGCTTTCATTTTCAAATTATTCAATTATTTGCAATTTGTGAAATATACACACCATTTGGATAACAAAATGTGTATGCTCACATTACCTCTCAATTTCCAAAAATCCCTTAAATTGCTTTAAAAAAAAAAGTAGTTCTGAAGTGTCAATTTCAACAATAAAATACCTTCCTTCAAAACTGGCTGATATTTGGAAAAACAGTTGTATGATTAACAACATGCCTAGTTAGTTTTAAAATAATCGTTTAGTTGAATAAGTAGGTGCATTGTTAAAGTAAACTATACTTTTAGTCTCTCTGAAAATATTCTTCTTAATTTGTCTCAAAAACTTTAGGTAATTTAAGATGCATATGTCTTTGACAAAATAAGATACCAGGATCTTATTCTGTGACTTACCAGTGCAAGAATTGGACTGAAGGTTAGCAAAAGCAGGAATGTGCTAGAATAGACAAAATTAGATATAAGCTAGTAGATAGTAAAATGAACTGATAGATCACCCTGGTACATTATATTTACATAAATGCAGTAGTTCAGTTATAGGTATTTTTCATTGTGTTTGCATCTTAAATAGTCTTGAAAGAAGGGGATATTTTGAAAAGTGATGGCACTCGAGTATAAAATATAGCAATTCTCTTATTTTAAGATAGGAAATACAGACCTCTAGTGGTCGAAACCTGTATGATATGAATTAAACTTCAAAGCAATTTAAATGCCACTGTGCTTCACTCTATTACTTTCCTTTGCGTTTTCCTCCCCCACAATCATTCAAAATCACTCTTACACCCAATTCCACTGTTCAGACATTCCACAAGGACTGATTTTTCCCAGAGAAAAAAGCCCCTTCATCTGTCCTTTTTTTCACATAAATTTTATGACTGAAATTGAGTAGTTGAAAGATACTTGGGAAGTCAAGGGAAAATTTATGACAGTAGTCTATGAGAACAAACAGAAGAGAGATGTTGATTCTTTTCAGAATAAACTCTGAAGCCATCATGCAGAAGGACAGACTCCTTTGAAGTGTGCTGGAGGAAATAAATAAATAAATACAGAGAGGTTCTTACAGAGAAGGTCAGAGTACATAAACAATTCACATTTACAAGGTAACAGTAACTGGTCCTCTGCTAGCACAGAATAAGTAATAAGAATAAGTAATAAGCAATTTAGGTTTTGATGTTACAGAAGAACCAGATCCTAGAAGGATCACAGGGAGTTTATTTTCCAGCCCTATAGAGCTAGCACAAATGAAGCAGGCCAGCTTCAGCTCTTGCAAGGGGAAGACACAAAGAATCCACATATAGGTTAGAGAATTAAAAAGATAAATACTTCTAAATAAATTTTAAAAGCAAACACCACAAAATTAACAGCAATTTCAACAGACTGGCAGCTGCCTTGTGGGGAACTGACCAGGAGAACAGCTGTTAAATGGAAATGCATAGGCCAGTACAAGGTCCTGCAAGTTCTGTTTGTTCTCATGTCAGAACACCTCCTGATCCAAAATTGCAAAAGCAACAGCCAGCTTGACAGCCACTAATGTCTAACTAACACAGGTCTTCTGAGGTTTGCTTTCTGTTCTTGGTGCTGATGAACTGATGTACAGTGTCTGGTGCTGTACTACCCGTTGCAGTTCCTTTTCAGTAATCTTTTGATTTATTGTCATTTACCATGAAGTCAGATGCTGACCCCTGTGGAAGATGGTGGCAGTGATGACGAGCACACTGTAATGCCACCATGGTTTGAATTACATACCTTTGTTTGCATTTCTCTTTCCATTCACAGTTCACCTGTCAACTCTGGATTAAAAATATTTAGGAAAGCCATGAGTGGGGAATGCAGACTGTTAGTACTAGCAAAAGAAATAAGAGCTAGGAGAAAGGTAAATGCATGACTTTGCAATGGTAGTGCTCAGGAACTCCAGGAAAGCAGAGAAGATGCTGAATATGTGTGTGAATTAGAAATAGCTATATTCACCAAGGCCGTGAGCATAAAGGTTTTTTTTCTGCTGGATAGGGAAAAAACTCAGAAAGACTGTGCAATAAAGGATGTGTAAGTGTCATTACTTTCTCAGCAATTAGAAAAATGAGAAAGAATAAATTAGAAAAGGGGGGGACTAAACACTCAAGATAAAGGAAAAAAGTTTATGCCACCAGAAAGAAATAAACATAGCTAATATAGTGAACATATTATTCCAAACATTTTTCATTCTCTCTTTTCCCTGTGCAATAATTTTATATAAAAATAAAATACAGCATCCTATTAAACATGGAAATATCTTCTTGTTTGTAAGAAAAGCAAATAACCCACCTACCTTCAGAAATAAAAAAGCTTACATTACCTAATGATAATGTGGCTAAACTGTGGCAGGGTTGGTCAGCCTGAGTTTATTTAGTCTTTGTCAAAGCAAATATCAATAACACATTTTTGTTTAAAATCTGACTTGGGGCACCTGCTTACCTATTTATAGCTAATGAAGTTCTCATAGAAAGCCACCGTCAGTACTGTCTTATCTTTCAGTGGGCAAAGAGCTGTTTACCTTGCATAAACCCAGCATTCCTTGCTTCCACAGGCAGTTTAATTAGGATACATGTTCAGAACAGAAGCAATGAATGGAGTGGTAAATAATAGTTGGTAGAGCAGTCTGAAGCATTTCATTATCAGTGACTTATTATAATCATTGTAATTAGAAAAGATAAAAGGTCAAACAGGACAGTAACATACAACAGGGGTTTGCTGCTCACCAGATAATTTGTTTGAGATTGATGTCACCACACCACTCACAGTTGCATCAATTCAATCCTCTTAGAAAAAGCTCCTTGTGTATCAGCCTTAAAATGATCCAATTATCATCATGTTAACACAGGTCATTTGAGATGCTTTACGTGGATTTATCAATGTGCACAATTTCAATACTTGCATTTAACTGGCCAGTGGGTTAACCTGCTCTGGTGAATTTGGCAGCATAAAGCTGTGCCAGCCATCTATTTAGGTAATGATTTTAAAGAATCTGCAGTTCCTTCCATGTAGAAGTATCTGCTTTGCATAAAATATATACAACTGTAATCCTGGGACAAGGAGGTGAACTGTGGCAAGTGAGAAACACAGCAAAACTGATGGTGGTATGGAAAAGAAACCATTGTCTATAAGGAATTCCCATCACCACTGCAGTCCTCTCTCACCACTCAGCACTGCCATGGGGATACTGCTTCCAAAACAAACTGCCTTCTCCTGTATTGAAGCTTTTCCTAATGCTCTGAACTTAAAGTTGTGCTCAAGGACTCAGATCTACTTGAGGATAGCTCTGAAACTTTAGAATTTCCAAAAAATTTAAAATTCAGCTTGGGATTAGCAGTGCCTTCCTTACTGTGCATCAGATATAAGGCTCCTATGAGGTTCATTCTCACAGCAACATTCAAACTGTTTTCAGATGTACATATGGCTATCCATATGTGTTTACCCAAAACCAACCACATTATGCCTTTCTGCTTTCCTTTCCTTCTCTGAAAATAGTGATGGATTTATTTCATTTATTGACTGTTATTCCTTAGTATAATTTAAAACTGATAACATACCAAACACATCATTTGCACAATTCACTAACTTCAGTGTTATACCTTTAATTCCAGAAGGGTTACACAGCCTTATACAGGTAGATTGAGGTATCATACTATTTCTTGACAAATTCCTGATTCTTCATAGGGATTTTTCTGCCTTTTTTACTTTCCAAGAATTACAGAATAAGCTCAGGGAATTCAGTACCTCAAAGTGCCAGACACAAGTTTCCCAACTCAGACATTTTTTTGTTTATTTTAACACATTTCTGAAAATGTAATATAATCACTGTTCCACTTTCCTGAAAGAACATATGCTATTAATTAGCATCAACTAAAGCTACTACTGACGTGGAACAGTACAGGTCACCATGTCAGTAGAAAAGGGAATTTGGAAGCAAAACAATACAACACTAAAGGGGTGTCTGAAGCAACCATGAGAAAATTGCCTTGGCATCTGCCATTGCACAGAACCAACCCCATCAAACAGGGAATATTCACAATCAGCTACTTTTGTCTTAGACACTGAATCTGTCACTTAGCACACACAGAGCAGGATATTCTTGCCAAATAGTATCAGTGACTTGTTAATCCAGTCACAGACAAAGGTCTTGCTCAGCCTTAATTAGGCCCTGATCTTGCAAGTTGAACTTGCAGTGGTGATTTCTGCACTACAGTTTCATAGTGCTAAGTTCTGGGCTGCAGTTTTAGTGGGTATATAAGTGAGCAAAGACTGTGAGTGACCACAGAGCACCAGCATGTAGCTGGGGCAGGTCAAATATTGCCAGACCTTGATGTTGCATAACATATCAGTTATTGTCAAATAGTTTTTTTCTTCTTGGACTCTTTCACAACCAAGGGATGAGATAAGAGGATTTATCTTGAAATCTTTTTATTGTGGTTTCCCTGTCCTAGGGTAGCCTGACCTTCCACAGAGCCAAACACAATGTATTTGAGATTTGGCACAGTTTGAAAGCCAAGTTTTGCTCGGGCTGTACTACAGTGCCACATGTGATGAGAATGATCCCCCTTTTATGTCTTTTCTCTATTTGCTTGACTTTTTAATTTCTTAAACAGTGCAAAAATACTTGACGTAATTTTGAGGCACTTACACCAACTGAGGAAACAAGACTCACAGACTCACAGAATGGACTGGAGAGACTGGAAAGTGTTGCATGGCACATCCTGACAAAGGCTTTATTAGCTGCGTTTTACTAGATATTCCAAACCTGACAGAATTAATCAACAACCTAAATATTGAAATTATCCTGCTAGCTTATTAATGCAAACATATAATAGAACATGAGCTAAGACAAAGAAATAACAAGTCTTTTAAAAGCTAACAGAGCCAAAGGGTGACCTCACTCACAAGATGCTGCCTGCAACCTGTATTCTGGGTTCAATTCCTGGCTCCACCTTAGACTTCCTCTGTGGGCTTTGCTGAAACGTATCTATGCCTCACTTCTCTATTAAAACCACAGTCGATTTGGAGTAAGGTTTGTCTTCCAACAAGAGCAAGTCAAACACTAAACACAGTAGCATTCTGGACTTAACAGCAATGTCAGTGCTGAACCACTCAAATGATGAGCAGCCCCTGTAACAACATAGCTGGTGTATATGTAACGATGGGCATCTCTTCTTTCTGAAAGCATCTGTACTGCCAGGGGTCTTAGGGTGTGTCTATTTAGTTACATAAAAGTAACTTACACTCATAAGGGTTTTGTTTGCTGTTTGGGATTTGATTTGTTTTGTTTTGTTTTTAAAGCCAAAGTATTTCAGTTGATCTTTGCTTGAAGCAGCACAAGTTGGGTTTGGCTGACAGCTGTCAGAAACTAGCAAACAGCAATAAACTCTGTGATAATAACTATCATTTTTAAATTTTTTTTAAATATCCACTATTTTTGAGGGAAGACTATCTGTAGACTCTGGAAAATATTTAGTATCAGAGTCAGTTAATCTGCATGACCTGCTCTCTAAAGCCATAAGTCATTAACAAGGAAATTGTTCTTGCAGAACACACAAGTCCTGGCAAACCCAAAAGGTGCCTTGTAAAGGAGATTTCATACCATTGCTGTACCCTTAATATGGTCCAGAAATACAGCTTCAATTCTTGGATACATAAATATGCCAGTAACTGAAGAAGTGATATGAATTCTTGTTCCCTCTTGCACCCTTCTTAAACTCTTTGTAGAGTTATTAATGTGCAATGGATCAACATGTCTGAATTTTTGCAGATTTTTTTTTTTTTCCCCTCACTAGTAGTTAAATACCATAGTTCCAAGCCAGATGGGGAGCTAGGTAACCTCTGAATATTTAAGGTTTCTATGGTACAACAGAGTACTAGGCTATGTGTGTGTTTTCATATTTCTCTGTGATGTAAAAATTGTCTCAAAGAATTAAGCTTAATGTATAGAAAAAAATTCTAATTATTAATCTCAGAGATACAAATGAGTAATCTAAATTCACTTATTTTCTTAATGCATTACACTTTCTATTTACATAATTAATTAGTATTCAGAGTGCTTAAGTTTAGTTTCTGAGATATCTAAATAACTTTGCTCATTAGATATGTCACCTATTTATGGAAAGAAAATAACCTAAAGACTCCTGAATTTATAGGTATCTGCTATTTTCAGTCTCTCATTATTTTTGATATATGTTCACTAACCAGTATTATTTTAAATTGGAACTTTGTTAATTGAAAGAAGTGTGTTAGATTTCTTTTATATTAAAAAGAATCTAACATTTTTCATCTAACTCCCAACATTCTTACCTCTGTTTTATTATGCAAAGTCTGTATTAAATTAGGAATTGGTTGAGAAAACACTTGAAGATGGCTTATTTTTCAATTCCAAGACACTGATACATTGTGTTAGACACAAAAACTTGATATTTAATTGAAACTTTTTAAAAATTTAATCCCTATTGTGAATACTACTTCTTCTTTTCCCCTCCTAGGTGTG
The DNA here is from genome assembly GCF_001604755.1 of Lepidothrix coronata. NCBI lineage: Eukaryota > Metazoa > Chordata > Aves > Passeriformes > Pipridae > Lepidothrix > Lepidothrix coronata. The sequence goes on along the minus strand of NW_016690209.1, from coordinate 6,741,643 downwards.
AGCTTCCTACTTTATCCCTGAAACTAGGTTACAGCTGAAGAGATCAAGATGATTCCAAATTACCCCGCTGAAGAAAATGTTAAAAGAATCCACGTCGACTGTCCCGTTTCAGGGAGGCACAGTTACATCTACATTATGGTTCCGACCGTTTACAGCATCATCTTCATCATAGGCATATTTGGGAACAGCCTGGTCGTTATTGTCATCTACTGCTACATGAAATTAAAAACAGTGGCCAGCATCTTTCTCCTAAACCTGGCACTGGCTGACTTGTGCTTTTTGATAACTCTGCCCCTCTGGGCAGCCTACACGGCCATGGAGTACCAGTGGCCTTTCGGCAACTGTTTGTGTAAGTTGGCCTCAGCCGGGATAAGTTTCAACCTCTATGCCAGCGTGTTCCTGCTCACCTGCCTCAGCATCGACCGCTACCTGGCCATCGTGCACCCGGTGAAGTCCCGAATCCGCCGTACCATGTTTGTCGCCAGGATAACCTGCATTGCCATCTGGCTCCTCGCCGGCGTGGCCAGCCTGCCCGTCATCATCCACCGCAACATCTTCTTTGCCGAGAACTTGAACATGACGGTCTGTGGTTTTCGGTATGACAACAATAACACAACGCTCCGGGTCGGATTAGGTTTGTCCAAAAATTTGCTGGGCTTTTTAATTCCTTTTCTGATCATATTAACGAGCTACACCTTAATTTGGAAGACCTTGAAGAAGGCGTATCAAATTCAAAAAAATAAGACTAGAAATGATGATATTTTTAAGATGATTGTGGCAATAGTGTTTTTCTTCTTCTTTTCCTGGGTTCCTCATCAAGTGTTCACTTTTCTGGATGTGTTAATTCAGTTACATGTAATAACAGACTGCAAAATCACCGATATTGTGGACACAGCTATGCCCTTCACCATTTGTATTGCCTACTTTAACAACTGCCTGAATCCCTTTTTTTATGTTTTTTTTGGAAAAAACTTTAAAAAATACTTCCTTCAGCTAATTAAATACATTCCACCGAATGTCAGCGCACATCCAAGCCTAACAACAAAAATGAGCTCCCTCTCATATCGGCCACCAGAGAATATACGTTTGCACACTAAAAAAACTGCTGGGCCTTTCGACACCGATTGATGTGTTTTGCAATACACTCATTTTGAACAACCTTGAGTACGAAGCAGCAAGAATGACAAGACTCGTCTGCGGTCCTGAACATCACAGCTTACTGCTCATTACAGAGACATTAGATCATCTCAGAGAAATCATACTGTAAAGATTTAGCAGTGGCCTTCCATCTTACACCGTGAAGAGGACTGCTTGGTTTTCATTTTGTTTTTCTTTACTGAAAGCAACATAAATGGTGGACAGGCATGTCAGAGCTCCTGCCAGCATCCCGCTGTTTACTCAGAACTACAAAAGAAGGGTACAGAAAACTCCTATCCTAAGTTCAGTTTTAAAAGGAAAAGCTTGTATAAATTATATGAAATACAAAGAAGCTGTTTTGCATATATGTGAGCAATTTTGTTCAAGGAGTTAGTGGAGCTATGTTGCTTCTTGGTGTTTTTTTAATGACATAAATGTCCTATTCATCATATTTATAATATATTTTCAAATATATTATATATAGAGAGGCCCAATTTTAAACTCAAATGGAAATTGAAGGTCTTTGAAATTGGTCTCATTCTGATTTACGCTACTGTTTTTCTTTTTTTTTAATGGTAATTTTTTCATAATAATATATGCAATAAAATGCAGATTTATTTATTAAATATAGAGGAAATATATTTTTAGATTTATATTCCTACTCATACATTTCAAACATTGCTTCAGAAATGTACACTTATATCCCAGTGTGTATTTTTATAGTAGTTTAAAAAATAACTATATGTGTGTGCGCACAAAAATGGGGTTCACTCAACCTTCCCTTCTGATAAGCCACACTGTCTTTGAAGAACTTTACATACAGAGGGAGCTGACTCCATAGTCTGTATGACCAAAAGTAAAATTCTCTATTTGAAAACATGAGTTCTGGGAAAGAGCTGATCAGAAAATTTCAAACTATTTTTGTATAAGAACCAGAGCATTCAGTGAGAGAAACGCCCAACTAATCAAATCCACTTAGTTTTTAAAATTCCTGCACATTTAGTAACTCACATTCTGATAAGCAAAAACATGACAGTGTTCATATATCAGTTTAACTAATAACACTTTTAGTCCCATCACAAAACACCCAAGATCAGACTTTACTCTTGGCTTTTATGGAGTTTCTCTCCATTTATACAAAACTATGCCTAGAGTATTTGCTCCCTGTAGAAACTTTTTTATGTGTATGGAACAAATTCAAATTTATACTAGCATAAATCAGAACTAAAGTCTGGCTCAAGCTCTCAATACAAATAAGGGGGAAGGTGATAATCACTGTAGGAAGTTTCAACTAATGATATCGTCATTTGTCCTTTTTACCTCAAATAATGAGCTCCAGATAATATTTATTCTTGACTGACACCCATTTACTGTCTTCAGAGATAAAGTTCATAAAAACTTTTTGGCATTACAAAACTTTAGAAAAATTCCAAAACTTTCCATATATCATGTAGACAATTACATGACCCTTGAGAATTTGCAGTATTTATAATCTTCAGAAATTTACATCTAATGTGGCTCTGTCTCAAGTAGCAAGTGCTTTGAGAATCAATGTTTTCTGATGAGCAAAATCAAAACACAGCAAAAAAAAAAAAAAGTTATTTCTGTAGTTTAAAACTTTTCACGGAAAAATGGGACTACAACCAGGTCTAGGAATCTTAGTACTCTTTCATTCACTTACTTTAAAGAAAATTTTTTTCAGTTTTGCCTTTTTTCTTCTAGCTGCAAAATGGGAATAATGTATGTGTCTACTGATATATGCCACAAGACATGGTGAGGAGTCACTGAAACTTCTAAAGCTGTATGTTAAAAAAATGCTCTTTCATTAAAGGTTTAAGTTAAGTTAATTGCAAGCTAGTATCTCAAAATTTGAAGCCTGAACGTGTCATTTAAAGACATAGTTAAATTATTATACAGAATACTTCATAGTTAGCTTACGTCTGTCCTTACATGCAAGCCAGTCATTAGTTTAAAATGAATATGGCAATAACCTGTGCATTATCAACAGCATCCAGAGCAGTACCAGTGTGCCCCAGCTCTCTGTAAGCTGACAAAGGACTGACAGAGCTTGCCATTTATCTGTATGATATTTTTTTCATGTACACACATGCATCTGCTAAGCAGCATCAGGAGCTTACCCTGGCAGAAGCATCTCTGTTCAGCTGTAATTCAGTGTGCTGTGCTTGCCACCTGCTGGATGCAGCCACAAATATGTTTTTCATTTCAAAAGTTGTTATAGGAAGAGACAGCAATATTTCCCTGCCACCTGATGGATCTGGAGATCCTTAGCTGTGGCAAAAATTCTGTAGAAATTAAGTACAAACTTGCCCATCTGGGAGACAGTTAACTTCCTTGGCAGGGTCTAAGCAAGCATTTCCTCATCACCTGCTCATCTCTTTGGTCACTGAAACCCAATGTCCCCAGTGACTGCAATAGGCAGCTCATTTGCAAAATGTTGACTGCATTAGTATAAGAGCCATCTCAAAGAAGAAATAAAAATCAAAGCCATTGGTTACTGATTTTGCTCATTTCATGCCAGATGCTGTATTTTTAAAAGACTGTGTATCCTAGGCTGCTGGTGCCACCTGTGCCTACTTGGGTCATGGGAAGAAGCACAAGGCTGGGTTGCTGCAGGAAAGGTAGGAAGGGATTGCAGCTGGTGTGCTTTGAGGGCAAGACTGACCTTGAATCAATAGGCAAAGAAAGCAGAGGGCAAAGCTGCTGTTAAATAATGCTGGGAAATTTTTGTTCTGCTAAGGAGTAGGAAATCAGCTGCCAAGAATAGTGGATTCTAGTTTAGTGTTCCCTTAAAAGGAAAAAGGTAAATCAACAAATACTAAAAAGTATCCAGAGATAAAACTCTTGAGGAACTCTAACTGGGTAGTGGCAGAAGCAGACTTTCAGAGCGCAGAGTTACTGTGTACAGCCACCTCCTGCAGTTCCAGGCATCCCCACAACGCCCCAAACTGACAGCTAATAGAAGAGCTCCCATTTCCCTAAGGACACCCACACCACCTCCATCACATATCCAGCTGCAACCGAGGGAGGAGCAGAGAAACACCTTGTTGCTGAGCCCTAAACTCCCCTGCCCACCTACGAGCTGAAAATGCTGTGCTGGACCCTGTGCACAGGGCACTGGAGAGCACACGGAGACAGAGGAAATGGTCTGGCCTTTGCTCTGGACCTTTGGCTGTGTGGTCCCTACTGAGCACAAGTAGGAGATGGCCAGAATATCCTTTGATTCAAGGAGCTACCTGGTACCAACAGAGGAGAAGGGAGTAAGATTTGGCTCTTGACATTTGGGGAACTCTGGGTTGAGCCTGCTCAGAACAGAACTAGCTGTAGATGTTTGAGAACAAACTCCCACTATCTTAAAGAACACAAAGTTAATTAAGATGTAATAGTATGCTATTATTTTTAAAAGGAGTATCCACAGTGCTTTCACTCACGATGACTAAAGTAAAATAGTTGACAAACTCTTAGTCTATCCCTGTGCTCTCCTGGTGTGAGGAACTCAAGTCAGTACTAATGGGGACAGCGTAGAGACCTAAATACAGGCATCACAACTCCTGCCACAGTGATACTTTGTTGATTTATTTGAATAAACTTTGTTTTCTGCTGAATAATTACTAAATCACATTTGACATGCATATGCATAATATTTATTTCTATTTATTGTGCAATAGTATTTCATATGACTCCTGTTTCATGCTCGGCTACCTGCTTGCCCACTATATGCCCATCCTAAATCAAACTATATAATCCACACTAGTTAGCCCAAATTCCAACAAAACCGCTATAGATACAGTGGGAATTAATCTGGCTTCTTGCTGTAACAATTTCCTCATGTTTACATTGTTAACCAACAGGTTGCAGAGTAAGCACAAGGCCAAAAGTCTTTTATCAGCATTACTATTTAGGTGATAGTTTCCATCATCTACTTGAAATTGTGACAGCAGCAGAGGATACAGTAGGATTCCCAGGTTTGGTTTAGTTTTGCTTGAATAGCTTCAGCAAAGGTTTCTCTTACTGACCTCATTTTTAGGTATACTAAAGTGCAAGTTTTCCCAGGGAGATATTTGCCACTGAAAGGAGAAACAAATACTTGGGAGAGGGTGGCAGGAAGCCTAAAGCAGGGACTTGCTGATTTTGGAAATATAAAGTGTTAAATGTAAATATTTATTTTTATTTTTGCAACAGATTGGAGGCAGGGGGAGGGCACAAAAAAAAATAAAAATCTTTCAGCTTAGTTAAATCTTCCAGAAAGTTTTGAGAGGTTCTTTTTAAGTTTCCTAATAACATCCTGCTCAGTTTGGAACATGTCATACCATTCTTACACTACTCACAAAGTCAGGGTGTCCAGCTCTGCTCTTGTACATCACGTTATAGGCTTGGCCAGACCATCATCCCACCAGCTTGTGCAAAGTGGAGGCTGCTCTGTCAGTCACTGAGTCCACCTCAACAGCGACCTCACAACCAAGGCTGAACTAACAAATCCTCGGAGTTAACAGCAAAGCCATCAAGCTCATTGTCACCAGAGAGCTCTGCAGATGTGACTCTGCACTGCAGGGACAGGCACAGACCATGTCTGTGAGAACAGCATTGTGAGATCTTTTTAGTGGACCAGTGCCATGGCCTGCAGTTTTGTACTCCAGTAATTTAAGTAACAAAACTAGGTTTTATTTTCTTTTCAATATTTTTGTGCAGTTGTAACTTGTGAAGTGGTGGATGTTAACGTTTTCTGTTTCAATAGAGATAGTTTTACATTGTAGAAGTTTACTACAACTATAAAACAACTTTTATTGTCTGAAGTATTACTAAAAACATACACGTCATCAATAAATGTGTTTGTGAAAACCATCTCCACTGCTGTATTAGACCACTCAAAGCAAAGAGAAATGGTTCTGTATTGTTGCTAAGTACTACACTATTATCAGTGTACCTTTAGCTCTCTCTCTCTCTCTCTCTCTCTCTCTCTCTCTCTCTCTCCCTCTCAGGTAATATCATCCTCACCAAAGTATTTCTATTTAATGCTGTAATATTTTATACCATTATTCCTCATTCCTTTTAATCCAAATTCTAACCCAGCTCTCCCTAAAATCTTTCAGATTAACAGGTTGTGTTTGCAACTCATAGTGGAAAGGATACCCAGGTAGCTTCAAAATCACAGGTAGAACAGCAGTTCAGTGATTCATTTCTGTTTCCCAGAACTGACTAAGTTAATGAAGTTTCCTTGGAGTGGATACTTAACAAATTGCTATTTTTCTTATGTACAGGTCAGAGTTTAAAGCCAAATTTAGACTTAACCTTTTAGAAGCTAAATTGAATTTTAGAGATAGATTTAGCTCGAATATTGTATTAAATACAGGATCACATTACATTATAAATAATGGCCCTGAAAAGCCAGACTCAGCTTGCCTGTAGCTGAGTATTCAATGTAAATATATCCATTTACTTTGAATATAAGCAGTGCCACATTGTACAGTGGCTTCAGTGGAAACAGGATCAGGTTCCAGTGAGAGAATTGGTGCCCACCCCACTTTATACTCTGTCTTATAGTGTCACACACTGGAAAAAAAACCAAAACAAAACAGCTAAAAGCTGGGCATCTGAAATTCTTATAGCTTATCTACTGAATAACTTATTTTTCATGTATTTTAATTATTCCTCAGCTTTGTGTATTGGCAGCTTTATGTACTGGCAGTGCTGTTAGTCTACAATCAAGCACAGGCCCTGGTGCAGGAGGAGAGACTGAGACATACAATGCCTTGGAGCTTTACAGCCTAATCAGAGGTGAGAAATTGTTAGAATAGGGTGAAAAGCAAAAACTGTTGCTGAACAAGTACCGAACTGTGAAGATATTTCACCCTGCCATTAAATGAAATAAAGAAGTGATTTTTTCTTAAACCACAGCCAAATAATTGAAAATAATAAATTAAAAAAAAAAAAAAAAGAAAATGCTGAAAGGTTTTATGTGATAAGTGAGGAAAAATCCTGCACATACATAATAAGAATTTCAAGTGTCTCCAACTAATATTTTCAAGCAAATGCAAACTTGGCCATTTCTATGAAAATGAATGAATAACCAGAAATGTTTGGCAATAGATGTGCCACTATTGACTTTTCTTTCAGAAAAAAAACTTAAATTATGCATTAGAAATCCATCAGATAATTATATGCCTAGGAAAGGAAGACAAATGTGTATGGGCTTAGATGAGCTTTGCATAACTTGTCTGAATCCTCCTCATGCTTCGTTTATCACATGATACCCAACTACACCAAAAAAGAAACCTGAACAACTAAACCAGGTAATAAAACAAAAATAAAATAATTTCACAAAAATGTGAATTACAGTAGTGCAATGTATATTTAATTTTGCAAACAGCTATGAAATACTAAAATATCCTTGTTTTCACATGTTTATATTAATTTAAATAACTTTTATAAGCATTTGTAAGCATTATGTTTTGCACTGTAAAAACTCTCCAAGCACGATAAAAAATTGCAGACCCAAAGCCCTCTTTCTGTATAGGAGCACCTATAAAGTGAGGCAATTATGATTTGCAGGATACCTTTCAAAGACAGGTTATAAATAAATGCACACGAGATGTAATGTCACATACTAGAGCATTATTATGTTGAACGTGAGTTTTGTGACGATTACTCTAGATAAAAATGTAAAGAAGTGTATAGAAAGGTGTACTCTGTGTACTAGACTGTACTATACAGTGCCATGTTTACATGTTAAATTCAGAAGAATTATACTTCTGGTATTTTTTAATTTCTCTGCTTATCTGTGATAGCTCTCTGTCATCTGCAATTTTTACATAACAGTAGATAGTAGTTATGCACCGCTCTGCTTCAGAAAAAAATAATACATTTTAGACAGGTTTCTAACAACTGCAAACAGTGAGCATTTTCCACAGAGACATCTACATCAGACTGGCTGTATTTCGAAATACTGAAAATATTAAACGATCCAAAATAACTTTAAATAAGTGTCAGTTTAACTTAATCTTCACACCATATGGTTAGATTGTTTCTCCCAAGTTTTGTTTCTCATCAAACCTACAAGTAACTGTGTTTTTAGCTTTAACTCCCATCACGGGCAGCAGAACCATGTACAGAGTCTGCCAAGAGCACTTGATTCTAGAAAATGTATAATATCTGTACAGCTCATACCCTTGAAATTCTGAACTTGCACATAAATTTTGTTTTGATCAGCAAGGTTTGTGATTCAATCTCCCGTTAATTAAAGAAGACTTTAAAAAATTCATTGGAAAAAATACACCGTACTCACTGCTCAAGCCTAGATAATGTTCTGCCAAGGCATACACTCCTACAGTTCTGTTTGTGAGGGATTCACCACTAATGTGCATATCAAATATGTTTTAGGAGCTTGACAGATCAGTACCAAAATGACAACATTCATTACTGTGACCCAGAAGTATGCATTTGATTTAAAAGTGCAACTGAATCACAGTACTGTCAAGACACTAGAAAAGCATATGGTACATTAAAAAAAAAAAAAAATCTAAACGCGTATTCCAATTTTGACCTCAGTTCAAGCCCAAAATATGACTGCAAACTTCACATGCAGGATAAAATTTTCCTTACACTTCACTGCTTATCTTGGAGCTGTTTAAAGGCTAAATTTTCTGCCAAGTTAGTTCAATTATTTTGACAAGGTTATTCCATGACAGAACATGCCTTTATCTCTCCTGAGATAGCATTTGATTGATGATCTGCTGATGTCACAGGAGAAGCTGATCAATACTGCAAAGCCATAACTTCCACCTACAAGCAGATCATCACCCCCAGCACTTAAACTCGCACAGAATATTGGTGTGCTCAGCACACAGGAATGAAATCCAGTTTCACTTACTGCAAATAGAAGTTACTCCTCTGGCCCAATACAGCCGTGGAGGCAATGACATCCCCAACAGAATTACTGTAGATGGAGAGAGCCCTAAATTTCACAGTGCAATGCCTACAGGATTGCATTTACTGGGAATATGTAATACTGACTGCCACCCAGCACATACCCTAACTATGCCACTGCTGCACTCCAGCATGCTGGAAGTATGGACTAGAATACACTATGGCTTGTTTTTGTTTGGCAAGGCCTTGTATTTAATTTATTAAGCCTACATTTTACTTTTTGGTTTTTCTACTCCATATTCCCCTCCTGGCAGCTATGCATGAAAAACTCTCAGGGGGTTAAGTTCACTGTAACAGTGAAGAAAAACACATGGGCAGTACAAACAATTTGCTCCAAAACACATTTTGGTAATCCCACATTGTTTTTAAATGTGTGTTTTCACTGAAAACAAAGGAATCTAAGACCTTTCCTATATGTTTTAAATTTGGGGAATGTTTGATTTCCCAAAAGCACAGTGCAACTCTCTCAGGAGGTCTCTAACAAATTTGAAAACAAACAAATATTCTTGTGCACAAGTTTTGAATAATGATTTAGACAGTGTTTTAAATGTAAACTGCTGGCTGTGCATTTGACAGGATTTTGCTGGCAGTCATTCCAGTATTTATTTCTCCTTCAGAAGGCCTCTGAGTAACAGGAGATAAAATATTCTTTTAAACAGAGGGTAAAAATTAAAAAATACACTCAACAATAAATATTTGAAGACAGGTCAATGCAGCTGTGGTTCCTAGAGCTGCATTGCACACTATTACTTTCATTACATTGAAAATAAGACAATTTCAAACTAAGAGCCTGTCTAAAAGGCAGAAGTTGTCTGAAGGCTCAATAATACTTCAGGTTCATTGAAAGGTAAAAGTCTTAGGCATTACAGGAATCAAAGTTGCAAACATGCATTTAAATATCCTTAAAAGCCCTTGATATTCTACATTTCGACCTCCAAACTCCACCTTGTAAAACATTGACATTGATTTAGAGAAGTAAAGGCAAAGTAGGTCTGTAAACATTGGCCATAAACCTGTCACAGCTGTTCCTGAGAAAACACTGCAGTCTAAACATCCCTTAAGATTTCTGTTGTGCAGTGCTGAAATCTGTTTTATTTCCATCTAAAATGATATTGCTGTATGGACAAGATTATAATTGCGAGTCTGAGACTTTGCATTTTTAAGATTATGGAAAAAAGAAAAACTATGCAGTCTCCTGTAGTGCACAATATCGAACAGCTTGAAGAATATGGGGAGTGGCACTGTGGTGTGCAAAAGAAATTTGTCAAACAAGCACAAACATTGACTGAATCCTGCTCACAGTGATGTCAGCTGGAATTTTACTCTTGGCTTCAAAGAAAAGATAACAGTTTCTAAAACATATCACATGCTACCACTCATTTTAGAAAAGGACCAAAAATAGCATCTGAAAAATCATTTTGTCTCCTCTTGGACAGAGATGGAACTATAGCATGCAACCACAAGAAATCACCTGGCATCATCCTGGCACATGCACTGTGCCATCAGCCAGGTGGGTCACTACAGAACAAATCAAGGCAAAAGGATGGAACCATGCATTTGATTCATCTGCTTGAAAAGACTGCTTTAAATACAGTCAAGACAATCTAGAAAATACTAAAAAATTAAACACTTTATTTCCTTATGCTACGAGGCAGCTTCCTAGCTACCTTCTTTGGCCTGTGTAGTGTCCAGCACTTCTTGTAGCATATATTAATCAGGAATTAACCTGATGTTATTCTGCCTCACTACCACAGTATTTAAAGTAATTTGCATTAAAACCATGTAGTGTTGCTTAGTAACAGAAACAGTGGAATAAAGTCATAAATTGAGAGAAGGAAGCTGAGGAAGAAGGAAATTATAGCAGCATAAAAACTTTTACTGGCACTTAAGAGTATTTTTCCCTGATTGAAGCAGAATTCATGAAACAACTATGACCCCATAATAAAGACCTGTAATTAGCCCTTAAGAACTACTGTTATTTTCTGACAGTTCAGAAGGTGACTTTTTTTTTTTAATTTCAGGAAAGGAAACATCAAATCTTCTTTGGACTATCCAAAACTGAACACATAGCACCAGCTAACTGTCCAGTGCCAGCATTTCACTGGAGCTCCCAGTATAGAATAGGAGACTGACGTAACAATTTATAATTGTAATTAATTCTTGTCACCCAAACAGAGTTTTTAAAGTAGTAATATGCACTTCAGTACCTAGTACTTACATTGCGCTGCTCAACAATGGAAAATGTATAATTCAAATATAGTGAAATTATTGGAGAAAAATTACTGTGAAAGAATTTTAATAAATTCAGTCAAAAATATTGACAGAGGGATGTATGTTATAAGAGAAAAATCAATACTGCAATAAAGTCAAGTCTGCACAAAGTCATCCAGGCACTTCAACAATATTTGTACCATGATACATCTTTCTCTTAGTAGCCAAAAACTACTTCTACCCAGTCATGGTGTTTAAAATGCTTTTCGTTTTCAAGTTCATACAACAAGGATTAGCTAGAACAGAGAAATTGTACAATTTTTCACAGCAGGGACCACATTTAGACCAATCATCATATGGATCACATCCTTTTCCAATCAAAAAATCAGAAAACATTTCTGCAGCAACTAGATTACAATGCTGCCTTAACTGCTTAATGTAGAACAGCAACATTGAGAAATTGTCAATGAAATGGTGGGAGGGGTGTGTGTTTGTGCGTGTTCTGTTGATTTTTGTATGTTTGTTTGGTTTGGGGGCAGGGATTTTGTATGTAGGGGGTGCATTTATTACAATTGTTTTCTCATTTAGAAAAACCACAGATCTCATGGTCTGTTTTTCTTCTCCACTTCAAATACTCTTTATTTAGGTATAACCCTTTTCGTTTTGTTTTGTTTCCTAAACATGGCCCCCTGTCTTCATATTCTCTAACGTTATTAGAATCTTGTCTTTGACTTAATCACATTATTTCAGTAAACCTGGAAAGGTCCAATCCTAAACCTATCATTTCAAAAAATTGCTTAAAATTTTAGACACATAACAGCTCGCTCCAAACACCACTGCAGAACTCACCATCAGCATGCAACCCTAAACCAAGGTCAAAATCCAGCAGTCCTCATTCCAACCAAACAAGCAGACACTTCTGTCAAACAGGTAAGTATTGCAAACCACCTTCTCTGTCCAGGAGAAGAGGTGACCACCTTCCTGTGCTTATGCTACACACTTCCAGACGAAGCAAGGTTTTCCTGTTCTGCTTTTCCAAGTGAGAGCACAGAGTTGTATAGAGTTGATAGGGAGAGAGCCCCACCAGAGCAGAAAGCTCAAACTTCTCTGTTCTATTCCATTTCACACGTGTACCCTGTTTCCCCTGCTTTGTTGTCGACCTCCTTGTTGTGTCTAATCTCAAAATTAATTGTTATGCACAAAAGGGAGACAACTAAGTATTAGAGAAATACTGAAACTAGACTTCAGTCTAGCCCTGCTTCTGTTTATACTTGTAGTCTTCCATTTGCTAGAACACATTTCCTCTCAGAAAGCTATTTAAGAATGAAGAAACAGAATCTTTTGACCAAATCCCCTTAAAATAGCTACTTAGTTTACTACATCACACTCATCAACCCAGTATCATGTGTATCCACAGTCTCAACAAATTTCATTTAAAGTTTCATTGATAAATTATTGAACACTCCCCAGTTTGCCAAATTTTCCAAGAAATACAAATCTCCATGACAAAATGCTGCTGTGAAAGACAATTCTGTGCAAAGTTAGACATATAAATAAATCAAACTAAGACATCGCCCCATGTGATTTCCTGAGGGAGAATACCCCATAGGATTTACTAAGCTAGGAACAACATAAGAAGAGACAATCTGTGAATTAATGCTCAAATCCAAACATAAGGACTTTATACACTAGAAGAATTACTTTTATCCCCACTAAAACTTTTCAAAAAATGTAAACACTGTTATTTATCAGCTCCCCAGTGAAAAATATTTGTGGCTTTCTTTTAAAAAATGATGAAGCAAAACAGATGCTGCAGTGCAGAGCGAAACAGGGAACAGTTGTTCTCTCGCTCTCCAGCGTGCCCATGCACATTATTTGCAATCATGCAAGGCCTCCTGAGGCCAAGTGCTGAGCTGGGGTGCAGCCCTGCTGCCCTGGGAGCTGTGCACGTGCAACTGAGATCAGGATTTGGCCACGTACTTGCTTTCGTGGCCCAACAAGCGTAATCCCTGAGACATAAATTCTTACAGATGCATGGACAAGCCCAGCCACAGCATAACTTCCCTGCTGGCAGGGCTCACATTCCCTGTGTGGAGTGCAGCTCACAGGGATGAGCTGCAAAAGGTGTTTGCCTTTCACCAGGACATGAAGTAAGATTGTCTGCTCACTTCATTTATCAGCTGCCACAAAAGGTAGGGAGCTTGTTGTAATTCTGTCACGTTAAAGCCCATTAAACCATCAGCTTACCCCAGAAAACAGCACCATCCTCTTGCTGTCAGGCACCCAGTGGCCAGCGAGGCTGTGACATTGGTCCTGCAGGCTAGCATGAACTCCCAGCTGAAGGGGAAGCCATTTCACCAGTCCCTCACTCCCCCAGCATGAAGATTGTTTTCCATCCAGCACAGGGTTCACACAGACTCCAGCCCAAAAAGAGGTGCCTTGGATCAGAAGAGGGGCTCTGGATGCTGCCCTTCCCACCCAGCTCCTGACAGGGCGCTGCACCAGAGCACACATGGTCTGCAATCAAGCTCCTTGGGGAGCCACCCCAAGCTCCTGAGGGCACTTCTGTGCCTGAACAAGCCTGATGAGCAGCACCTGGAGCCTCCCTGACCTGCCTTGACCCAGCACCCCATTGCAGCCCAGTCTGGGTTGTCCATCCCAGCCCCAGGGGTACTGATGGACACTGTCCTCCAGTCCTGTCCCAGCCCAGCCTGTCTCCATCTCCGCAGCCCTGCCTGGCTGTCCTACACTGTGTGCCACACTGGTGCCCCTCACCAAGCCCAAACCCAAAAGAAGGAGCACTGATAGGTGTTGAGATTACTCTGGCAGGGTCTCTGGGGCTGAAAGCCGGCCCTGGCACAGACTGGGATGTTAGTTTTCCACACAAGCTTACCCAACACTAGCATTGCATCCTCCATAAATCCCACTTCAGAATTCATAGTGAGAGAGCGCTAGGCTGGGATTGCCAAGATCATTTCAGTCTTGTTTTAACATCTAGCTGCTTTTTAAGACTCAGTCTCACCTGGGGGTAAGACTGAGTTTTGTTGAAGATTTAAGGTGATGAAGATTTAAGGTGATAAAGACTTCAGATAAACCAAAGGTTTTTCCCAAACTATGGCAGTCCATCTGACAAGCACTAAAAAACAGGCAGGGAAGAAATGTGCAGCACAGACAGGTTTGGCCTAGTGATAAAACCCCTTAGAGGAGGAAGGTCAAATAATGTGTTGGAAGCCTGAACTTGCAGTTACACTCCTTTACCATTTTCTTCTTTGTTCATTAGGCGAGAAACCAGACCTGACTTCCATGTTTCAAAGTTCAGCCAATTTTATCCATTCATAAACAGCTTTTTCCAAATGTCACCATTTCTTTTTTTTCAACACCTATGAGGAAAAAATTTTGGCATCTATAGAACTGGAAAATTTTAAGAGCAGGTAGTTTGGACAGCTATCAGGAATGACACAGACTATCCAGCTTTGGGACAAAGCAATGGACTAGCTAACTCGTCAGAAACTTTCTGTGGGTTTAGAGACTCCTTCTGAGCCAGAGGGTGAACTGATGGAATAATTCACTTTTTAGACATTAGCTTCCTCAGTTCTTATTGCAGTTTAAAACAGCAGGCAAAACCCCTGCCGTTCACTACAAAAAGTGTTGGCCTTGTGCTAAGGTTGCAGTTCATGATACTGACAACATTAATTTATAGCAGACAAATACAGCCTGTGATAAGCTTGAAAAAATTAGAAAAGGCCTTGGCAGAGCTTCAGTACAAATTCAGCACAATGTTTTTTACTTCTTGTCCCTTGGGATGGTATTCCTCTAATAGGTGTTGTTTCACATGAAATCATTTAAGATTGATGCTCTTGAACTATCTTTGACTCTTTCAGAACTTGCTGTCTCTCCCATCAAACAGCTTACAAATGCTGATATCAGGATATACAGTTCAAAGATGGCAGGAGAGCCTCTGCTTTATGCTGTTAATTTGTACAGTCATGTACAGGCATGAGTGACTTATATTTATGACGAACCATTTGTATTGTGAACACATGTATTTTACAAGGTTCATCATTTTCCCTACAGAGCTTGTAAGACCTTTGGTAACCTTGATACTAAGGACCTGAAAAAAGCATAAAAATTCTTCAAACCTTGCAGATTTGCAAGGAAACATGGGTTTATATTAGAAAACCTATGAGTTATTTGACCCTACATGTAAAATACAACTCCCTTCTCTCCTCTAGCCTTAAAAAATTGGTCTAGCTGGCAAACAAATGAGAAATTACTCCCTTCAGGATCCATACAAGAGTTAAAAAAAACAATCTGAGAGAGTTTACATCTGAATGATATTAGAACAAAACTTCAGAGGAGCAAAGATTTAAAAAGTGAGTAAAAGATATCAAGGTTTCACTTCTGTTATTTAGAGAACTTCAATTTTTCTTTTTAAACAAACAAAATTTTCTCTTTTGTGAGAAATGGGCTACTTTATAATCAAATGATTGCTTTTTTTCCCCAAAAGGTCATAACCCTTAAACAGCTTTTTTTTTTAATATGCGATTTCTTACAAATGGAAAAAAATTATTAAGTACCTGAAATAGTATTAATGCAACTTAAAAAAAAAAATCAACTTGTAACATTACATAGCCCCCAGTAATGATCTGCAAAGAACCCCATGCACTTGCATCCCTGTGACTGTATTGGAGTGTGGCCTCAGTCAGCACTTCTCAAAAGGGGGTCCTTAGGAAGCAGACACTTTCCTTCCATTAAAAGAAATAACATACATTTAAACCCTTTTCCCATGCAAGTAATTGGAAAATTACCACTTCTGCAATGCTAGAAAATTATGAAGGGAATGAAGGTCAGCACAATTTCTTAGTGGACATAAATATATATAAACAAGGCAATCCTTCTCTAGCCATGTGGCCCAGCCACAAGCTTAAGAACTCCTGGTACAAGCCTATTTAAATTGCAGATTTTTATGGGAGTTTTTAATACTTTGTGTTTGTCAGGTTGCTTATATATGCTCCCATATATAAGCTTCCATTCTTGCAGTCTCTTAGCCTTCTGCCTGCCTGCAGTTCCTCAGGGCAGAGTGAATTATAAAAGAAAAATGGTATAAATCAAAATTCTTTGTAGATTACACTGTGGGGGAAAAAATAGAGAGAAACACAATGCTCTTACTGCGTAACTCTCAATTATAGAAAAATAACATCAGTGAGAAAATTACTGCTTTCATAATTACTCTTCTCAATAATTGTTTTTTGAAATCCCATGGAAAGCTCTCAGAGTGCATTTGAAACTTTGAAGCAGTGAAGTAGATCAAAGTACATCTGTGTTTATTCTCTCTTACTAAGGAAGCTGTACGGTATTTGACAGCTACAGGCAATGTGAATTGTGTGGAACTTGTAGGATCAAAACAGCAATAAACTTTAAGCAGTATATGTCTTGATAGATTTAAATACAAAATATGAATGTTATGTTGCCAGTTCAATGGATTGTGGTTTTTTCCTCTCCTCAGGATAAGTGTGCCATGTTTTAGACAAGAAACAAAAAAAAAATAGAAAAATGGTATTTCTTTTAGTCACGAAAAGTGTAGCTTTCCTGTATTTTAACCAAACTGTATTTGGGGGGAGAGAAAAAAGTTAAAGTCTGAATTGAAGAGAGAGGAGAAAGACATAGGACATGATTAAATGGATTAGATCACCTCTGGAACACAGACTTCCATCAGGAGTGTGTGTATTGCTACAAACACTATCACCAAATCTTCAATACAGAAATACTTCTATGGGTAGGAATAAATCAGAGCCAGCATTAACAAATGACAGTACCTTCTTTGACAGAGAGAACAATTGCAGAGAGATTAAGAACACCTTTTCTCTGTCATTCAGTGCTTTGACCAATGGCTCCATCAGGATATCTGTTTCTTATATGGCCTGGCTACATTTGCTAGAGCTGTAGCTGGAAAGAAAGGGACCTTTTAGTGTTACTGGCCCAGCCTTTGCAATGAAAAACTCATAGAGGAGCAAAATACCGAGGAAGATATTTTGCCTGGAAGCACAAGTTCATCCTCCGAAGCAACAATTACCCTTGGCTTTGTCAATTTTCCAACAACAGCTGCTAGTTATCTGTCATATGAATATGCTTTCAATATACTGTGCAGCTGGACCAACTTGAAACCAATTTGAAAAACATGTTTATAGAGAAAGGCAAAGGAAATGACCTGTAACATTGTAGACACAATATGTTCCACATGAGAGCTCCATCAGTTGAGTTTTTACCAACTCAGTTATTTTATTATCATTCAAGGTCTCCAGTTTTCATTGTGCTGCTCTTTGTTAGTAGGTCTAGGAAGCCTCTGACTTTCAATCTGTTTCTAATATTTTCTGTGGTTCTTTGGTCCCAGAGGAAAAGCAGCAGTAAAACAGCCATTTAAGTGAATGGCTCCACCACACATTCCTGTGCAACTACAGAGGAGTGCAATGACTAAACCAGGATTTTCTTGCCTTGTAGGTGTGTGAGAAGAATGAGCAAGCAGGTATTTCCTTTCTTTTGTGGCCATGAAGAGACAAGAACGAGCTTCAAAGGAGAGGTGATATGAAATGGTTCCAAATAAATGGTTTTTCTTCCAAGCAAATTCCCTGTAAAATGTGACAAATCTGCCTTGAACAAAGTGATCCACCTTCCACCCATCCACCATTCATATCAGAATTTAATGAAATGTGACAGATAGACTACAATTCTAACTATTCTGGATGTTAAGGTCCCATCTTTGAATATAACGAAGGAGAAAGCTGATGAAGAGTCTCATCTTTCTGCATAAATTCTTAATTTGATCCAGAATTATCTGCAGTAAGCCAAACTAATCACCTTTGTTTCATGACAAAATCTCTTATTTCAATTCTCAGAAGCTTGTTATTCAGTGCGGGGGAGGTATTGAACATCATGACCTATTCTTATTTCCCTGATTGAATAACCATTACCAGTTTCTTCAAACATGAGAGAAGTTACAGCAATTAACTTAATTCAGAAAATACAAAGGTAGCATAAAGGAAGCAAAATATATAATTAAAAATTGTGTATGAATCAGAAACAAGCAAAATCCCAAACTTCTGTTGCAAGCCTTCCAGTGAGAAAACAAAGTCAAATGTTTGACATACAACATACTGCAACATCCTGAACATACCAAGTGTCAGCTTTGCTTAGGTAGGAAAATCTTTGGCAGCAAACCAAGAGGAAAAAATTCCCCAACCCTTCTACAAGCAGTCTGCTGCATAGTAGTAAAAACCAGCCAAGCACAACAGGGAAGGAGCATCATCTTTCACTATGAAATTTCTCAAGGTAGTAGTATTATGGGGTTTTATAGGGGAAAAATAGCATATATATATTTTCCATATTTTTGCATACTTGGATCCAGGCTCCTGGACCAGATCTCCTAATGTCATTTGCATCAAACGAGCAGCTGAGCTGCTCCATGGCTGGAGTGCTTAGTCACAGAACATCACGGGTGTGACATACTGGCTCCAGAACACAGCACTGGGCCTTGGGATGCCTTTTGCATGAGACACTACAGCAACATTTCCACATCAAAATATATACTTAAATAAATAAATAAATAAATAAATAAATAATTCACAGAAATTGAAAGGATTTCAGATAGCTGTGATGTTTCAGGAGGCAGAGGATCAAAGTGTGGTCTCTACTCCTTCTTCATTCCTTCCTAGCAGATCTGATTTCAGAGCTGGAAGCTGAGGAGTGCAGAGAAATGTAAGTAAGAAGCAGAGATAAATTAGTAGCAAAAAGCCTCTGTCTAAAACTGGACCTGCACATTCCCAGATTTACAAACTGTTTCCAATTAAGCTGGTAAAAAGAATATTTTTTTTTATTATGTTTTACCAAGCAAAAAAAGCAAAATTATTTAACTTAAACATCTAGACTTGCCTGGGTGTAATATGGAAGAATCTGGACACTGAATGTAAAGCAGCTATCTTATCTGTGATGCCTAAACATTTCCATGTGTACAGACAAAAATATTTCCCAAGAATGGTGTTGTTTATGTTCTGCAGCTTGCTTGTTTTTCCTTCACTGAACTCCTTTTCATACAAGTTTAACAGAGATTTTTTCAACTGAATTAATTTTCAGATAACTTGATGAAACTGAGATTTGACTATGGCTACAAGATGAAATTGTTTGCACTCTGTATGTTTTCCTTTGTTTCATGAAGCCTACTGTTTACTGGAGAATAGCAAATTAATAATTTCTAGAAAAGTCCAATTTTATCTTTTGTAGTTGAAATCCTATGCATAAAAGGAACTTTTCATCTGGGCAAAAATCCATACCTCAGTCAGATTTGGTTCCACACACCTCAGTAGCACGAATGTGATTTATTGTTAATGTTTTCCCTGTGATGTCTCACAAATAGCTAATACACTTGTTTAAATCAGACAGGTTCCCTGCTCAGTCTGAGCTTTGTTTACTTACATGTTCATAGAGGAACAAAGAGTGCCAAGATTAATTCATTCAGTTTAATTTGCTATCTCATACTCTTGTAATGAGCAAGCTCTCACTACAGTTTTTGCAATTAGCATGTTTTAATAAGGCTGTCCAAGTATAGATTATTAGCCCAATTAATTGCTTTGGGAAGGGTTTTATGAATACTTCTAATCAATTAAGAACCATGAGTCTTTTGAAAACAAATATATTCTTACATGAACAAATTGATGTGCAGAATCTATTTGAATTTTTTGTTTGGTTTTTTTTTACATGCTTCTTTGGATTTGCTGTGTTGTTTGGTTGGTTTTTTTTTTCTTTTTTTGCAATATGACATAGGAAATCTAACTGCAAACTCCTTTAGAAAGTAAGAAAATAACTAATTTTAATGACCTTTCAATGTATATGTTTCATATGGGAAGAAGCCAGAGAAATAGCCAAAGTCTTATTTGATTACAGTGGAGTTCTACTTTCTTCTGCAGCTTATGAATTTGGGTTACTTAGATAGATGCAAACTTTATTAGAGAAACTTTACTAGTTTCTAAATGGTCTTGTTTTTCCGAAATGGTAGAACTCCCTGACCTTTGCCCAGGTGTAACCACTGTTGATACAACCTGTCTCTCAGCAATGGGAACTGGATTTCAAAATGGTTCAGAGTTGAAGGCAACTATCCAAGCCCTAAGCTCAGACTTTATCAAGTCTGCAGATGAAAAACAAGCCATACAGGAGAACGTTCATGATTTATATCACCCATGAAGGCCATCACATACAAAAAGCAAAACAGAACAGTAAATTATCCAGCAATCTGTAAAAAGAAATTTCAGTTAGGCCTAGGGGTGGAATCAAACTGCTCAATCCACTCTCTTCCTTGAACCTTCCTTGTTGATGGGTTTTTTTTAAGCGTCTTGGACTCTCCCATTATCTGTCATCTCCCTTCACTCCCACTGGTGGTGATCCTGCTGTGCTCTGTTAACACCAATATAGCATCATTATCTGCATTTAGTGTTTAGTAATTAGTGGGATGAAGTGGAGATTCATCTGCCAGTCTAAATCCTTCTGCTAAAACTGGAGGTGGATGAGAGCACACTGACAGCCTGATTTACCCTCAGCCCCTGCAGAGCCCAGAATGGGAACTAGGGGAACACTGAGAAAGACAACATGCTAACCATCCGAATTAGAAACCCTGGAGAGGCCTCTGCAGTGGGCAGATACTCCTGTATCTTGTTACAGAATAATTCTAGCACCACCTCACCAGCATCTGGTTCCGGCATTGTTGGAGACATTATATAGGTGTAAACGATGTGCTGATCCACACCAGAAGAGGAACTCCTAGACCCATCAGATAGATACTGCACAAATATGGGAGTTGAAAGTTTCAACTGGCTTCTATTAATCAGAGCACTGAGGGTTCAGTTACTCATGTACTTTTTTAGATTATGACTTTTTTGCTGTAGTCATAATTTCTCACTGTATACCATGTGCTGACCTCAGCACCTTAAAAACTGTAAGGGAAAGGACCTTATGCTTTTGTGTATCTTTGAGCTATGGCTGAGTCCTGCCATGACCCTGCCAATCTTACAGAGTCCAGGGAACAGGCCTGAGTAAGAAAATCAGCCAGTCTTTTATATGACAGAAAGCTCAGCCCAAGGACAAGCTAATTAAGCAGAAGATGTCCATTACCAATGAGTATAAGGTCAGTCCTTCTCACTGCTTCATTAAATATCTTTTTTCTGTTTGGCACTAAACAGATTCTTGATTCTTAGTTTCTGGAATTCTGGAACTGCAAATACTTTTATTCACTTTTTCTATATTAGTATATATCACACTTTTTTTCAAACAAATAAGAATTTGAATGTATATTATATATTCAGCTTCTAGCTAGGGTAATAAAGTACTTTCTAAATCCTAAGCAAGTTGTGCGTGGATCATATAATGAAGCTGCAATACTACAGTCTTAATCTGACTACTAGAGGTCAATGGTAAAAATATGGTCTCTATGTCACAGAAGATACACTGGCAAGAATCCACTGACTCTAAAAAAGAAAAGTTATAGGTTTTGCTGTTTCTCACCTGATGAGTCAATAGCAGTTGTACAAACTCATCCTAAAGTCATGAGAGCTGCCTTTTTTTTGCTTCATACCCAAGATCTCATTACTTCCATTCTTTTCTCTCCTTATTCATTACTTGCTCACATGTTAAGTAGCATCTGAAAATGTGAAAAAATAATAAAAAAAAGAAGATACCTACACATAGCTATCAAACCAGTAGGATATGAGCATGTCCCAGGGCCCTACAGTTGAAAAAGCCTTTGATGAATTAAAAGATGCAATATTAATAATATATAAATCAAGAGAAAGTACCAAGAAAGCTTGGAGCACATGCTGGATAGCAGATTCTGCTCATCCTGGCCTCTTCAAAGTACTCTCAAAGGTCTTCAGAATATATTCAATAGTATTACTCTTCAAACCTATGGTTAGCATATATTACCTTAACAAATAAATGATCATAAGAGGGTCCCCATACATCAAACACATGTGCCTGGACTGCGGCCCATGTTAGAATTTAGGCATTGCTGATCTTTTGGAACATAATAAATATCAAACAATATTAAGAATATAAATTTGTTAATCAGGGATTATAAAACTGACAATATTTTGTGACTACAAGATTGTGGACTTTTTAAAATGTAGATCAACAAACTATATGATTCAGGAAATCTGTATTTACCGAAACTCCTAGAAAAATAGACATTATTTATCCTCAGACTTTTGGACTCAGTTTGATAACAAATGGGATGAAAGACTTCATAGGATAAAGGATGCTTCTGAAATGCTAACACTGATGTGTATTTTTTCCTTTTATCACTCTGTGGTTAGCCTTCATAAGCTTTTCAAAGTGGAGTACCAGAGTATTTCTATTCAAAAAACTGAAATAAGAAATTACTACAAAGATGAATTTCAGCTGGAATATAGCCAATTATTAACAGGGAATGCTCTTTGTGAGTGACAACATCATAGGAGGCTGTATTTTTAATCATCTAAAAAGCAAACAACTGCAAGAAAATTGCAATAGCTGACACTGGTTTTCAGTTTTGCTTACCCTAAGACAAAATACATGTCCTAAAGGAAAATACTACACATTCTCATTTTGGGACTCAGCTGGTTTTGTTACTTTCTTGATTAGACAAAAATTGATTTTTCCCTCTGAACCTTTTCAAAGACATAGGTAATGCAAGCTCTGCTCTCTGTGATAAGGCCAAGATTTACTCAGCCATGGCCAACTGATGTGCTGTTGGCTTGTAATCAGATGCTAAAAAGAACAGATGGCTTACACAACTTTAATTTGCTATTTTATTTATCCTTATGCTGCCCCTTTATCATATAAGTATTAAACATTTATATTATACAGTTAGAAAGACAAGACAAGACAATTTAGAGCTAGTTTATGAACTAATCTGACAAACCACCATCAATCCTGAGATGCAAAATAAATCACTTAAGTAGGATTCCAGATAATTGTTTTTTTCTGACCTAGTTCGGAATGGAAACAGCAAAGACTACCATTACAAATTCTAGTATACAGTAATGCTTGCCAGCTCAGTAGTTGATGCTACATCAGTGATTGCGGAGAAAAATAAACAAACATAAAACAAAAAAAAAACAAACATCATCTCCAACTTCATGAAAAGCAAATAATTTCTTAAAAGTAAACTCAAGCACTGAAATCTGGCAATCTTCTATTTCCAAAATGCTTCTCAACAGAGAATGATGACATCTCCAATTTGTTCTATTACTTCTTGTGATCTTTTATTCATTGCAAGATCTGGGTCTGATCATCTCCACATGATGGTCTTAGCACTTGTCTTCACGGGATCAGACCATTTCATCTGATAATGTAGATCTTCTCATCCTAAAATTGAAACTTCTGAAGACTTTGCAGTATTGTTTTGGCACTTGGTCAGAATAGCTCCTGATGTCATCCTTCTTAGGAGACTTGAATATAAGGAAGATTATTGCTGGACAAGAGTTTGCAATGCTACAAATTAGGTCATTAATTGCAAACTAAGTTCAAACCCCTATGATTTGACAAAGACAGTTCTCTGTAAGTAGGCTCAGTACAGTTTTCGAGTCTCCTTATAAGGAGAGATTCATCCCAGGTCATGAACTGCTGCATTTTTTGTACACTGATTTAAAAAATATATTTCTAGCCATTCTGTATCTAAGGCTGCTTCACTGAGTTGACCCTAGAGAATCTCATAAAATACTAGGTGTACTAGGTCTCATGCCACATTCATTCTTAAAATACTCATTGACAATTCAAATTTCTGCACTTTGAAACTGTAACTACATCTTTTAATCTGAGATTAATATATATTAAATTTCTAATAAATTTCCACATATTATATGATAAGCATACATGTAGAAACTATCTGTGTGTGAATCACTTTAATTTGTCTGGTCACTCAGGCATAACAGAAGACAGAACTGAGCTCATCAATTCCATTCTTTATTTATTTATACACTGATTCATTTAGAGGCTCCCTGTTGAAAACATCAGTCACATCAGGACACAGCATCAGCAGACAATTAACGTTACATTTAATGCCAAGTACTCGTTAAGGAAAACTAAACAGATGCAAGTGCAGTGATGCAAACACTCTATTGTTTCTCAGTGTAGGCAAAACACGAAAGGTAAAGCTAAAAATGCTTTTGTATGACTACCTTTCATTTGATCTTCTTAGCCCACATGTAATGCCCACAGTATTGCTTAACTTATAAGATATTTACCTCTGATCCATACATGATTAAATTAGAGAATGTGCAAGAATCAGTGACTGTATTATCTGAAGAATATGTACAACTCTACTATTAGAAATTTCTCTAGCTGTTACAAATTTCTACACTTTCAGTTCTGCAGACATCTGACCTAAGTTTCAGTGAAATCACTGGGCAAAGAACCAGTTCAGTACTTTCCTTCTCTGTTGGGGGAAAAAAAATGGTAATTGGTATATCCCACCTGTGTTTCCTCTTCCTTTGTCAAAGTCAGTCCCATATTATTCAGGAAGAGGGACATCGTGGTTAAGACCAGACATGCTCCAACAGCACCTGATGGACATCCACCATTACATAAAGTAACAAAAAAAATTATAAAGTTTTCAATTCAGCAACAAAATTATTTTAAAAAATTAAACAAATTTCACATAAACCAGAAAATAACAAAGTAAATTAAATTCACTTTCTCATATCAAGAGTATACCCAGTTCAAATAGCAATGTTCTTTAGCCAGGCCCCCATGAGACTTTAGGCTGTTTTCACAGGTGTAGAGTAAAACACACATTATAAATAGTATGCAAATAAAACAAGGCCAAGGGAATAATCTATCAGTTGATCAGTGCGTTGTTCTGGTGTATAATTGACAAAAGGCAGGACAAAACAGGATATAAAAGCAGCATGAAAGAACTGAAAACCCGTTCACATTTTCTTTAAAAAAATGTGGGCGCTCTTGGTTCTCATAGGTGCTGCATCTGTTTCTGCTCATCTGCAGGATCCTTCCTTTGACGGGTAAGAATGGACATCAAGTTTTATATTTGCATGGGGGTTTTTGCACAAGCAAAAGTCTTTCAACTGGCTTACCTGTTTCAAATCCAATCTTTTTCTCCCTTTCCAGGCAGAAGGTGTTTCGTGTGATTCCACAGAATGATGAGCAGGTGGAAATCCTCAATTCCCTTGCCAGCATCATGCAGGTGAAGAACCTGGGGAAGTGGTTATATTGTAGTTGAAAAAAACATTTCTTCTTTTGCTCAACTAACATTTATCTTTTTTCAAAAAATCATATTACTGAATTAAAGACCTAATCTTGATTCAGTTCAAGTCAGCTGAGTGTTTCTTCAGAAGGAATAGGACAAGGTGATAAATCTAAAGCTATACAAATACATTTCAATACCCTCCTAGAAAGTCTGGTTGACCCAGTCTGAATATCAAATAATAAATAAATAAATAAATAAATCTTAAATTTCTTATTCAGTGTGGGGTGGTTTCAAGAATGTATGAGATAAATCATGGAAATTCCAACTTCCAGAACTTTTACCATTACAGGCAAAACATTTTGCTCATGTAAAGAGTATAGAAATTCATACTCCCAACAAATCGAACTTTTCTTTGGCCTCTAGTCTCTCAAGTCATTTTTCCTCTTCTGGCTTTCCTTTAAAGCTTCCTTTCTCTCCAAGCTGCATGTTTCTCACTGACCTTGATGTAGATATATGATGACACGGTGACATGATGAAAAACAATAAAGACAGAAAATGTGTTTTCAATATTTCTCTTCAGCTTTGATGTTGTAAAATAGCTGTTGGTGAAAAAGACACCATTATCTGTAGGATGAAAGGATGGTATTTTTAATGAAGTACAGATGTGGAGAACTATCAGCAACAGGCTAGTATAGCATGCTGGAACAGTATTCTGAAGAAGAACAAACTATTGGAATGGTGCTGCCAATATTAAGAAAATTAATACATACCATGCTTGCTTTTAAGTGTGTAGAATAAAGGGATTGTTTGTTTTCTTTTCCTTTTAAGCAAAGATCCTGAAATACCATTGTTATACAAAGCAATCAGTCAGGAATGATGTAATCCTGAATTCTGGAACAGTCACCTTACTTGATGACACATAATTCATGAATAACTAGTGCAAATTCTTTTACACTTCCAGTTAAAATTTAGGTTGATACTTCTGGCAAGCAAGGTCTGATCAGTGTAACAGGATAGGAAAGAAATTCAGTATATTAATCCCAATCAACATCACCATCACACATAAACCAACCTAAAAATCACAGCCAGATGTATATATTTATTTGCTTATGTATTCATTTGCCCTTCTTTCAGGTTGACTTTTGGCAGCCAGACTCTGTCACTCTGGTAAGGCCAAAAATGCAAGTTGATTTCCGAGTTGGAGCTGAGAATGTTTTTGAGGTTGAAGAACTTTTGAAGGAAAGTGGAGTGGAGTATCGGTAAGTTTGTTCTCACTACTGTACTTTGAATGGAAGAGGACTAAATCTGGGGAGAATGTGTTTGAGCTTTTCATATTGGTCAACTGATTTTCCTGTCATGAACTCTGTCCCTCCTGTGGGTGCCTCTACTGAGTTCAGCTTTCCTATGACAGTTCAAGTGGACTGTAACTACTCTCTGTTGAAGGGATGAGGTGAAATGTTGACAGAGGCAAGATACAGGAAGCAAAGATGCACTACCAGAAATTTCCCCGAGGTGAAATCTCATTGCAGTACAGTGTGGAAGGGACAAGAAAGATTTCCCACTAAAGACAAAATTCACCAGAGGTCTAGAAAGAATCAGAAAGCACATCAGATGAGTTTGCATGACACTAACAGGGAACTGAAGCCAGAAAATGGTGAGTCCCAAGGATCACCATGAGCAGCTCCCCACTGAGTTCTCTAAGTTCCAGAACAACAGCCAGAGGGCCAGAAAACCCCGACAGGTGACAAACAGAAGACAGTTGCCAGGTGAAAGGCCAAGCGAGCGGAGAGAACAAATTCCCGGGACAGTCTTGGGCTTTCTCAAGTCACACAGAAGATCCACAGCAAGGATTTCTCCAAAGAGAGAACTTTTAGTTGTATATTTACTTAGAAGTAAAAAAGCTCTGAGCTGACCAAATACAACTGCAGCGTAAGTGGAGGGAACAGAGCAAATGGCACATTACACATCACTGAGAACAGAAACATTGTAGTGAGCAGCACTAAGGGAAGAATAAGGAGAATAAGCAGTTGCCTGGTCCTGCTCTTTAGTTCATCTCCCAGTCACTACATAAGCATTAACTGAGGAAGAGAAATTGACTTTCAGCTGGAGTGGAGCCAAGTTGTTCTGTCTTCGTTTCTCCTTTCGCTCCACCTGAGCATTGCAGATTGGCTCTGCCCAGCCTCATTATCAGGCTTTTTTGATGTCTAAAGGATAATCTGTCAACATTATGTACTCGAACAGTGAAAGTCAGTATTATTTGATCAAATTTTTATTATCTCATTTAGCTGAGTGTAGAATTTTTGTCTCTCAGCCCCATTGTTGTTGCTACTAGACCAAACTCCTTCATAGGACACCACACAGTTCTCATGAAACATAACTATTATGATCTGCTAAATCCAAAGGTAACCCATCCTAAATTTACTGGCCTCATGTTAATCATGGCTAATTTGGATGCTACTATGGGAACAGAATCTAAAACCACTCTGGAATAAAACATTTTCAATAGTGCCACAGTGCACATACAGCACAGGAATCCAATTTTAGTGGAATTTCCTCTTTAGCAATGGAGGAGTAACTCTACATGTATTAGCTTTGCTATAATATTAATGAACTTCCTCAGGTCCATGCACAAATCTTTTGATTGCAACAAAGGCCATAAGGTCTGGAAGCTGTCCCTGGCAAACTTGAGTGGGTTGTCCTTGTGACAACCCAAGATGTTATAATTCGTTTGAAGTGCAGCTGCAGTGCCATGACATGTCAATGTAGTCGTTTGCACTGTTTGTTCTGAAGGCTGGTGATGCCTCACAAATTGGCCTCCTGTTCTTCTATCCAAGTCAGAAATGATCAAGGACCTATCCTGGATGAGTGAGATTTGTAAATGTGTTAAAACAGGCACTGGAAAAACAAGAGGACTTCATTTTTTGATGGCCAAGGTTGAAATATAAGCAAAAGGTTCTCAAGAGTATGCACAATGATGAGCTGTGCCTTTATGTGAGCCCTAGGGAAAGGTGAATAGGAGAGATCCAACCGAACCCGTTGTGATGCTGTGGTTTCCTTGCTATTGTGTGTTCTATTTAATAGCCCACCTCACATGCAATAAAGTAGCTTAGAGGATGGACAATGCCACCTGCAACAGAGCTGTCAAACCACAGCTAAACTTAGGAAGCTTGGTTTGACAGAGAATTTCATCATGCAAAACATGGGTTTCTGCATGGGATTGAAGCATTGCTGCAGTCTAACTCTCCTCCAATGCCAAAAGTTCAAGAGAGGGCCCTTTTCCTATTGAGGCAGAGGCATCTGGCAACATGAGATCAGCCCAGAACTCATTTTATAGAAAAACTCTATCTTAGCATTGCCATTTTTCTTAAGCCAAACTTGCCACCCTGGAGGTTTGTTAGTATGGGAGTAAGCAGGCAGGTGTTAACTGGGAGAAGCCCATTGCTCCCTGATCATTCTGGTGGCAAGGCTGAGGTGGGAAGTAGGTTGAAACTTGAACCTGATACATCTTATTTTCTACCTGCCCACCTTTCACTTCACAATCCATATGGCCTTCATTCCAAGAACACCTTAAAATGTCTTACTTTCCTGCTAGATTGTTGTATGTTTCTCTTTACACTTTCCATGGTGCCTTATTGCAGAGTTCTGATTGACAACCTGCAGGCTGCGCTGGACGCCCAGTTTGACAGCAAATCTCGTGCCACCGGCCACAGCTATGAAAAGTACAACGACTGGGACACGGTACAGTCTAGAATTTTAACTCATTGTCAGCTTGGTACCTTGGCCTCTGTAGTCAAAGTGGCTTTCGTGTGCTTCCTGCCTTCTTCCCTTTTCCTCTTCTGCTCCATCAGTTGGTATGATAATGCCTCCAAACTCTCCTTCCTCTTCTCCTTTATTGCTCATTACTGAGCTAGTTTGTGCAACCCATCCTCCTACATTTATTTCCTCTGCTTCTGCTCCTAGTGTTGCAAAGAACCTCTGGCAGAAATCCAATGACCAGGCTGAGATGCTTCACAACTAATTTCCTCTTTCCTTTTCACTACTTCTCCCATCTCCTCTGCCAAACAACTTGATTCCATTCCCTGCCCCAGTTCTAGGCCTTCATCTCACAGCATAAGTTCTCCTCTGCTTCCTCCTTTTTTCACAGTCATGCTAATTTTTCCTGACCTGTAATCTTGGCCATATCACTTGTCACATCTGTGCAGTGGCTCCTTGGAAATCTACAAATTCTGTTAAGTATTAGGCCACATTAGATGCTCAGAAGGACTGTCCTGGCTTGAAGTCTGTAAATTAATTAGTCTGGACCTGAGGAACAGAGACTCAATAAATTTAACCTCTTTATTACACAGATAGCTGCTTGGACTGCTGATATTGCTGCTCAGAACCCAGACCTCGTCTCTCGTAGTGTAATTGGGAACACATATGAAGGACGGCCAATGTACCTTCTCAAAGTAAGTGCTTTGATTTCTTCATGCCAGACTTTTCCCTTATTAACCTCTGCGAGTTTATGATGTCTATTAAAACACCAATGGTGCTAACATAATACCAGATATTTTGCAAAAAATCTAATGTATTTTGTTTACTACTACTATGATATTTTTTTTTAAGGCACATAATGAATTATTAGAAGTTCAGATTATAAATTCAATCACACTCCTGAGAGCTATTTGAATGATTATCTACCTTTATGTGTTCTCCATCTGTTGTTTGTAAACCCACTTAGGCTAAAAGGATCTAGAAATGTCAGTCTCTAGCAACTGGAAACATATTTGTTTGTATCTTTGTCATATATAATTTTGAGCTGGTTTTGACTGAGGTAGAGTTATCTTTCTTCTCAGTAGCTGGTACGGGGCTGTTTTGGATTTCTGCTGATTTGGAAACAGTGTTGATAGTTCAGAGATGTTTTAGTTATGACTGAGCAGTGATTACACAGAACCAAAGCCTTTTCTGCTTCTCACACCACCCCACCAGTGAAGGGGTTGGGGGTGCACAAAATCTGGGAGGGGACACAGCCAGGACAGGTGACTCCAAATGACCCAAGAGACATCCTAGATCATATGGCATCATGCTCAGCAATAAACTAGGGAGAAAGTGGGTCAGGGTCACTGCATGAGGACTGACTGGCCAATTGTTTTCATTTGCATCACTTTTCTTTCTTGGGGTTTATTTCTCTTTGTTATTTTCCTCCTTCCATTATTATTATTATTATTATTATTATTATTATTATTATTATTATTATCATCATCATCACTATCATCACTATCATCACTATTATCACTATTATCACTATTATCACTATTATTATTATTATTATTTCAATTATTAAACTGTTCTTATCTCAGCCCACAAGTTTTTTCTGAGTGAGCTGCTGAGTGGTACTTAGTTGTCAGCTGGGGTTAAACCACAACAATTTTTTTCATAACATTTACAAATTAGTAAGACAAATACTTAAATAAAGGTGAAAGGATAAAGAGTACTTGCCCAAAAATTCATAAGCATTTACAATAACATATCATTCAAACAGACAAGATCAACTTTTAGAAACACCAAGTTTCAATAAATCAAATAAATCAACAGTGCAGAATAATCAAATAATCTGAGGGAAGGTTATCTACATTAATAAGAATGAAATTATTAAGAGTATTGTTCTAGCTTGAATATCACAGTCAGCTACAGCTGGGAGAACCTCACAGATTTCCATTTAAACAAGGAATTCTGTATTTGTATAAAGTTTGACTTTTTAGGTCAGCAAGCTGACTGACTTGTTCTGCATACAATTTATTTTGGTCAAGACTCAGGGGAGTTTTTTGTTGTTTTTTTTCCTAGATTGGAAAAAGTGGTCCGAATAAGAAAGCCATCTTTATGGATTGTGGTTTCCATGCAAGAGAGTGGGTCAGCCCTGCTTTCTGCCAGTGGTTTGTGAAAGAGGTCAGTAAGCGTAATGATGAAAAAATATTTTACAAAATGCAACTATGTTTAAGAAAATCTTAAGTGAGCAGCAAGAGCTGAGGCCACTGCAGATTGCCTTTTAACCTCCAAATACCTGCATGCATATCCCTTCTCTCACCTCAGATGGTTAAGGTGTAACTACTGAAACCAGATCTTAGTGTTTGAACCTGTAATCTTTCAACAGTGTAAGACAACCTGAAACGTGTAAGA
Organism: Lepidothrix coronata; assembly: GCF_001604755.1. NCBI lineage: Eukaryota > Metazoa > Chordata > Aves > Passeriformes > Pipridae > Lepidothrix > Lepidothrix coronata. The sequence goes on along the minus strand of NW_016690209.1, from coordinate 6,709,977 downwards.
GGTACTAACAACTACAAGGGTTACTCACACAGTTTGTAAATTCTTTTTTGCATCTGTAGCCAGAGAAAGGTGAGAGAAAAGCAAACAAGTCTGCTAACACTATAAAAATACTCATGTTCTGTACACAGCCATAAAAGAAATAAGGAAATTCAAGGGCACATCAAAGGGCATCTGAATGCACTTCAGAACAGCTGACTTCCTACAGTGTCTGGTGCTGTATTCCTCACAACCAGCTTTACTCAGTAAGGAGAGAGGGTGGAAACCTACCCTCAGGTCAGCACAAGGTGCACTGACAAAATGTACCCAAGAGAGGAGGAAGAGCACATATGAAGCTCCCTAAACTCCAGAAAGAGGGAATTGCATATACATCCCTTTGAACTGCCACTTCAAATTATGTAGAATGTTTTCTAAAATATGAAACCATATTCAGAAAAGTGCTGCACAGGTAAAATTATCTTCACTTCAGTCTGGAATACTTGATACTTCAGGCCTTGAATGAAACAATTTTATCTTCTTTACCTTTTCATTCTCCTCACCACCAATATAAAGCAGGTGGGAGTTATATGCTACACACTTGTCTTCACAGAGAAGAGTTATATTACACCTCAGCTGGGGGAGATCAATCTATTTAGCAGAACAACTTACTGATTGAATCTGAAATTTTGTAAGAATTTCTGCTTGAAGATTAAAACAAGCAAACATACAAACACAAACCAGAAGCAGCAGCTGGAATTTAAAACCCAAGTGAAGGAAAGCCAAACTACATGAGCGAGCCATGCTGGCAGAGGCATTGGTGGCCAGTATAATCTCAGTGTTATCAGACAGGCATGCGGTTTGTGTAGGGAGCAGTGGAAATTGGAAGTGACATTTCAGTGGAGTCAATGGGAATGTGATTTCATTAGAGCCTAATAAGGCTGCAGACAGTATGTGCTACCATTTCTCTCTCAGCAATTCACGTCACTGCAGCTGTCATTTTCACTGTCTGGTCACTTAATTCATGGGGGTACCTGACACCAGCAGCAGCTGTGCTCAGTGGGCCCAAATGTGGATAGGCAGAAGTGCTTCAAAAGCCCTGAGCATCATCAGTGGTTCACCTGGGATTGCTTCTAGACATAAAAGTGAAAAAAAACCAGAGAAAAACATGAGCAAGGTGGATTGTTATATGCATCTCGAAAAACCCCCACCCAAACAACAAAAGAAAAGAAAAGCATAAAATAAAACACAGGAAAAGCAATTTCAAGTGATCCGAAACTGCTGTTCTAGATTCTACATCCCACCCTTCCACTTGCTAGTTACAGGACAAAGAATGCCTTTCTCCATTGCATAGCTCCCTGTGTTGTCCTTCATGTCTCTGTAAACGGAACACGGGTACAACACACTTAGAGCAAATTTCTGTGATCACTGTATGCACCATCAATGAATCTGTGAACAAGAATACAGAGTCCCAGGCCATGAACAATCAGGATATACAGGTTTTAGGGCAGGAATTCTTGTGTTTGTTATTCAATGTATGTGTCTGGAAAAGTCCAGGGAAAAATCTACCTCCCTAGGAGTATATGCATCCACAGTATTACGACTGCAAATGTCTTAGGATGTTATTTGGAAATATTCTCTATAGTTCTGATAGTTGATGAAATTTCTCTGCACAACAGATATAAAAAATGGTAATAATGATTTTTCCTTCTCACATAAATTCAACTCAAACATTTAAGGTGACAGGATGTAGGGATAATATATGGACAGGAACTTTGCTCTGTCTGTAATCAAGAAGCTAGTAGATGGAAATCTCTTTCCAGTGATTTATTATCCTGTTCAAATTCAAAATTGCTTCACCATATAATTTATCTACCAGTATGAGATGAGTTTCTAACAGCAGTGTGGTTTGAGTTGGTGTAAATCCTCTAAGTACATGTAATAACACAGAGGTGCCATCTCACATGCTGGAGTGACCTGGATAACTTTGCCTACCACATTCATTAATTCCTGATGCAGACCCAGGCCTTTATATATAAACAGGAGATACAGATTTATGAAGAGATCATCAGCTTTTTCTACTTTTCTCCAAATAGAGTGTTGAGACCTATGGTAAAGATACTGTTATGACTACACTTCTGGACAATTTGGACTTCTATGTTTTGCCTGTTGTTAACATTGATGGTTACGTTTACACTTGGACGAATGTAAGTATGTTCTTTTTTTTTCAGTGTTGTTGGAAAATCAACTGTTAGAACTCACTCTTAGTTTTCATCTTTTATTCTATTTCAGAACCGCATGTGGAGAAAGACTCGCTCTAAAAATGCCAATAGCATTTGCTATGGTACAGATCCCAACAGGAATTTTAATGCTGGCTGGTGCAGTAAGTATCTCCTAACAAGAGCTGCAAGAGATTATACAGAAGTGCAACAGCCAATATACTTAATTATGGGTTTCCCCTACCTGATGGTTGGTCCAGCTCTAGCTTGGGTGAAGACCTCCAGTGTAGCACTGTGCAGTAGCTTGTGTTCAATTTTTGGAGCAGTTTTGGGCAGAAAAAAACCAGACTTTGGCTACTAGCATCATCAGTATGGCTACTTCTGTGAACATACTTACACATATGCATATGCACGCACATATATACTTACACACATGTATACACATACATACACGTACACATACATCGCTAGGAGTTCAGAACAGAAACCAGAAGAGCCTTCTTTCATGGCGAGGGGTCTCTTCTGAATGGTTTCCACTTATCCGTTTCTTTAAAGTACTTAGAAATGGAGGAGATATGCAAGGAGAGAACTGCTAAGTACTGAAGCAAATCAATATCCCAAATCACTTCCATAATATAGGGCTTTACATCAATACTCATGTTCTTCCAACTGTGCACACTCTATAGGGCATATTTATGCAATGCTATGACACGTTTCCCAGTGTCTTAACTAGGCCATGAAATATTCCCTCCTCTGATACAACACGTGTGTCAGATGAATTTCCAAGGCTTATCTACTAAAGTGGTGTTACATGACTCTCCTAACAAGCAACTCGTTCATTAAATACTCACTAAAATCACCTTTCTTCTCAGCTACTGGGGCCTCAAAAAGTCCTTGTGCTGACACTTACTGTGGCTCTGCACCTGAGTCTGAAAAGGAGACCAAGGCTTTGGCTGACTTTATTCGTGAACATCTTTCTACAATCAAGGCATACTTGACGATTCACTCCTATTCCCAGCTGCTACTGTTTCCTTATTCATATACTTACTCACTGCCATCGGATTACCAGGAACTGGTAAGTCTCTTTGTCATTTTGACTTAAGGAAAAGAATAAGTAAAAATCATCACTCGCTATTTGAGGTCCATTTAACTTCAAGCAGTTTCTCTAACATCTGGAAAGAATCTGTACTGGCAGTTTTTGAAAATGTTTTAGTCTTTCTCAGCAAGAACAAGGGAAACCATGATGGCACAGGATAAACTTAAGGGCCTTATTTAATTCCCACATACACAATGAATTTTCCACAAGGTCAGTTTTGTCTTCCAGTCACGCTGTACAGAAATCCACTCTGCTGTGCAGCTCTGCATCTTCCTGACTCCAGGGGTTGCTGTGTATGTAGCTTTAATATACAACATAGAAATATTATGCCCTGTAAGCCAAGGTAGCAGCTTGATAGATTGTAATAACTATGAAATGGTTCAACTGGTACCATCAACAGCAGGCAAGGATCTCTGTCTTCGTACTGAACCTTAGTTCTCACTGAAGTAAAATGGTAAACTACTGGTACAGGTTCAGGACAATGAGGTAGTTCTTGTCAAAAATATAATTGAAAACAGTTAGATACAAAATAGGTAAAACGTTTCAGTTCTTAGGCCTTTTTCAAGAGGGCTGCATTCAAACACACATTTTATTTGAGAGAGGAGAGGATGAATGTGGGTTTTTTAAAGGGCAATGCCTCTTTTATTGATCCTAGAGAAAGGCCACACCCCAATTCCATTTAAGTAAGATAACAAAAGTCTGGAATATATATTTTCTTTATCCTTAAAAACAGATAGAGGGCTTAGAACTATTAAATGTGTATGAAAGCTGTAAACATTTTATCATGGCTAGGCATAAACAACCATGAATAATAAAATGACTTCACTTCTCTGGCATATTAGCAATTAGAAGCTGTTGGCAGGGAAAACAACACAGCAAGACAAAACAAACACATTTTGATTCCCCCTCTTTCCAGGATGATGCCAAAAGTCCAAGGCAACAACACTGTGTGTTGCTTTGCTGTGCAGGTTTGACAGATTTATGACTATTCCCAAATAGATGTCTTGATTCTGAAGCACAAATACAAACTGGGGCCAAGAGTGAAGTTTCTTGTTAGATTTTTTACAGCCTAAAAGAAAAGATAAAGATTTTGTTTTCTTAATTTATATTCCAGGAATTTTTTAATCAGAATTATTCCAGGGAACTATAGTAATTTCTTGTCTTCAGTTTTTACAAAAGCTTCGTATTTCACACATTGCAGTTTAGTCTAAAGTAATGAAACAGCACTAAACCCTTGAAGCTGCTTTGTTGTCAAGATCACAAAGTTCCCATTTATTAAAAATTTGCATGGCATTCTGCCCCCATTTGTTGAATCAAGAGCAAATGTGATGAAACATAACTAAAAGTACAGTGTGTTTCTCACAGTATTAAATGGAAAAGGCTTACACTGACAGCTCATTACTAAAACAATCCTTACCAATGAGAAAGAACCTGTGTGTTTTGCTAGGTTTTAACATTCTTTTATTAAATTAAAGTTTTAGACTGTCAGTGTTCTAGTCTAATACACAGTAAAATTTAATGAATCACCTATAATGAAGTGCTACAATTTTCATCATTTAAAACTCCCCTTTCCTGCCATAGAAGACAATTCTGCTATTACCATAGAGCACAAAATATAAATAGCTCAGGAATGCAGGCCATATATCCCTCTTCAACCATTTGATTTCGCTTTGTATATTAGTCTTTCCAACAGCCCTTTATCCTATATTTTAAATTGGTCACATTGATCCCAGAGGGAGTTCCATTATTTTCCACTACAAAGCAACCACAAATCTCACCACCATGACAAGGTGACCTTATGAGTGTTTTTCACATCTTAATTAAGGGAAATTATTTCCCCTACTGGTGATCCCAACAGAAAGACAGCAGGATCCTAGAGGTGTTTAACTTGTGCAGTATCCGATTTTAACAAGGGAAGACTTCTTGCCAAAAGTCATTTTGGAGAACGAGATCAGAGTATCACCCAATCAACATGGCCTGTAGTTGGGATAATTAAACAGAAAGGGCCTTATGCACTCCAACGTCAGTGAATTAAACAGAAAAACTGACTTCCACAGGCTCTGGGTCAGGTTCAAATGTGCAGCTTTTCAGGTTAGTTCAAATAACTAAGACACGTTCATTTAAGCTGTGACTAAAGAAATTTAAAATTTTCAGTCAAGAATGGTACTTGCTTGAGATGAGACAGCTCCAAAAAGAGGTATCATTTTATATGTAAATTGCCGTGTTCCATGTCTAAAAGTCCTGTTTAGATTTCGAATTTAGAGAAATGCTGAAGAATGAGAAACTTAACTTTTAATAGATATTGTTTGGGCAAATAAAATAATCATAAATCATTTTGTAAATGAAGAAGCAAAATTTATAGTGCCATTATCTTATCTCAGATGTTATTTTTACTCTGACAGATCTAATAAATTAAAGGAAATATCATTGCAATTTCTTATCCCTTTCAGTGAGCAACTGGACATGTGTTTAAACAAAACCTCGCATGTCTGCTTATCGTTAACATTTTGTTCCATTGTATTTAACTAAAGGTAGCATAATACCATGGGGCTTATGTTGCATTCCAGTGGCTGAGATATAGAAGGGTGCAAAAATTGAGTAATTTGAGATTGAATACACTAAGTCTGCGGAAGAGAAAGATCCAGAGAATGCCTGTGCCTTCCTTTCCTGTAGGGGTACTGAACAGCATGTCCTTGGGGCTCAAAGGACTTTTTCTGTTCACAGCCTCAAGAAATCACCAGAAGGCTTAAAACTGTTTTGGTTTCTCAGGTAGAACAGGGCACTTGGAGAACCCCTTTGTGCTCCTCTGCATTGTTACAGCAAATCACAACACCTCAGAGTTACTGTGACTTACTGAGAGCTGGGCATTAGAACTATCCCTCAACCATGCCAGACCTTGGGGCGTAAAACATGATGAAAGTCATGTATGCCCCTTCCTTCCCAAGACTTCCCACTCTTCCCCTTAGATGCAAGAGGATCTCTGAGGTTCTCAATCCCACAGCTCACAAGGATTTTCCCAAAACTTTTCTCCTTTTATTCAGGGTTGTTTTTTTTATCCCCCCAACCCCAGTGTTGCCCAAAACTTTCACTGTTATCCAAACAGTACTTAAACAACAAAAACACCCAAGACAGGAAAAATCTAGGTCAGGAATTTCTTAGAAGTTACACAATATTCTTGTGATGATACCCTGAAAGAAATATGTCCTCCTTTCGGTAAATCACATTTTGTCTGCTTCATAATCCTCTTGGCTCATTCTTTACTATACCCTGGAGTATTACCCTGAACACTTGAATCCCTCTCCTAGAGAGAAGAGAAGCATTAGCTTTTCACAATTAAAAAACATGCTTGGCAAAAGCAGTATCTCTCCACACTCCAAAAAGATTATTTTCATCTTTATTTTGCTATTCACAGTTTTGTCCTCTTGCAATAAAGAACTCTGGATTTAATCACACGTTTCATAAACAGTTTAGCCCATATTTTTTAATCAGTTCCTATTCTGGCCTTAGCTTCCCATTAGGTCACCCTATGCTCTCCTCATTTTCAGACAAATCTAGCTTTTTCAATTTGTTTGTATTTGAATTGGCTCTGAACTATGGTTTGAGAGAGCAGAGGAACGTGCATCGTGCTCTTCCTCCTTTTTCAGGTTCAGTTCCATCTCTCAGTTTAACAAACTCACCAAACACATATCTGCAGGCAGCTCATACTCATTGTCAGATTAATGTATGTGTGTTGTTTCATGGGCAGCAGAATATTACCTTCACTTACAACCCAAGATTTCAGCTTGTATTACCTGAATGCATACTGACCCCATTGGTTGCTCTTTCAACTCTCCAAATTTCACCTTCCATATTGGGTTGGTCTACCATCTCATTTCCTCTTGAATGTTTAAATAGGATGTATTAGAAAGTGGAGATATGCCCAGTCTGTGCAGCCTGCAAGAGTGAATTTCAAATATACTGCATGACATTGCAAATATCAGTCAGACTATTTAACCAGACTATTGCCTGGTTGTGAAGTCCTGAATATGTTTAAGATATATGAAGACCTGTGGGTAAGGATTTTTGAACAGCAAAAATCCTGCTACCTAAGAGACTCAGACATGCCAATGAGGAGTTGCAATCCCTGCTGCTGTTGCATCTGGGCTATTGCACAGATTGTATTATTGTGATTGTTACACCTAAATATTGTTAAAGTCAACTGAGAAGCAAATAAACAGGAAAATGGGCAGCAAAGCAATATTTGAAATTGGCTATACAGCTCCTCTATTGAGTTTGCCACAATAGAACTGTTCTGTACTGGCAGTCTTACAATTTTGAAAAGGATGTTTCTAGTAGCAGCCTTTTCCAGCTGAAGTTCATGTGTGAGTCTGGCTGACAGGCAAGAGTCTCCAACATGTGTAGGGCACATACACCTTAACTCAGTCACATTGGAAACCCTCTCACCAGGGACTGATTTCTTAAACGCTCTGAGAAACTGCCACAGAGAAATAGGCTTGTAAACTAAACAGAATAATCCTACTGAAGTCCTCACTGGCTGGATTCCCTGAGCTCTTGGAGCACATGCTTAACCAGGAGCAACAACAGAATAGTGAACTAAATTATACATCATCGTGGACTCTTGAGGAGGAAGTCTGTTTTTATTGGCAAAACAAGAAGCTTCAGAAGTTTAGATTCACTTGGCTAAAGCTCACTTTGCAAATACCACATTTTCAGACTTGCATTACAAAGGAAGTTGAGGGTCACTTTACCTAACAAGTAAAGCACACAAGACCAAGGTGAAGTGAAATACAATTTTCCACCTCCGGAAAATCAATTTGCAATCCAGTGAGAGAAGAGAGTAGGAGGCCCAGTCAAGCAGTGAAAAGGCTTCTCCAGACCATTATCAGATTGTGAGGCAAAAGGAGTTGTCCACACAGCAGCTGCCTAATCAGCATCCCTGGAGTGTTTCTAAATGGCCACAGTTTGCTGGCAAATCCACTCTGATGATACAAAAGTAAAATGAGGGAGATGCTCCCATAAAAATTACCTATTAACACACAGAAGATACTTAGCCTGATAATTTATCTTGTTAGTTCAAAACTCCAGATGTGGTGAGAAAGAGAGGCCAGTACCATACCTTTCATTAAAAGCTAATAACTGTAAAAATACGTTTAAAGGTTGTTAATTAGCTAAGATAATGGCAACTAAGAACACAACTCTGCTGTCTCGCTGGCCCACGCACTCTGTACACAAGATCAAGCAAAATATTAGTAATTGCTGTGTAAACACAGATGGGTGATGAGGGAATAAAATGCCTTCTGCTGAAATGACCAGCCCTGCAAGCTCAGCTGTGAGTCAGAAGCTGAAAAGCCATTTCTGCTCCCAGCTACAAGGTATTACTCTGGAGTTATATCTTGGACTTCAGGGCGCCACTTGTTTCTCTGCTACTATAATTCTCAGCAAAATGTTCCTTGCAAGAGAGGGATTCTTAATGGTATAAAACCCCAAGCAAACCACAACAATTCAGTTAAGCCCATTGTGCCAAGAGACGTAGAAAATCACTGAACAGCAAAGAGTACCCTCAGAGGCAAAAAAAGAAAACAGCGTTTCTCCGTGCAGGTGTATTCTAAATAATTTACAGGCTTGAAAACCCAAACCACTTTTCAACCTTTTGGAAAATGTTGCCTTTATTTATATACCCCTGCATAAATCTTCATACTATTTCCTTTTTATGGATTGCTTTGAGTAACTGAGCTACTTTGAAAAAAAACAAACACAGTTTCCTCATATTTTGTATTTATACTCACAAGTATTTACTTAATAGTTATTATTCCTGCTGTTAGTTTTTAATTTATTATTATTATTATTATTATTATTAAGAGATGGCACTCTTCCTACAAAGTTGAAATTTTTTTTCTACCTTTAGGTTTTGAACTGTAAGTCTATTAGCAAAGCAAATGGTAGAGAGTCACTTAAAGGAAAAAAAAATACATCAAAACTTTGGATAAAGCTTCATTTCATGCTGAAGTCATAAATGCTCAGTCATGTTTTTCACTTAGAGAGGGTAACTAAAAATACCATCTCCATCTCCAACCTGAAGAGCTTGAGGAAGTTGTTTATAGGGATTCTAGGCTCTTAACAGCTGGAGATCTCAACTGCTCTTTTTACAAATCTCTCTTTTTACAACTTCCTGGCCAATAATAAAAAAATCCCTCAGGTAAAAAGATTTCCTGATATACTTTTTCAGGTATCTGTTCTGATATGATTTAAGGCCATCATTTGGCTGCTGAGTGAAAGGAATGCCCTGGGTGTAACAGCCCCAAAGAGCAGCTCTGCTGTTCTATTGTCCCTATCATGTGGCTTACTACAGAGAGAACAAATACTAATTACCAACAGATCTGTAGGTACTATCAGACTGGCTTTCCAAATTTTATTTCCACTTTCCATATATTTGAAAAGAGAAAGAATCAGTTTATGTTTAAAAATTCATTTGCTTTTGAGAGATTTGACTCAATCTCAGCTGCTGATTAAATGTGTATATTATAAACAACAGATGGCTGAAGAAAACATGGTATCACTAGCAGATAGTAGTCTCCAACCTCTGCAATTCCCTGAACATGTGTTAAAAATTATTGTGGATTTTAGAAAATTCAACTTGTGGAGGGATTAAAAAAAAAACCAACCAGCCAACAACAAAAAAACCAACACTGGAGAGAGCTCAGCTACTCCAATTCCTCTGAATCCAAGATTATGAAATGCAAAGCATCAACATTTTTCCTACAATTGCTTGTGTTTGTGCAATTGAGAGGCCAGAAACCAAACCTCACATTCAACTACAGCCAGTGTTATAGGTGGAAGGACAAGCTTCAAGTACACTTTGGTCTGCCTTGTTTAAATATATTTCATGTGCTAAATGACCACAAATTCCTACAGCAAACTCCTATAATTCTAGAATTTTCAAAACCAAACATCTGGGAATGGGGAAACACTTGCAATTCTTCAAAAACACATTGTGATGCTGTTTTGTAGAAGCCTAGAAAGTTCTTTCAGTTAACTCAGATTTTCTAAACTCTTTGTCCAATATGACTTTTTGAGTAATTCACAGGAACACTTGAAGCATAAGGATGAACAGAGAATATTTTACAATATATCTTCCACTGGGAAGTAAGCCAGAGTATAACCTACAGAGAAGGAAAGGGCTTGAGGAAATTCCTGGAATAGTAAACCATTCAGCTGTAAGCTATAAAGAAAGATATGGCAACCCATTGCTTATTCTTATACTGAACATCTGCTTTCAAAAATCATTCATATTTATCATCTGTTAGTAATAGTTTTCATGTTTTATTACCAACATGCTGTATAATGAAGAATTGGAAAAGCCACACATTCCAAAGAAAAGTCTGTAATTTTCTTAACGCAAACATACAAAGCTTCATAGTGCTATTGATGGGCCTGATCCAACCCTCACTGAAATCAGTGGGAGTTGAATGAGCCCCTCTGTGCACAGGAAATTAATTGAAATTAATGAGACTACATATGGTTCTAGGGTAATTTATGTCTTTTCTGGCTGTTAATATTTATAAGACTTTAATCTGCTTCCACTTGTGTCACTGTTCAACTTCCCTGACTGAGCCGACTCTACTCTGAATTTATTGTGGCATGAACAGAAGGAAAAGAAAGGCTATTGTATGTTCACAATTTACTGTATCAAGTTATGACTATTCTCTAAGACTCTCTTATTTCTAAATAAGATTCCTTATTTAGTTTTAACCTTGTAGAAGTTTCTTCTAAGTCTAGAAAATGCTGTTACCTATTGTCCCCTTACCTGTACTGGACTGTACAGCAGCTGCACAGCACTAGAGCAATAAACATACAGCCTGGAATACACTCCATTAAAGCCTGGAGAACAATTTCTTTACTGATAAGCTCTTTCCACAACAACAGGACAAGCTGTGCCTTGTCAACTACTGACACCTACTCACACTAAGAGGCTAACAACAGTTTTCAAATAAAAACTTCTTCACCATGGCTTTTCAGTTTATTTAACAATACACTCAGAAAGCTTCTGAAAATCTACATTTATCATTTTTCTTTTCCTACAGAATTCCATTGCTAGTGCTGCATCCAAACAGCTGGCCAGTTTGTACAATACTAAATATACATACGGTCCAGGAGCTGAAACAATCTGTAAGTACTGGCCTAAATATGCTAACAATCTATATTAAGTGTTACTAAGACTATAAAATGCAGTTTTATAGTGATTCTTGTTCCTCTTCCTAAATAGTCTATTGTACCAAACTACAGGAAAGGGAGGGTATTATTTGTCCAGAAGAAAAAGATGGAGCTGATATCCCAGATCTGCAGCTCTTTACTGTCTGTATGAACCTCAAAAAGCCACCCAGTGAGAGGCTTTTTGCTTCTGATACCAAACCTTTCTAAACACCCCCATGCAACCACGCCATTCTCCTGTTCCTTAGACATTGCTCCTGTGGTCTTCTCACAACAGTGACAAGAAGGGAACAGTTTAGCTTGTTTACATTTGCTTCCACACATCAGCTGGAATGAAGCTCATAAATGGCCTAAAATCACAGAAGCTTTTCCATGAGCAGGATAAATCATTCAATTCACCAAATATATCTTTTTATCTGTCCTTTCTGCATTTCTGGCTACATGACTTGACTCCAAAGGATTTCACATTCCAATGCATAGCCACTCTTTCACAGTTAATCCTTATTTCATTTCTTTACCAACAGACCCTGCTGCAGGGGGCTCTGACGACTGGGCTTACGATCAAGGTGTCAAGTACTCTTTCACTTTCGAGCTCCGAGACACTGGCAGATATGGTTTTCTTCTCCCTGAATCTCAGATAAAGCCAACCTGTGAAGAGACTTTACTTGCTGTTAAATATATTGCCAATTATGTCCTTGAGCACTTGTATTAGAATGGAGTTCTAAAAACTATTAAAGAAGGCTTTATTCAAAGATGCCTTTCTTTTTATTCTTCCCTAACACAAAACATTTTTATTTCTCTTTACTTAATGTTCTTAGTCAGATTCTTAGTCCATCATAGGTCACTAGAACTAGAAATTTTTCAAGAGAAATTGTAGAAATTCAGGAGAAATAAACCTTTTATTAAGGCAACTGATATAGTCAGGGGGGTCGTAAAACAAAGAGTACAAGAAGATTAATCAACATAAGGTAAAGGCTACCTTATTAATTAAAATTATCTTTACATATAGGAGATGGGCCAAGCATTAGAGCTTACACAGCCTGAATGCTGACCAGAATGAAAAAGACCAGGTGATCCATATAAATGCACTTTGACCCAACCATTCACTGCCTTAATGGCAACATTAGCAAGAAGTTCATATCACATACTTTCAAAATGATGTTAGCTGTGATGTGCTCTCGTGAATTTTCTCAAAACCCACCCTGGATTTGTCCGAATACTGAAAAACGGTTTGGATCTGAGGTCACTACTAGTTTGATCTGAACTCAGTGAAGATTATAATTATAATTAAAGACCAAGACTTGCTATAAATCATTCAATAAACTACCCTGCATTTAAGGTTCTCATATTCACTACAGTAGCATCTCTCAAAATATTCCCAGAGTTCTGCTACTTCCTGGGGCCCCACATGTTCCTACTGTCATGAGCGGAAGAACCATAAACAGCCATAAAGACTAAGTCTGGTCATAAATGATTAACTGTTTCTTTCAAAAAAGAAAAGCTGTAAAGAATTATCCTCTCCCAATCAATTTTCTGTACAGGTAATGTGGGTCTGATTGGGTCAGTGAGTGAGAGTGATAAATAGCCACTCAACATCTTTCTCACACAGCTGCAGAAAATGTGTTTGGCCTCTATTAATGCTGTTTAGAGCTTGGCTAATATGGGACACACTCTGCAGAATGACAGGGAAAAGCCTTATGTCAACATAGAACCTGGCTGATCTCCCTGCCACTGCTGGAAGCTCTGAGGAGAGATTTCCGCTGTCCATTCATGCTCCTGGGATTAACTCCATTTCTGGCAGGTCTCTACCTAATGCACTTCAAACGTGTCCTGAAATACATCCTACAGAGAAAATAGTTCTCCCAAGAAAACCACCAAATTCAAGACCTGGCAAGAACTACATTCTCCCTTTTTGCCCCTTGTCTGTGGAAGGAAACAGGAAGACAAGGTCCAATTTAAAATTACACTTTAATTTATACGTATAAGAAAAAGAAAGACACATATTCGCTAGTCCACTCCAATTAGCCCAGCAGCACTCGAATTAAACTAGTCCTCACACACGACTGATCCATCTGTTTTTGATCACTGGTGAAACTGAACCCATGTGTGAAAGTACCATGTACCAGTAAAAAGACGTCATTCTGTGTCACAATAGAAATGGGGGGAAGGATAATCAACATTACTAAAAATAGCACAGGACACATCAGAACATTCTGGCCAAAGCCAAACATGTCACAAAGGGCAGGAAAATAAATTTCTCAGAATATAAAATATTTTGGCTAATTTTAACTAAGTATTAACAACCACCCAGAGACTACGCTGACTGTAAATATATTATTTGGGAAGACTTCACAGGCTTTACACCAATTGCAAGGTGAGTCATTGATACTCAGCACTTAGTGCTATAGTTTAGTTGACAAGGTGATGTTTGGTCAAAGGTTGGGCTTGATGATCCTGGAGGTCTTTTCCAACTTTAATGATTCTGTGATTCTATGATTTAATACTAGGCAGGCTCTTTGTAAGACTGCAGGCAACCAAACACACAGTTACAAATACAGTTGACAGATAGGTCTCAGCACCCAGTAGCTCCAAGAGGGTTACAGTTACCCCAGTTAACGTCAATGTGTGACTCCAAGGCAGAACGTGGCACACATTTGGTAGCCCTGACACTCCCAAAGGCAAGTCACAGCAGTGCAGTGATGTGCAGCTTTTCCATGCCTCAGCTCAGAAGGCCCCCACTATCACTGCTGGTCAAATTGCACAGATGCAAAGAGCAATCAAATGTGGTATTATCAGCCATGCAGCTTGGAACATAAACCAAAAAATATATGGGAGAAATTTAAGCCAGAAAGGACATTCTAGCAGGTAAGCTGCTAGGGCAGAGACACTGAAAAAAAACATGGAGAGGAAGAAAAGGTTCATCAACATCAAAAGTCACAACACTTCAAATTTCAGCATCACTTTCAAAAAAACATGGAAACTTCACATGCAAAACTGATAGACAACATATTTTCAAATTAAAGGCCATGAAACTCCATGCGAACACAAGAAAATACCTTTTTACTGCAGATCTTCAAACCCTGGAACAAGTTGCCCAGACGTGTTGTGGAGTCTCCATCCTTGGAAACATTGTTCAAAACTTGACTAGACACAGCCCTGGGCAACCTGCTTTAAGCTTTAGGTGATCCTTCTTTGAGCAGGAGGTTGAACTGGATGGTCTTGAACTGGATGGTCTTGAGTGGTCTCATCCACCCTGAACTGTTCTGTCATCCTGTGAAGTTAATCTCTGCCTGATGCAGGTCAACCAAGGACTGAGATGAACAATTTCAGCTTTTTCTGTTTGATTTATACTGCTTCTTTAATTAGATAAATAGAAAAGGAACATTCTGTTTTCTTGATTAAGAATCACATCAAAAAGTTGCCATCTTTTTCACATTTAGCTATTGTTTAGTCAAGTACAATCTAACAGTCAGTTCATTTCAGTGCTCCAAAACTCAAAAGGAATTAAGACCTGATGAAGTCCTTTAAAGACAATGTACTGTCCACGTGCCAGGTCTCACAGGAATGATATCAGAAATACCAGACCACTGGAAATGTCCCTGTAGTATAGACCACAGCTGAAAGAGGCATTATTTGCAAATTCTTGATTCTTTAACATATAAAACAGGTAACACACACACAGAAATGAATGAAATGCAGTAAGTCCTGACAGTTGTGAGAGAGTTAAACATGAGCTTCTGGGGAAGGTGTTTCCAAGTTTGCTCAAGCAACTGCTGACACATAATGGTAATTCAGAGAAGGAAACTTCTGTTCTTAATGATCCAGACACAACTGCCTCAAAAACTGTGCTAGAAAATAAACCTGTGCTTACAGTTCAGCCTGCTCTGAACTCTGCTTTGCTGACATATGGCCTCAGCATGCTTCTTGTCACTTTGAATTTTTCCAAGGACAGATGTGGGCTGTGCACTGAAGCAGGTTGCCTCTGTGCTCCCCCCTGCACTCAGAACAGCTGCATTACAACTGCATACAGCATCTACTACTGATACTGAAAAGCAGCAGAAACAAACTTCTTAACATCAATTTGTAGATGCTAAAAAGGGCATTCTTCTTTATTCAGCATGCTGGATGTTCAGAGTATAGCTCCTCTAATCAAACCTGCCAAATGACAGACAGACAGGGCCTTTTATTACACCTACTGTTTACACCTACTATTCATTAGATAGTCTTGCTTACTTAATACATTAATACATTAGTTTGTTTACATAGTCATACCCCCATTGGAAGTCCTTCTTTGGTCTTTCTGGGTCTTCTTTGTTGTCTTGACCTCAGTTCTTGAGCAGGTACAGCAGGTACAGCATCATTGTGTTCCACCACCAAAACCCGTTATGTTTGTTCTTTATTTGACCTTGTTTGGGTACACAGAGCTTAGTTTACATCTTCTTTGTTTGCGTACCTCCTTACTGAATTCTCTAGGACTTCTCTACGATCATATTGCTCCTTATTTGGGCATTTTGGGATACTGTGAGTAAAGTTTCTATTTCTTCTATCAAATCCCCCCTTTTTCTTGAGACTAAATTCCTTAATCTTACAAAACTATGAAATCCAGCTGGCCACTCCGTTATAGCATTTAAGGTTCGTTTTGTGCACCCCAAAGAGCTTCTTATCCATAATTCTGAGGGTACTTATCCTTTATCAATTACTGTTATGTTGGGGACTAAGGCTTCTAAAGTTTCCCCAGCCCAGGGGAAACACTTTACAGACTTTATTTCCACATATCCAATGTGGAAATCACTGTTCCATTTGGTACTGGTGCAAGACGATTCATTTCTCCAACATTAATTGTTTGAGTACATTTGTGTGATTTCTGACAAACATGACACTTCCATCAATACAATCCAGTTTTCCTGATTCTTTAAGGGAGTTACATCTTTCCACACATTGTATGATCATAAGAAATATTACTGGGTACTTGCACACTAACTGGTATGTCTACCTTTTGGTGAAAGGAAGTGTTTACCCAGTAACTAGTATCTATTTCTCCTGGAATTGGAAATGCATAAATGGTTAATGGCTTCATTGAGTTTTTAGGTAAATGAGTGCAAAATCAACAATCATTTTTACGCAACACTTGGGCCACATTTTGTAATAAAACTAGTAATAAATTTTGCTCCCAAGTCAAGACTGAATTTACTATTGTCAGGATAACAAAACAAGATTTAAGCATTTTGGTTTTTTTCAGACAACTGATCAATTACCTGAGGGGCTTCAGCCTTTTTAATTCTGGAATAATGTATCCATGATTTTACTTCATCTAGTTTTAATGCACTATAAGAGGAGAGGAAACAGCCAAATGCCACTTTTGAGAATGGGAGAGGAAGGATGCCAGGCTACTTGTGGTAAACTTTGCAACCACAGAAAACAGAGAATTTGCGATCAGTAAGCAAATATATGCAAATATTGCCAAACACCTAAAACCTTTTCTTCAAAACTTCTTTAACAGTTGGCAAACACTGAAGTGTTTTCTTGTAGCATTTAGCAGAAGACCTAAGATGCTTAACTGGAGCTCTTCAAGGAAAGTTGCTTTAATAAAAAAAATCAACTCCCAATTTCCTGGCTTCATGGGGAACAATCAAATACTCAGGTTTCTCTTTAATACATTGATACATTAGGCCATAAGAACCAGCATAAAGACTGTAATGAAAAGAAAAAAGGAAACCAGTTCAGGAGTAATGGCTGTCACTCCCACAGAGCCCTGTGCTGCTGCTCCTGACATGAGAGAGTGAGGTTGCTGAGTACAGCTCAGTGTCACAGCAATCCACCAGTTCCTGTCCAGAAGTGACACAGCTCAGAGTGTCTCTGTTCCTGCCAGAGTTAGCCCATAACCCCATCAGCCTGCCACAAAAATCAAGAGATGCCAGTGAATTTTATAAATGACAAACAGAACTCAAAAGACAACAGTGCTGTGATGCAGCACAGCAAATGATGTCATTGTTGACATGTGTTGCATCATTGTCACTCATCCAGATGGTCCCTTTTCCCCCATTGCAAAGATGCAACACTCAGATTATGACACTGTAAATACACTAGTAGATGCAAAAAAGCTTTTCACTTGTATTTTCATGTCCCTGTTCACAGGATGTGTGTGCATTAAGAAAATAACCTCACACAGGTGAAGTATCAGAAGTTCAGGTGCTCAGCACACTTAGCAGAAATATCCTAATGTCACTCAAATCTAGAAACTGAGATCCTTTTCTCTTAAAAAATTATTCCACACGTATGATAGCAGACACTTTGTCCCCCACTCTCTTCCCAAGCTCATGCACAGTAATGCCACCAAGGCCTGTGAATTCCCTCTTCACCCACCCTGGAGAACATGAAAGGAAAATAGGTCCTCCTTGTGGTATATTCAACTAACGAGTTCAGGTCTACTGAAATCAAGAGTTATTTCACTCCAAAACTAAGCTGTGAATACTGTAAAAGACACTGGAATTTCACTGAGGGGCTTTTATGTAATTTTACACAAAGCTTCTATTAATTCTTCAATGATTTTTTAAATGTGCCCAGAAACTAAATTAATAAAGGGTTCAAAAGGAACATTCATCTCATATAGACCTTCAGAAAACTATTCTGACATTTTTCTCCACAAATGGAAATGCTGTTCATGACCTGATGGCTTTCTTTAAGGATCAGAAAGAGAACATTTTCTATTTGAATGGAACTAGAAATCCTAAAGGCACAATGATGTTTTATACTTTCCCTCTTTCAATACCTATCTTTGAGTCATGTCTGAAAAGCAACAATATAAACCTTACAAATGTGGAATACCTTTCCTCCATGTAAAAGGAAGGCTGAATAAAAAATTATTTTATTTCTAGCTTTTGTCACCACTATTCCTTTGCAGTTTGAGTCTTTCACATCTCAACTGTAAGCTATACTGTCACTGAGAACAGTCCTGGCAACAACATACTCAGCAATAAAAAAATGTTTAGAAATAATGAATTACTTTTAAAGGTTCTTAACATAAAATGAATTTGCATTATATGCTTTCTAAATTAGAAAATCCATTACACCCCAGAATTTCAAAAATAAAAAAAAATAAGACTTGCCTTTAAAAAAGCCCTATTACACTATACTTACACTGGCCTTTGTTTGGGTATCTGTGTATCTGGAAATCACAAAGAAGTTAATTTTCTAGGATTGTAATGACATGTAGCTAAGAGAGGAGAACTGCCTTGTTAAACTGCATAGCCCAGTATAAACTTCTGGCTAGCAATGAAAAAGTAATTTTTACTTTTTATGTGCACTAGAAAAAGTAATTTTTACTTTTTATGTGCATTTTATGTGCACTAAAATACTAACTTCTAATTTATTAAACATAAAATATCAAAAACTGAAATATAGATTCCACTACCCTCAAGTCAACTTCAATCTAGGCTAAACTTTATGTGGATGTATCTGTACACCCACAGAATATATCAAATTTTCCTAGACTTAACAGTTGCAGTGAAGCTCTTTTCCTGAACAGAGCAGACACTTGCCATAACCATTAAAAAAGGGAAAATCAGGAGCTTTGTTATAGTGCCACACATGCAGGGAAAAGCACCCTGACCTTCCACACAGAAAGCAGCTACAGCACAGCTCTTTTATGCTCTGAAGGCTTTACCAGCTGGAACAGAGATTGTCCTTCAATGGGTGGGTTAGACACCTGCAAACATCCAGTGAAAACAGGCCCCCTCCAGTGCTGCCCATCCAACTGCACAGTCAGAGCCCATCACAACCCTGGGCACCTTAAAGCGTTGGTACTTCCAGCATACAGCTGGGCATGATATGCTTTCTCTCCTCTCAGGACAACTCTGGGTCTGGGAATAGTTAATTTGATTTGTCTGAAGTTTGAGCCTTGGCTCAGTCTCCTAGAAAGAGAATAAACTTATTTTCAATTCCATGTGTCGTGCCTGCCAAGGCGAGCGCTGCTCACAGGGAACTCCAGCCTGTCAAGGACTCGGCCCAGCCGGGCAGACAACTCACAGGGCACGAGGAGCAGCACCACTTGCTCATGTACATCAAAGTGAACCTGTTTTCTAATAGGGACTGAATCATTCTCATGTCTGTTTTAGTTCAATTAAATATTTTTAGGGGAAAATTTATGATCAAACACAGAATCAACATCAAGTACTTATCGAGGTTGCAGGGCCTCTTTTAATGTTTTATTAACTTTGCCTTGCTGACCATTTTGTGTCTAGAATCTGAATTACTGGATTAGCACAAATCAGCTGGAATCTTCCCTCACTTTTCACATCCTTCCAGCTTTCTGTGCTCCTCTGAAGCAATATTTTTCTTTGTCATACTCTGTAGACCAAGTAATATTTGCTGGCCATCGTGGGCTTGGATTCTGAGAAAAATCCTGTCCTGCAAGTGATTTTGGACAAAATGCTGAGGGATTTTGAATCTTCTTGGAATCCCTTTCAGAAAGCTCTGGTTACTTTTTGTGATGGTGTTTTACTCAGCTTCCCTGACTCACCTTGAGACACAAATCAAGAGTCAATGCTGCTCCCACAAGACCTTTCAAGAACTGTCCTGCATGTTAGTGTGTCACATGTTTAGTTTATGAAGAAATAAGTAAATACAGTTCATTAAAGCACATTCAGTACTTTAGCACTCAGATCTCACTGAACTCCATGGGAGATAAAAGTAAGTTCCTGACAGCACGGCATTCTTTAAAACAATTATCAAAACATCCACCATGACTCAGGGTATGCATGTGAGAGATCTGAGTAACTTAAAAAATCTCTGCTCAGTTTCCCCCTGGCTTAGACAACACCACACACCTGCTCATGACAGTTGTGTGGGATGGAACATTGCAAGGTTGCTGCTTAAAGGCTTTTTCTCATTAATATGTAGATTCCAAAGACCAAATTCAGCTGGGAACTTAAAGCAGAAGTGCAGATTTAATGGGAAGAAGTTCTTTCCAGTTCCTGGAAACATATTCCTCCTCTTACTGGAGTAAATTCATGGCAGAAAAAAAACCCAAACAAAACCCAAACCACAAGCCTGTCCTTTGCCAGCCTGCACAGCCGTGGTTACTACAGACAGAACCTTTCGGCTGTACAGTGCTTGGTGTTACGAGGCATCCTACACATCAGCAACCTTAAGGCACTCCTAACTCTGCTGCTTCGGGGCATGTGAGAGGACAGTTTAATCAGTCCCCAGTTTAATCTGGTTTCAAGCAGAATCCTAATATCAAAGAGTATCTTCGAGAAATGGAGATGCTGCCTTGGCTGCACGGTGAAATGAGGCGCTTTCAGAACAGTTCGTTCCACAAGTACTCGGCTGACTGGGAATCCTGGCAGCGCACCCTCATCGAGAGGAGAGATGCGGCTTCTCACGACACCTTGTGGCAGCGTGACAAGCTGCTTTTGTTTTCACAAAAAGTAATTTAAGATGTTGCAAACCAGTGATACTACAGAAAATCAAACACACAACAAAAAGCACCAGCTTACAATCAATGAAGCTGAATAGAGCAGCAACACTTTTTAAAAGCCGGGAAAATTCCCCATAAAGACACCAAGTATAAAATAATAATACCATTATTTTTAAGTAATAAAGTCAGAAAACTGAAACAAATTCAATTTGAAGCAATTCAACTGCATGTAAGCTACAGATGTATAAGTATAATAATACAAGTGTGTATTATTAACACTTAACATATTCTTACCAATTCTAACTAGAAAATCAGAATTTCCTTTCCACATTGCAACTTGCAGGGAGAGACTGGGACAGCAGGGAAAAGCTTCATTGTCCAGAAACGTAATTACAAGCTGACTCAGTTAGGCCAACTTATCTTGATATTTATGTTGCACATAACTGGAGAAATAGCAAAATAGCAAATTTTATTTCCAATTTGTTTTCAAATTATGTTTTGAGAAAAAATGTCTTTTAATTATTTATACCTGAAATAACACAAATTGTGGTTCAATACTGTTCTACTTGGAACACATCAGTCCCAGAAGAAACAGTAACCCACCTAGAAAAGGAAATCAGGGAGAGAAGTCACCACAGACATTGCAAATGGCAATATCCAGTGTACAAGGTAGCTAAACTGTTGCTAAACAGAGACGGGCTGCAAACCTGCAAATCCTGATCTCTAGTTGCCCCCATTCTGAGAAATAGGCTACAGATGAAAATCAAGTTTTTGGCCATTTCTACTACACAAATCAAAGCAAAATCTCGCGAGCAGCAGGGCAGCTGCAGCTGGGCACCGCTCCCCGCAGACCCCCCCACCAGGCTGTAACCTCATGGGCACTAGAGGGACCCCCGGGCACCTCACCGGCGCTGCCCCTCGGGCGTCTGACACACAAACTTCATCCTTCGGCTAAAGGGAAACATTTCTGTCACATCTAAACTCATCAAGTGCTCAGTCCTGCAAAGAAGAGTTTGGCTTCCTATTTATCTGGGGTTTTTTGTTTTGTTTTTTGGGGTTTTTTTGTAAAGAACACAAATTGATACTCAAAGAGCCTTCAGGTAGAAGGTAAAATAATCTTGGAGAATATTAGCCCCGTAAAGTGAAGAACATGTTTGTCTCAGAAAGCAGGTTGGGAGGCAGAGTGGCAGGAAGGTGATTCTTATAAACTGTGGAACCCTGCCACAAGAGCTCATCTCTCCTCATTTCAGAAAGCAGTTTCTCAAGGTCAGCAAACTTTCTTCTCATGGAATTCTGTCTTCTACTGACAGGGGCATAATATACTTTCTACGTTTGTGGTGCAGATGTTGGGTGAAGTTATACAGTCTTAACTTATAAATACTGTAATTTTGTGGGTTCTCCAGACCTAGATCATTTGCCCAGAAAGTAGAGTGAAACACAGAAGACTCTGCTCAATCCTGATCCACATGCTACAGAAAATAAATGTAACTGTGAAGTGGTATGAAAGTAGGACCTGCAGAAGACCCCTCTGGGCCAAGCTTAAGAGTAATTTATAAGTATACAGTTGATAATTAAAGACTTTTGTGATCTGTTTTTCTCTCAAATTCTCTTTTCCAAAATTGATAGTTAAGTCTATAAAGAGACACTATTGGGAACTTCAGCTGCCTGCAGTGCAGCCCTAGGTCTATGTGTACATATTCCCTAAGGGTTCTACAAAAGCCCCTGGAATAGACACCATCATGACTAACTTGCTTAACTTAAACTTCCATAGTGTCCCTTGTGCAGTGCTGATGGCTGTGTCTGGAAATGGAAGAATGTAAGCTCTCTTCAGTCCCATAGTTCAATCAGTTTAAGATCTGAAAATGAGCCTTGAAGGAGCTTTATGCTGGAAGCCTTCTATGTCAGCATACGAATCATAAATTAATTCTTAAAACATTGAGTAGATAATCCCCAAAAAGAAACTGTCCCTTTCCTTTACTATGGCTTCTCATCCAGTCTGAGCAGAGCACATGTGTTTGAGGAGGGAGCAAGGCCTGCTTTCAGTTCACACCATCACTGAAATCTTGGGATACAAACACAGTCAACCTGGAATAACCTTCCTCTGCCTACATGGGAGAGGAAAAGAGATGAAGCAGTGATGGACATAACACCTGCTCTTAGACAGACAAAGGCACAGAGACCTCCTTCCCCAAGTCATGACAAACTTTTACACCATCTAATTATCCCAAAGGGAGAGAGAGGAGTTATGTGCATTACAGAGCAGCTCTGAGTATATCCAAGCCCCTGTGCAAGAACTTGTTTAGACAGGAACAGGCAGGAGACATATGAAAGCAGACAAATAATGAATCAGGCCATTACTTCCCAAACACAGTGTTTTGAAGTCCAGGACACTTCTCTCTGCAGTCTTCACCAATTTTTTGGTACTCCCCCTGCAGTGACATTAGGCCCTGCACTTACCTGAAAGTGGCAAATACATTCAGTGAGGAGCAGAAATCCCAGACTGCACAAAAAAATGTCCACCCTAATTCATCTTCACTTACATGCTCTACCATAAGGTACAACTTGTGCTTTAGAGAAACTCAAATGGACGACAGTTTAGGAGCTGTGCACTGCATTCCTTTGAGTAGGATTGTCTTTCATCTAGAGATGAAACTATGTACAAAGCATGTCGATTTTAGTAGTTTTTATCATTTTTACCTTCACAAGAACTCTAATCTGACAAAATACAGAAGATGAGGTGCTGGATATTAGCTAAAAGCTTTTTTCATAATTATCTGTGTATGAAGGACCATTAACACCAACGGTGTTGTGCTGGCACCAACCTGAGCAGGAACTTGCCTGCTGCACAGGACAGTAAGTAACCTGACTAACACGGAGACCACCTTGGAGCGAGCCTGCAGTGATAGTCTGGTAACGGGGATTATTTTGTCAGTCATTGAAAACAAAGGGGTTTGGTGCTCCAATTTACACCCTACTGATTTTACCCTGTAATACCAAAACTCCAATGCTGTGAATATAAATCTTATTTGCAGGTATTGCTGCCTAAGAGAGGCACATAAATCACCCCACCATGAGCCTGCACCAGTCTGAAGGAGGGACTGAAGCTCTCACTGCCTTAATTTCCAACAGCCTCCCTTCCATCAAGGCATATCTAAGCTTCCACTCATATTCTTAGCTGTTGTTTTTCTTTATGGACACAATTCCATAAAAGTAGCTAATTTTGATGAATAAGTACTTCAAAAAGCTAATACATAGTTTGAACTTTCATAAAAGTGTATATAATTATAATGAACTAGCATGTCAAAAAATCATGGGAGATCTTGTCCCTCCAAGAGAACCTAATCCCAATGTACCAGCATGTCAGGAAGCTGAAGAAGCCCCCAGTGAAGTTTTAAAGACTTGATTCAGTTTATTTTGTGAAGCTCCAACTTTATGAGAGGCAGATCCGATTTCAGTCAGAGAAGGCAAAAATCAAACCCTGTTCAATCAGTTTCCTCTATATGTGCTTTTAAGAGTCTAAGAGTTCACATGAGACATCATGTGCTTTTAAATCCCATTTGGATTGAAATCTCTCAAAACAGAAAATCTCACTTTAAAACAGAATCTTTCCATGGACACTGCACATGTGCAGCAAAGGACAGTGACTGTTGTGAAGGAAAATCTTCCTACCACCTCCATTTCATTTGGGAATGACTGTCCTGCAGCACTTTCAATAAAAAATAATTTTAAGTATCGTTTTTATAAGGAAGCACACCTTGAAAATTACTTGTTACACACTAAAGACTTTTACATTCACTTCAATATCAGTAAATAATTTAATTTCTATTCTATAATCCAAAAAAATCCAAACCAGAATGAAGAGCATTAACCAAACATCTTTCAGCATCCATGTAAGAACTGAACAAGACTGAAAATCCAGTGAAGGGAAGGAAGATTCATTCTCTCCTTATTAAAAGACATTAGAACAAAGGATAAAGGCACGAGTCTGAATACAGCTCCTTTCTCTCAGTGATTCTGTTACAAATAAAAAAGTAACAAACCATTTTAATGTTACAGCTTTATTTGAAAGAAAGTGACTTTAGAGTTTTTGGTAACACATTTTTTATACAAAATTGATACAATGAAAAATAAACTTCAGCAGCTTCCTGGAGCAGATTACAGGCTGTAAACTCATAATCAAATGTACTAGATTGGAAAAGGCAACCTTGTTCCAACTCTTGTTTGCAAATCAGCACCAAGTGATCCCAAAAAATCTAGTTTTACTCTGGCTACCAAAAAACCTCAAAGCCCAGCCAAATCTGCACTTCCTAAGTAAGCAGTTGTTCTATTCACTGTATTTCCAATTTACAGCTGTGACTAACTGTACACAAGAAACACAGTAAGATTTCCAACAGTATCCCCAGTGACTAAATATCAACTTCTACATAACCTGGTACTTTGAAGGTTTCTAAGGAGTTATGGTCAACAAAGTATTTGGATTTAACTTTATGAATTGCCATTTACAAGAAACTCAGAAATCCATAAAAAATTACAAAGCTCTGTAACAGTTCCTTTTAAACTATTTCATTTAAGAGGGTCAATTCCACAGATATTGGGATCACAATTTTTATTCCTATGTCTGCAGTACATCAAAATCCCATCATATAAACCAGCAGTATGAATAGGGGGGAAAGAGAAAAAACCAAACCAAACCAATCTATGCAATCCTTTTACCATTCTTAGTAGAGAGCAAGACTCAGTAGAAAGGAGAAGCTCAGTAGAAAGTAAGGCTCCTCCCAAAACTCAATTCTGTTTTCACCTTTGTCTGAAATCAAGTTTCTCAAAATGTATTTGGGGAACAAATTTTCTTGTTATACACACAGCTCCTCCAACATCCCATTTTTGGGGGTAACTGTACAACTTGGCTTCATGCTACCCTTGTAGGCACATTACACTTAATAGAAGACTGCAGGGGTCTGTGTCCTGCTAGGCTGCTTCTTCACATGATTCCTGGGTTCAGCAATCTGATTGTTTTATTATGGCTGTTCATGAAAGTGTTCTAGTAACAGCATCAGTAACCACAGAAAATCTGCAGCTTTAAGTCTTCCCTAGAATTTGGAAAATTTCCCTAGAAATTCCACTTCCTTTTCAGGCTCTTTTGCACCTTTTTTTTCATCTCTGAAACACCCACCAATTATCTTTTTCACTGCTCCCCACCCTGTGATACCAATGTAAACAAAACCCAGTGGTAGAATAATCAAGTTTGCCAGTGAAAAAAAAGCACCATTACACTAAATCTTTGTTCCTTTTAGTAAGTTACAGCAGCACTTAAGAGACTGAAGCCTCAGGCATTCTATTGCTTAAAACCTCGTTTGCAGGTCCTCTGCAACACTTTGGATCCTGGCATTAAAACAGAAGAGGTATTGAACACAGGATATGCTCACAGAAACATGGACAGGAGTTCCTCTGAATTTCTAGCGACATAAATTTGTGTGCAACAGACCTACTTGGTGTCTGGTGACATTTACAGTGCAGATTTGGTTCTCCTGTGAGGCTGACGAGTCACTGGCACTGAACAATTTTGCCATAGCCACCTCTTCCAGCATCATAGTCCTGCCGATATTCATCTCGGACCTTAGGAAGGAGGGGAAAAGGGGAGTCCAGGAAAGACAAAGAAAAACAATTTCTCAAAAACTCTTACGTTATCAGAATATAGTCACACTGAGCTCACAAAATGTAAGTGGCCACTCAGAGCTGACTGACAAAACTGAAGGCGAAGTGCATCATGCAGAAGCCCAGAACAACATAAACCAACTTCCTTTTCAACAGCATCCCAGGGAATCCTCAATCCAGGCAGTCCAAGCAAGGATGGCTGGTCTCGTGCTCCAGCAGTAAAAGCCACTGCCACCAGCTCCACTTTGGGTAGAACAACTGCTGTCCTGTGTGATCTTGACAGCCTTATATTTTCAGGGCTTACTTACAAGCATTATCTCCCCAGGCAGCCAAGAGTTGTTTCTGCAAGTACTTTTAGTGAAATACATGGAAAAGTTATCTGTACTTAGTAGGTAACACTGCCATTGACCAGATATCTTAAAAGACCAAGGACCAGCGTTATCTTAAACAATGACTCCTAAGTTGCTGTTTCCGAAATTGTTCCAAGTGTGTTCATTCAAAACCAAGAAATTTGGCAAAGTCACCTTAAAAACCCAGGCTGAACAACAACCTACCTGCCCCCCTGATCTTCCACGGCCATACTGCCTACCCTCCTTAAATCCTGCATCCCAGTCTGTCCTTATGATCCTGTCATCAAGTCTGGTTCCATTGATGTATCGCATTGCATTTTCAGCATCTCCTCTTGCATAATACCTTAGGAATGGGTTAAGGAAAAAAAATGGACTTTGGTTTTCAACACATGGAAAAAAACTCAACATCAAATGGGCTACAAAACCAAGCTTTTGCTTGAAACAGGTTCCTGCTCAGTTACTTTCAGAAGCAACAGCTTTTAAAAAGCTATATGAGCTGAGAAAACTGTTAGTGAAAGAGGGCAATGTGCTGGAATTCAAGCACTAAAAATGCATATATTGCATTAAGTCTGCCAAACACGCTCACCCTTAACAGCACAAAGTTCTATTGCTAAAAAGTGAGAAGCCCCAGTGAGGTTCCATTCATGCTGCAACCTTTCACCATTCTAGCGAGTTCACTAGAACCAGTTACACAATGGTCTTCAGAGACTCACATGTAAAAGACTCAAATGATCTTCACAGACTACACAACAGGGATGTAAGATACCAACAGTAACCTTACATCTATGTTCGTACAAAAAGAAACACCTTTTTATTTGGGCATGGAAAATACGAACTTAATGCAGAGGTCAACTACCTAAAAAATGTCTGGGTTAAAGTCTCACAGCAAAAGCAATCCGTTACCCCTGCTCGATATGCCGTCTATGTTCCAGTCACAGAATCACGGATGGAAAAGACCCCATTGAGTCCAACCGTGAACCCAGCACAGCTCTCTCACGCCTGCGTCCCCCATAAGACGCTTTAGCAAACGATTACTTTTATCCTGGGAGAACTCTGCCCTGACTCAGAACCTGCAGTGCAGAGTAGTTCACCCGCGCCCTGACCCCTCCTGCCGGCCCGCACAAGGATACTCCACGAAGCAGAAGCCGCAGGCAGTTTTCTTCACTTTGTCCAGCCCCATGATGACCTTCTTGATGTCCCCGCTCTTGCCAAAGAGCTCGTGGATCTGCTCCTCGGTGGTGTAGAAGGACAGGTTTCCCACGTACAGCGTGCAACTCTTCCTCAGCAGCCGCTCCTGGTCGTAGCGCGTCCCCTGGGCCGCAAGGACACCGCGTTACCCCCCGGCACAGCCCGGCCCGGGCGGGACGGACCGCGCGGCACCCACCCCCGGCCAAGGCTCACCCGGAAGTGCTGGTCGCGGTACTGGCTGAGCTCGGCGTACGAGTCGCTGCGGAGGATGCTCAGCGTCCCGCCGGAGCTCATGGCGGCGCTGTCCAGCCCGGCACAGTCCGGCCCGGCCCGGCACAGCCTGGTCTGTCCTGGCCCAGGACGGACCGAGGGCGCACCGAGCCCTCCCGGCACTGCCCGTCCCGGCCGCCCCTCAGCGCCTTCCTGGCCCAAGCGCACGCGCCCCGCGCGCAGCCAATGGCGTGGCGGTCAGCACGAGGGCGGGGGCAGCTCTCGCGAGAACGGCGGGGAACCCCAGGCGTTCAGGGAGCGGCCGGCGCGGCGGGTCTCGCGAGAGCGGCGGTCATGTCGTTGCGGCGCGTGCTGCTGCTGCTGCTGACGAGCCCGCGGCTCGTGGAGCGGCTCTCGGAGTCGCGGCCCATCCGCGCCGCCGCCCGCGCCACCGCCGCCGCCATCACCCGCGGCCAGCAGCACCTGGGCCCGCGCCTGTTCCGCCTGCGCGACACCTTTCTCGGGGAGCTCAAGGACGGCGCCCGCCAGCGGGGGTGGCCGTGGCCGCGCGGGCCGGGCCGCGGCGGCCGCCCCCCCGGAGCAACGCCCTGAGCAACGCGCCGAGTGGTGAGAGGCGGCACCGCCGGCGAGGGGACGGGAGCGACAGCACCAGGACTCGGAGCGCGCTGGAGCCGGCGGGTGATGGACCCCGGTGGCTACTCCGGACACCCGCGGACCCCTGGGCGGCGGACGGCGAGCTGCGGAGCCGACGGTGCGTCCTCCATCGCATGGACATATGAAACTATTGCTGCTCATCGGTGTGATGGATTTTCATTTCAAAGCCGTTTTACGTGTTCCACAGTTCTCAGGAACAAGCAGACTCACTAAACATCATCCAGAATGCTGTCACGATTGCCACTTTTAAGTGCTTCATAAGAAACTTGAAATAAAACCACGATTCTCATGGGAGTGGCTGTAACAATGTCTGTCTATACAGCAGTAATACTCTACATGTGTTACAATTTTGATACAAAAAGGTCTTTTAAGTGTCGATGATGATGGATAGGATAATGCCCATCTTACAGGAAGGTAAAAGCTACCCTAAAAGCACACCTCAAGTCTGTGGTAGCAAGAAAGGTTTACAGGGAAAAAATGACCAATAGAGCCATCCTTAATATGGAAAAGGATGCACCCATCATATATGTTGCACTGGTCTGGGTTGCTTCAGATGCTGTATATGACAACATCTAAGAGACTAAAGCAGTTAACCTTCCTCCAGAGCATGGTCCAGCTGACTTGAGGCTCAGTTAACTGTGGAGGATCATTTCCATTCCTTGTATCACCCGAGGTGACAAGGACCTTGTACATTACCTGAGATACAGATTCCAGTATTGCTGGTAAAATTAAACCTCCCACCAACAAAGACTCAGGTGTGCGTGGATGGAGAGATTGCATCTGTGGTGTAAATTACAAAGGCCTGGGTGGTGAGACAAAAGCAGTGTATTGTCAGTCTGAGTTAGTAGTTGTAGTCCGGGTTCTCTTCTGGCTCAGTCACAGATTACCTGTGCAGCTGTGGAGCAGTCATTGTGCCACGGAAATGGTGCTCCATTCCATCCCTGAAGAGTTTCAAGATCTACCCCACTCAGATTGCCAGAGTTCATAAATTCTGTGGAAGTAATTTTCAAGATTTAAGCTGTTTAAGAAAGCTGAAAACAGCAAGTACCAGCTGTGGCACGTGGCTGTTCTCCCAGAGAGCAAAAAGGAAATTACCTTGGAAAATACATTTCGTGTCACGATGCTTTCACAACCACTTCCATTACTTTGTGAGCCGTCAGTACAAACATACATGCACTCCCTCTCCCCCTGCCTCCCCCCAGACACCCACCTTTAATTACAGGCATGTCAGCAATGAAGAGTGATGGATGTGGATGAACATACAGGGGAAACAACACACAATGCTTTATAAGAGAGCAAGAGCTACGTTCCCTAAAAATCTAGGTCATACCTATAGTTTGGAAAATACAGGCAAACCCTTCACACATGCATTTTTCCTAGCATCCCTTTAGAGCTTGGCATCAACCTATATTATCCTCATCTCTATTGAAAACCTGGCTCATAAGACCTTATGTAAAGCTGTGTGGGTGCAGAACTGCCAAAGGCATTACCACCTTTGTGAGCAGAAATAATTCAAGTGTCAGATTCGTTCCATAGAGAGCGGCTTGACCTACAATGCATGTGCCAAATTAGTATCTCCCTCCATGTGAAGATGTTTTGGATCCAGAAGTTCACATAGGCAAACCCAAAGATTGTTAGTTGTGCTGTGCTATTATGTGCACACATCGTTCTCAGCTGAAGCCCAGTTATTTGTATCCCAGTTGAAAATGAGACTGCTCTCCCGTGGAGAGCCAGGATGTGACCTGTCATTCCCACTAAGCTGATTTAATGGGGAGCAGTTAAGCAAGGGGAGGGGGTGCAGGGGATGAGGCTCCTCCCTCGGGTCCTCCCGCGCTCTCCGGCAGAACTGGTGGATCTCCGACCCTGCCGTGAGCCTGTTCAGAGATCCATCTGCTCAAACGGCACAAAGGATCAAATCCCTCCGAGTTACCCGCTTTCTGTCTGCGCAGCTCCTCGATCCAGCTCCCCGCAGGGACCGCCGTGCGCTCTGCCGGAGTCACAGTCGCGACAGAACAGCGACAGCTGCGAGAACGGCGCCGGGGATGTGCAAGGGCAGGAGCGCCCCGGCTGCAGCGGCGAAACACCGAGAGGCTTCGATGCCATCACAGAAGAGCCTCCTCGAGCTCTGGGGGCAGTGCGTGTGGAACACGTCCACGAGGATGGAACTGTGGCAAGGAAAGTTAAACAGGCAAAGCTTGGATTTTAGGATTTAGCACAAGTACTTAGGCTGAAGCATCTTCCACGTTCTAAATCAGATTCTCTCAGATCAGTGCTGGGGATTTTTCAAGGCAGAACCACCCAAGACAGGGTTACAGTGCTGGTGCCTGTACTGTGACTGCAGTCTGGTCTAATGAATTTTTAAGTACATAAAATAAAATCTTATTTAATCAGACCAGCTTCTGTCTAACCCTGTAACCTCTCTCCAACAGCTGATTTAATGCCTATAATTAGTAAACACCCCACAGTCCACAAACCCTGTCAGAGATTATAGAAACTTCCAAAAATAAATCTCACATGGAAACTGCTAAGCTTGAATCAGTTTTGGTGGGCTCTGATTTCATCCTCTCTCATCAGGAAAAATTACAGAAGTTCATATGAAACACTACAGGGCTGAATAACTCAAATTCTAAGCAGATTCTATCCAGAACTGGCTATACCGGTGAGCATAAGAACATGACAAATAAAGAGACTCAGGAGAGCTCCCAGTGCCACTACTTGTGATGAAGGTGGGCCTGTGAAGAGGAAGGTCTCACAGCACCTTCAGACTGTGCCCAAATGATGTGAAAACCTAAAACATCGTTCTCCTAAAATCTAAAGGCTGTGCTGATCTCTGTCTAGTTGAAGGATGTATAGTCCTAACTGACTTCTCCAATTTCCACTGGATAGGATGGACATTTGTGGTGGGTCTTCCATTGATAAGTGTGGAAATATCACAGTTTCGTTCTTGAATGAGACACCACATTTTGCAGTTGTGGCTCTGACTGTACCAGGGATTATGACAAAAATGTGACAGTCGCTGCAGGTAAAATTGCTTGCTTGCTGCTCTATTGTCTGGCAGAGGGTTTCTTCTCCAGACCCAGCCATATCGATGACTTGTACGTGCACGTCTGTCTTCTTGATATTAAGCAGAAACCTCGGAGGCATGTAGGTGTGAGCAAAGAGTAGAGTATAGTGCCTTGGATGGTTTGAGGGTGCTGGAGAATGTATGAGCTGCTCCAAGTGAAACAAACAGGGTATCAGCCCTCCCTGGTGTAGGCACCCGAACAGGAATGCCCCGAGAAGATTGAAAATAATGATGAGGTGTTTCCATTTCACAGCTCTGTCCTGTGACGCACTGAACAGGACCAAGGGCAAGATGAGAGGAATGAGGAACCGAGGCTCCTGGTGACTGAATAGGGAGAGAAATGCCAAAGGAACAAAATAAAACAGCAGTAATGTTGGATTGCCCTCAGAATGCACCAATAGCCCAGACAGCCCATGGTAACACGATTTGACCCGTATGAATTGCTGGACATACTTCTTTAACATTTTAAAACCAGCAACAGTGGCCAGAACATGTAAGATCCCAAAGAGCATTATTCCATTGACTGTAAAATGTGTAACTCGTGGGTGACTTCCATGCAGTGCAAGATTATGAGGATTAAGATTATAACTGAGAAAATTGAAGGGGGTTACTACCATTTTCTTATGTAATTGAACTATTACATCAAATAGGCTGCCCTTGTTAATGCTTAAAAGGTTATCTAAGCTCACAGAGGTAAAATAAAAGGTGTCAGCTGTTATGAAAACAATGGCAGTAAAACATGCACATAGTATGAGCTTCAAAAAGTGGTTTATGACACTTTTAATGCTCCTCTGAGAATCAACAATTAAACCTGCCCAGTAAAGCAGGGGCATTAGAGCAAATGCCAGAAAGGTTGGCCTGTTGAAAAACCCAGCAGTTGTTATAACACCTATGAGAGGACTGCTTGTAGGCTCCACTGAGCTGCCATTGGACTTTCTTGAGGAAACCAGTACCATGAGAAGAGCAAAGAGAAGTCCTTCAAGCGTGTTGGTAAATGTTCTCATATAAAACACCAGAGTGACATATGATCCAGCAAGAAGTACCAGCGCTTTCCAAAGATCTGCTTCCCAGAAAGGGGCTAATCGATAAACGCTATAGTCGAGCATGAAAGAAAAGATTGTAAAGAGAAGGCGAGGTGATACAAGGAGAGTGTAGCTGTTGATGCAACTTGAACATATGTCCAGCTGCTGCAAAGACTTGACTGCCCAGTAGGTAACTCCTGATGTCATTAATGGGAAAACAACTGTTCTGCAAGGAAAGCTCGAAAGGAACTCCCAAGGATAAAAGACCTGTAGATTTAAAATATCTCCTATAAAGGAAGAGAAAAAGAAAAATACATATAATACATAATACATTTTATTCAGTAATTCAGCAGTAGGGATACTATTTGCTGTCAGAGGCATCACAATGCAGAGCAGCTCCCAGACTTTTGAGACCTTGGTGTCAACCTTGACGGTTTTAGGAGTGTACCGTTCGTTTTCACAGAGAATCAGGAAAAAGCAGCTCGTCGGGGTGATGCGGTTGCAGGCGCCACTCGGTGTGGACAGCACAGAGCAGGAACCCACCGCCCACCCAGCCCTGCGGACCCGCTCCTGCCCGGCTTGCGGGAAGCGCCGTGTGACAGAGCGGGACAACGAGCCGGCGGCTCCGGGGATCCCTCGGGAACACCCGCCCCTGCCCGGGGCTCCGCATCCCCCGCATCCGCGGGGCTGTGCGAGGCAGCGCGCCCGGGGGTCCCCCCGCGTTATCCGCGCCCCTTACCTGCCATGACCTCGGGCGCCTGGAAGAACTCGTCGGGGTGCAGGTACCCGCTCTGCGGCAGGAGGCACCAGCCCGCCCTCAGCGCCGCCAGCAGCGCCCACAGCGCCCGCGCGCCCATGGCGGCCCCGCGCCGCCCCCGCGCCGCCAGGGGGCGCCCGCCCGCCGGCACAGCCGCCGCAGCGGGAGCCCCGCGCGCATGCGCAGCGATCCCCCCATCAGCCGCCCCGCCGGCTGAAATCCAGGGAATCATGGGGTGGGTTGCGCTGGGAAGAATCACACCCCCTACAGAATGTGCTGGGTTGAAAGGGACCCACAAGGATCATCGAGTCCAACTCTTAAATGAGTTGAACTCTTAAAAGACTAGCCCATATGGGGATCAAAGCCCCAAGGTCAGTGGTGTCAGCAACACGCTGTGGCCAACTAAGCCATCTCGGGGCCACCTTGGAGACCCCTCGAATCCAACCTGTGACCAAACACCACCATGTCAACGAGACCATGGCACTAAGTGCCTCATCCAGTCTTTCCTTAAACACCTCCAGGGATGGTGACTCCACCACCTCCCTAAGCAGTCCATTCCAATGTCTAATCACTCTTTCAGTGA
Organism: Lepidothrix coronata; assembly: GCF_001604755.1. Lineage (NCBI taxonomy): Eukaryota > Metazoa > Chordata > Aves > Passeriformes > Pipridae > Lepidothrix > Lepidothrix coronata. Next base: position 6,675,562 of record NW_016690209.1, on the reverse strand, counting down.
AAAAATTCTGACTAATGTCCAACCTAAACCTCCCCTGGCACAGCTTGAGGCCAAGTCCCCTTGTCCTATTGCTTGTTACCTCGGAGAAGAGGCTGACCCTCACCTGGCTACAACCTCCTTTCAGGCAGTTGAAGAGAGTGACAAGGTCACCTCGAGCCTCTTTTTCTCCAGGCTGAACACCCCCAGCTCCCCCAGCCACTGCTCATCAGACTTGTGCTCCAGCTCCTTCCCCAGCTCTGTTGCTCTTCTCTGGACACACTCCAGCATCCCAGTGTCCTTCCTAAATTGAGGGGCCCAGAACTGGACACAGTACTTGAGTACTGTGGCCTCGCCAGTGCCATAGTAGAGAGTACAGAGGGAATATAATTACTTCCCTGGTCCTGCTGGCCACATTATCCCTGATACAGGCCAGGATGCCATTGGCATTCTTGCCCACCTGGGCACACTGCTGGCTGCTGTTCAGCCGGCTATTTCATAACTGACCAAAAGCCCAGAGAGAAGGAACACAGCAGTGACAGCAGCTGGAGGCAGCTGGCCAGTAATTGTGGGTCTGGGCAGCAGGCACCATGTCACAAATCCCTGCCACAGACACGCTCATCCCATCTGGCACAGCTGGAGACTGGGCTGGGTCTCTCCTCCTCCAGCTCTGGTAACCTGGGAGCAATAGAATGGTGGGCAGCAAAGGGGAAACACAAATGTTCATATCCCAGAAAAGCAGTAGTTTAGCTATCAGGCTGCATTTTGGTTAAAGTGTAATTACTTCTCATATTTATTTGTTATTTTCACTTATTTACATGATAATTATCTGTTTTTAAACTGAATGTCTGTTCATCCCAGGATCATGAGGCAGGTAGGAAGACAGTGCCTGCCAGCAGCACAGTAACATTCATGGTTAGTGCAGCTATGGATAAAAATAAAATCCACATTCTACAGCCAGTAGAAACAGAAATGGTTACTCAGAAGTGAAGTACTTTTGTTTCACCTACAGCAAATACAAGTTTCATGCAAGGGCACTCAGGAGAGCCCTGTGTGGAAGGAGGAGAGCCACAAGGTTCTTGATGGAGACTAGACTGCATCAGATTAAAGATCACAGGATATCTTGTGAGTACTGGGTGTGGTAAAGTCAACAAGCTCAGTGGATGCTCACATATGGATTTGTCCTTTTCTCTGTCAACAGGTAGTCCCCTCCAAGTCTCTCTGGGCTTCTTTTTTGTCCAGTGTCTTTGGAAATTTCCCCTACTTCCTTCTACTGGAGGGTGGAAGACTTTGTCCACAGTTGTTCAGCTGTATTCTAGACTGGTCTCTGTCCACAGCCTGTCCATCCTCTGTGCACTTACCTCTATGGCAGCAGAACTCGGGAGGAACTGGGTAGGATGGGTTAAGCAGGGATGTGGAGTCTGAACTTAACCAGCCAAGAAACCAGAGAGGATTCACTAGACAAGGTTTTTGATACTGCCTTCCAACATGCAGAAATTCTTCTACAGGTCAGAAACCCAGTATCCATCTAACAGTACTTGGAAATCCTGAATGGTTCAACATTAGCAACGATGGCAGAGATGCTCCAGGTTTGGACTGATCTTGTAAACCATGTTGATACTGTATTGCTGGCTTCTGCCACAAATTCCACCCTATCCACACAGACAGGGCAGCTTCCAGCCCCATCCCACTCTCCTGATGAGCAGGTGCTGTTGGCACTTGCCCTGCAAGAGGCAGGAAGAGGCATTCAAATGTTAGCACAGCACATTATCCAAACAGCTTTTCTGAAGAGAAGGTGGTCGGGCAGAGGTGGCCTGGAAGTTGCCATTTGAACCGTCCTAGTCCAAGCCTTGTATCTGACACAACACAAGAAGGGGAATGACTGCAGCCACAAAGGAGTACTGTGTTATCTTATTGCCTGCCCCAGAGCACTGTGGTATTTGCATCCCTTCGAGGGACTCAACATATTCACTCCCCAGCCATTCTGTGTATGTTCTCTTCTCTTGTAATGGCACAATCTCAACAGCTGAATCCTTAAAGATCAAGTTTTTTCCTTGAAAAGTTGAAGAATCAAACATTTTGAATCCATTTCCATTGCTGCTATTTCCAAAGTAGACCTGAAAATAATGGAAAGGTTTCAGTATTTTGCAAGATTAAGTGCCACATTCCTCCTGTTCAACATGAAAGACAGTAGGAACTGTTTTGTAGATGAAAAATTCATACACAATTGCAGAATCTCTTACGTGTTTGCTTTTAGACGCTCCAGTAGATTAGAAACAGAATTCTGCCACAGGCAATTACAAGAACAGCATTTGTGATTCTGGTTTTTTAGTTACTATCTGGAAAGAGCTGTAGTTTTAAAAAAAAATTCTTCTGCCTAAATGTTGTTCTGTAATGTAGGGTTTGTCTGCCCAGGAGTTACAGAAATGACTGAATCCTAGCATGGAGATACTCAGTATTGCTTTTGAACAAGTTAACTTCAGTATGGAGAAGAACCTCTCTGAAGCAGCCAGGCAGATGGCTCACCCTGTACAAGCTGCAGCATAAATATATCCAGCAGTGTTCTGTTGCACTCCTAGGAAAATTCCAGAATGGAAAAGTGTTAGCATGTACTCTATTCCCTGTAGACCTCAAAGTCATGCAGAAACATGGAAAAGGCATGGGAAAATACCTTAAGCTCCAGGAAAATTACTACTGCAACCAGTGGCTGGGCAAAAAGTTGAAATCCCTTGTGCACCAGGGTGGTTTTACTGGGAGAATGACATGGGTTGTATTTTACCTTCTCTGTCACACTCCCAACAACAGGCCTCTGCACAGTCCCATGATATGGTAGAATGGTCCTTGTTGTCTTTATCTTTGAACTGTGTTAGACCATATAAGACTCCCCCCTAAAATAAATGGATTATTAATACCTGGGCTTTGTCCAGTAGTCCATACAGAGCAAAAACGTTGATATCTGGGTGAACCATAATGGCTTGAGCTGGCACCTGAGCCAGGTGACAGTCAGCAAACTGGGTGACTTCAGCACGGGCACCATTTGGACACAGTAACTGGAAATCACTGGACTTCAAGTTTTGGGCCCAACTATCAGTGTTATTACCTGAAAAAAAGAAGCTGGTCATTGTCACTCATTGAATGCTTTAGAGCAAGAGAAAATAATGAATTATAATAAAAAGCTGTGTAAAAGTAAGTACCGTCTGTGTTCTCAAACACTGTTGAGTGCTTCACAAAGGCCACATCCCCAGAGTCCTCTGCCAGGCACCTAAAGGAAGTCAAAGATATAAATTCAATTCAAAGCATCTTTATGTGAACCACATTTTTTATAAAACTCATAGGTTTAGAATACAATTTTTCTTACATACATTCCTGCAAAAAAATGTACTGGACCCAAAGGTAATAAGAAAAAACAGAGAAATTAGGCATCTTGAAAGGAGGGAAAAGCAACATCTTTGCAAAGCATTAAAAAAAATATTCTGAATCAAGAATTTTAAGAGAGGAATACAGTAGAAAAATGGTATTAAAAACAGTGTGAGATACAACAGAAAAGGCCAGTATTAGATGAGCAAAGAAATAGAAGACCTATTATGTGATAGTCAGTGCAGCATTTACAGCCCTGTACATTAGAGATCTCCAGTTAATCTAACTGCAGTTGCTAAGGGCACTGTTCCAGACCCTTCAGTTTCCTCTAATTTTCTGAAGGAGCAGCCCAACATGCCAAGGGCACCCCAAAAGTCCCCTCCTCTCCTATGAGTGTGATATCCCACTACAGAGAGTGCCAGGGCAGAGGTGTAGAACACACACCTTTACCAGCATGTTACCCTGTGGTGTTCTCTAGTGCAGAGTGCAACAGGCACCACAGGCTGTTCAGAGATTTTTGTGTTAAGCCTGAAATATGAAGTCAACAGACAGGAGAAATGCACGGTAATTGCTCCACTCAGTAAGAAATACATAAATAACATCGACCTCAAAACAGTGAGCTGGGTGAACTAGCAAAAAAGATCTATCTTCCCAGGTATTTTGGGCAGTGTGTGGTGGCAGATGATCTGTGGGTAACAGTTCAATGGTGGTACCTTGCAGTTTATTCTACAAATGTTTTCCAGAAGCACTTTTTAAAACAAGATAATTAAACTCACCAATCGAATAATGTAAAGCTGTAACTGTGCATGGCTTATGCAGTACAAAATGTGAGGGAAAGTTATCACTGCTAACAGTTACCAAAAATACATATATTTCAATTGCACCTGGTTTAACATCAGCAGTTATAATCAAAGGTCTTATCGCCCTGTGGCTGACACTGTCATGCAGAGAATGAGGACTCAGCAGGTGCTGTTCAGTGCATTTCCCCATCAGAAAAAGCTGTTCCTGACAGATTTTTCACTACTCTGCACAGTTTAATTTGCCCAAGGCAATGGGATATACACAAACTGAATGCCTTCTCATACTTTTAGTCTAGTTAGTCTGAAGACAGCCAGAGTTGAAGAAAATCTGGAGGTGAATTCTAAGCTCATCTCAATTACCTCCGTAACTCAGTCTTCTTTCAGAGAGGATCACCTAAGTGTCAGAGCCAAACCCACCCCTACCTTGTAGAAGACTGTGATCCTCCATTTTTGCACCCAAATCCTAACCTTTTAAACACCTAAAACTTTGCACATCACTCAATGAATTAAACATCTTCTCTATTAAAACCAAAAAGTGATTTCCGTATAAAGTTTGACTGTATGGGCACTATTATCAAAGGCACAGGCTTAGAATATGAACAAGGCTCATACAGCCTGTAATGGCATTTGTTGCTCATTTATCTGCTGACTGGGAGCCGGCTCTGTTATTCCACGAAGTACAGCAGAGGATCTGGAGTTTGCCTGCAAGGCATGTACCACAGCACAGCAGCTGGACACAACTAAATAGGTTTGCAAAAAGTAGTTATCTAAGCCTAGCACTTCACTATTTACTAGGCAGCTGCTGTTGAAGTCTCCTCTCTGAAGGAAAAAGATGGCTTTCTGCCAGCTGTTACATGCACCATTACCTTCAGAGGTGAAGGTCAGGAAAAGGAAGTGCTTGTTCCATATCCAAGAGTTTCACAGTCCTTGAGTATGGCCCCATATGTACATGTATACAGTAACACAATGTATTTATTACATTTTGTTCCACTATTTATTCCACTATTTTCCTCCTGTATTTTTAACATATTTTGTTTTGAAGAGGATTTGGTAATTGAACATTGGCCATAGCTGTTTGTGCTGTCCAGAAATCTACTTTCAAATACAGTCACCAATGAATCAGTAGTGAACACTCACTCCTGGGTCCCTGCCACTAGCCTGTCACTCTCTGCATGGACGAACAGCAGCCAGATCTTGGCTACTGTGTGCCCGCTTCCCTGCTGGAGTTCTCTATGGATGACCTGCCCACTCAGAGTTGCAGATTGTCTGCACTAGATTAAAGCAAAACTGGAGACTGATGACAATCTCTTTGGTTCTCACTGGGTGGGTGCTGTGTACACAGAAAGATGGGTTGGGCTGTTAGTCTGGTTGTCTGCAGAACAGGAAGGTGGCAAAAGGCTTGGACGTGATCTAGTGACCTGTATTGGGGAAGACATCTGGGGACACATGTTCCACCTCATTTACAGCACATGCTGTAGCACATGTTTGCTCACTGGGATGGAAACTAGGTCCTCCTTGCATTTTGACAAACTGACAAATAACAACCACATGTATGAGTTACCTGAAGGCTCCACTGTAGCTGTAATAACGCTCTCGGCTACTTGCACTGCATTTATTGTTTCCACTCTCGTCCCCAATACAGAGTTGACAGAGTTTTGATGGGTAATTGTCCTGCTCAGCTGAAGGCACACAGCTGGCAGAAAAAAACTCACTCACAGCTGGGGAAAGACAAACCAACACAAGTAGTGAAAAGTGTGGACTCTTCACAAAAACAAGCAGTTATACCATCATGAAGTTATAACCAATGCAGGTTTCAGTAGAACACTAGAAATAGGAGTTACAGCTGCCTTACTGGAATTCACAAACTAGAACTTCTAAGATATTTTCAAAGCACTGTTTAGCTGACTAGGTAATGAAACCAAAGAGCTTCCCAGGAGATAGATAGGAAATAGGGCAAGCAAAATTAGAACCTGGAGTTCTATGGTAACAGATCCCTTTCTTGTTGTGCTACATTGCTTCACTACCTAATGCACTTTGAAAATAACATAATAAAATTCCAGACAGAGATGAAGAGATACATCATTTACTGCAATGATATCCCAGAGCTGGAATTACTTTCTAGAGGGATACATCTGTGTTTTCTATGACTATTACTGATATCTGATTTGGGTCAATATCCTCAAGCAAAAACCAAGGCAGTCAGGTGTGAAAGCAGGATTTTCAAGACAAGATAATAAGTTAATTGAACACAAAAAGCAATGGACTCTTCAAATGCATTTCTGAAAGCTGGAATAAACTTTGGCATTTTGATACACTGAGGCCAGGACTGCCATTGAGATGGGTCTGGTCATGCTGGAGAAACAGGCTGACGGGAACCTCAAAGTCCAACAAAGGCAAATGCAGAATCCTGCTTTTAGGATGGGGTAAGAACATGGAAGGCTGGCAGGCTGAAGAACAGCTCTGTATAAAAAAGGGATCTGGGGATCCTGGTGGACAACAGGTTGATCAAGAGTCATCAGCATGGTTTTGTGCCTATGAAAGCTCATGGCATTCTGGGGTGTGTTAATGGAGCAGTCAGGGAGCAGTGGTTCTCCTCTGACATCTGTGCCACGTTCTGAGCTCCCAGTGCTAGAAAGACATGGACATTCCAGAGCAAATATGGTAGGAGGAGAGTGGGATGCTCAGAGGCTGGAGCACAACTTGCACTTACCAGGCTGAGAAGTGGGTTTGGTCAGCCTGGAGATAAGACAACTAACACTGTATTGCTGTCTTCATTCACATAGCAGGTTTCTCAGGAAGACAAAGACAGATCCTTCTCAGGGATGCAGAGCAAAAGGATGAGAAGTAACAGAACCAAAGTGACAGGAAGGAAATTCTGATTAGGTACAAGAAAAAAACTCTTTATACCAAGGATGGTCAAATACTAGGACAGTGTCCAGAGATGATGTATGTAATCTCTATCCTAAGAGTTACTCAGAACCTCCCTGGACACAGCACTGAGCAATCTGGACTATCAGATCTGCTTTGAGCAGTTGGTCCTGTCCAACCTGAAGTAACCACTGATTTTTTGATAAAGGAAAGGAATACTTTTGTGTTAGATGTAACATTCTCAGTTAGACCCCTCCACTAGTCCTCTCTGGTGGCAAACTTAAAATTTCAAATTGTTATATTAAAAACACAATACTCATTCGCAAACAAATATGGTTAATACAGAGCTATGAAATATCGAATTTACTTGCCTAATTAAAGTTTATCATTAAAGTATTACTGTATTTTTGATATGTAGTATTGTTGTCTTACCTTGAGGAATATTACAGTCTCTGGGCTTAATAATCCCCCTCTTAATTAGTATGCCAATGGGAATATTCCATCCAGCATTTCTCCCCAGTCCTGTGTGGCAGGACTTCTTCCCTTTCAGGTCACTGATGGTGAATGCATTGGACAGATTTCGTTTCACTAACACCACAGCATAGTATGCATTGCTGCTGTCATTAGCTTGGAGAAAAAAAAACACAACACATTACAGCATCCCTTCAGCATTTCCACTGCTTAGTGATCATCTACAGATTCATTACTCTTATCAGTGCCAACTTAATTGCACCAACATTCAGCTAGTCAGGAAGTATGGATGCACATGGAATTACTCTTCACTTCTACTACCTCACACTGCTGCATTCACCTATAGCCTGTAAGCTGGCACTGCTGCACCTGAGCTGAATAAACTAGAGACAGACAGGAAAGTGTTCTTGTTAATGCTAGCTCTTACAAATACATCCCTCTGAAAAACAACATTTGGGTCATTAGTCACTTAGCAAATCTGCTTTAAGAAGTTATTTTTATGTGAAAACCTCAAACCTGTATTAAAACATCAATGAGTTTTGCATAATATTGAAACTCTACCTTAAGTGACATCATGGACACAAGGCCACTTTTCACTGGTGACTCTGAAGCAGCCATATTGACAGGAAGAATTTGCTTTTAACTAGAATCCACTGTGTAATTTCTGTATTTTTGTTTCTGTTAAAAATATTTTGACTTTGTGAATACTACTTTTTTCCATTGTAAATATTTTTTTGCAGAATTGAAAAGACAAATAAAGAACTCCAAGATTCAAAACTGTCAAAGACTCAACCTGGTCCTGCAGCAGGACAGATAAAAGTTGACTCACTGTAGAAGTCTCATCTCATACTTATTTCCTCATCTATCCATGATGTGGGGGTAATAATTCTCATGTATTTGAAAACAGCATTCCCAGCAGGGCTAGGGACAAAGGGCTATGCTTTTAGAGCTGTTTTCAAACAACCTGGAAAAATAAGGTCTATATTTATGTTTCCCGACCTTCTTACCAGAGTAACTTTCTCCAGCAGCTGGTACAAGGCCATATGTCTTCCCAGCTGTGTAAATATCAGCTCCACCCAGAACTACAGCATCACTTTCCTTTTTCTGAAAAATATAAGAAAATGTAGGATTTCTGTGAAAAAACAGCAGATACTTTCCCCACTACAACAATGACACCTTGAGCATCACACTTGTTGGACCTTGAAGGGCAAGGCTTACAGCAAAAGAGCAATACACTGCTAAAGAAAACTTCCAAAATGTGCATGAAGCATCATCAGTGAAACAATGACAGGAGATTTCACACATACAGGCTTCAGTTAGATGAGCAACAGTGCCCTCATCACAGCGGAAGATCATCAGGGTTCAGGCCCATCCATACCACCTGAGCTACCTCCTTGAAATCCAGTGTTCCTACTGGTCACACAGGTATCTCTAACCCAGCAGGGAGCAGTTTCTGTTCATTTGGTTTATTGCACAAGGATTATAGCAGCCTACCTGGATCATCTCCATGCACTCTTCCTTTGTCTTGGCTGAAATACACTGAATTTCTGGTTTCAAATTCTTTTTCCTAAAGGCAACAGCCATTTCACCACATTTCCAAATCTCCTCAGTGGATACAACACACCAATTCAGGCTTTCTGGCAAGGCTGCACAAAATTAAAAAGCAAATAATACATTCACTTTCTTTTCAATAGACAAGGAGGGATTCACGCTGCCCCGTTACACATCCCACATCACATGTTATGGAAAATGTTTGCTTCTGTGTTGCTCCCCATCCCTCCAGCTCAGACTTCCACCTGATCAGGAACCAGGGCACTCCAGATTAGCAGTTATGTTCACACTGCAAACCCATCCATAGCAAAGGAACAACAACTTCTACAATTGCTGACCATTAAGCACAGCCATAATGTGTTATTTGAGTGCATCAAAAAGTGCCCCTGAACACAGACTTCCTCACACCTGACAGTCACGGAGCAGCGCCCACAAGACACAAGTCTGCAAGGTGAGGGGCTTTGCCACAGTCAGAGCGTGTCTGGAGGCTCAGTGCAGGATTATTAAACTTCTTAAGGCAGAGATTCTTACAACCTGTCTTTCTGACTTTCCCAGAAGGCATATCAAGTAATTTCTACTTTCTTCTGATAGTAGGAAAGACCATAACGCTTCAGTAAAGAGCAACTGAGGATTTCCTTCAGCTTCTGGAGGAAATCCTCTGCTAGGAACCCATTCATACATTTTTATAGACTACCTGAGGATTTGTGCAGCAGTGCATTATTATTTTCCCTTGTCAGCAGGTAAGAAATTAAGTACCAAGTAACAGTAGCAGTTTACCAGATTAATGTCTCCATATACCAGAAAGGATAAAAAATGCCTGATCTTATAACACACAGAGCGTGTCAATTTGCACGGGAAAGTATTCTGCAATGTGATATTGTTTCTATCAAAAGGTGACCTTTCTGCAAGCTCAAAGATCAGACTGGCATCTTGCCATAACCCTCCAAGAGTGAGGAGAAAAACCAGAATGAACATGATCTCTGCTATCACCTATCTTTGTTCTTGGTTATAAGTAGGAATCTACAGACAACTTACTGTTGGGGTCGCAGCTCAGAGCTTGCATGGAATGAAGATACTCATCACCCAGCCATGCTTGATAATTCTGAGCTGTGATTGCAACAAGCTCTGTCGTGGAGTCTCGGAACAGAAGATTTTGGGCACCGTAGGCTGCAGAGTCAAACATCTGAAACTTGGCACCCACCCCATTAAATCTTTGCTGTAATATTAAAGAAGAAAAAAGCACCTGTCAGACATCCCTCTGCCTGGGATCTGTGACATCCCATACCCCTTCAAACCCCACAGATCCAAAGGTGCCCAGATATCCTGTCTTCAGTTCACCAAGAGGGGTGGGAGAACCCTTCTAAAATGCAACACAGTGATGAAAAAATGGTGTCCTACTTGTCCCTGGTTTAGGAGGTGGAAGACAACTGTTCCATCTGTGTCAGGCCGCACAACCACGGCGCGAGCTGGGACTCGGGCCAGGTGGCAGGTTCTCCACTCTGACACTTCAGCTCTGCTGCCGTCGCGACACAGGAGCTGGAAGTTCCGGGAGCGAAGCCGCTGGGCCCACAAGAAAGAACTTCTTCCTGAAATCAGAGAGGACATGCTTATGGAACAGACCTCAGGTGGGGCTGATGCTCCTGGCTCCAAGCCTTCTCTAAACATCACTCGCACACGTGGAGCAGGACACGCACCTCCTGAGCATCTCTGAGCTATTCCTGACTGCACAACACACCCCGTGCACCTTTGGGGTCCTTTAGTTCTTTACGTCTGATGAGACAACTGACAGCTTAACACTTGTGAGACTGCACTGAGCTGTACTGGGGTCTGCAGCAGTATCAAGAGCATCTGTAAGTTTAGGATCATGGGCAACATTTTTTTGGTTTTTCTTTCCCCTGGGTCAGACAGGTCCATGATATTAAAGCAATAATATGCTCAAGGTGGTTTTCACATAGTGCCAGATAGGGCAGGTAACCTGTTGTTTACTTTCTGCTACTCTCTGCTGAAATCCCTTGGTAGGCTGGAGCAATGTAACAGCCCAGGTCTATATAAAAATAATTTACTGCTGTTGAAATTCTCTTTCCAAAAGTAGCTTAAGATTCCACCTATAACCTTTATTGAAACTATCAAGAAAAAAAAAAAATCCCATGGATTCTGTCTCCTGGTGCACACCTCTGTGGGTACATGTTTTCACTACCACAGTATTTATTTGCTGATTCCTCAATTCAAAATACATCAAACATTTGATATTATACTGTCATTACAGACACTGTATTTCAGACCTTGCAGCCATTATTCAACAAGCTTCAGGATTACTCACCATCTGTATTTTCAGGCACTGTGCTGTGCTTCACAAAAGCAACCTCTCCAGAACCTTCAGCCAAACACCTAATAGATATAAATCCAAGCACAAAGATGCATTACAAAACCCAGCTCCGCACTGGCCACTGCCGACAGCCCGAGGGCTCTGTGCTCCGTTCCATCAGACACAGACACTGACCTATTTCCTTGTGCTGAGAGTTTTGCTCAAGGCAGAGACTAGTGGCTGTTAGAGCATGAAGTAAACTATCATTGTCATTTGGTGAACATGGACAACATGTTCAGTGCTGCCTGGGACAAACACCATGACCTTTTTTGTCCACGACAGTTTCTCTGTCTAAGGCAGTCACACAATCCTTTGGGGAATGTGCAGGAAGGAACAAGGAGCAAGTGTTTCTTGTAAGCAAATTCTGCCCTTGCTCAGTTAATGCTATTACTCAGGGACTGGGAGCTCCAACACAGCACACAGACAGAAAAGAGGAAAATAAGGGATTGATGTGCAAAAATGGAGGCAGAGCAAGTCAATAATTCAGTGCCACTGAGGTGGGATGACTGAGATAACCAAGTAGGGCAACAGTTCAGCTCTCAGACTCTAAGGGCCATCAGGTTTTACTGGGAAAGATAAAGTCAGTAAAGTCTGATGAAACAAACACTCTGATTGTGTCAACAGCTGCTGGACAAAACAAACAGCAAATAGAGCTTTTCCTGCCTCATATATGTGCTAAATATCCATTTGGTTTTAATACTCAGGTATTAATACTTGAAATAGTGGGTTAAGAATTACTTTTGCTCAGTTAGGTTAAAAGCGTGGTTGTCCTAACAAAACTGCAGATTTTCTAGCAAGATAAACTGGAAGCCCTATGGCTTCAATTTCTAGTCAGTGAAGCCTAGACTGGTGTCTGTAGAGAGAGAACAGTGATAAAAAAAATTGACAGAGACATAATTTTTACCTGAAAGCCCCACTGTAGTCATAGTATTGCTCTTGGGAATTTCGTTCACATTTGTGCTCTCCAGCTGAATTCCCTATGCAGAGCTCACAAAGGGATTTGGGATAGTTCACACCATTTGCTCCAGGAACACAGCTTGCATTGAAATATTCACTTACAGCTAAAAGCGAAATTAGAATGAGACATTTTTTAGTCATGAGAAAACAAGATCCTACAGTCTCATTTTAACACAGCACATCTCTGAAGAGATTTAGAAGGCATAAGTCATTTTTTTCTTAAAAGATGGTTTCCAAGTTTAAAAAACAAAAACCCTGCAGTCTTTGTCAGACCTACATTAGGTCTATTCCCTGGTACAAGCATCATCAAAGTCAAGGAACAAAAGAGCAGCTGAACCACACATTTCTGTCCACGTACAGGGGCCCAAGACCACTCAGAAAGGCATTGCTGAAGAACAGATCTTTGCCCTGTAACTCCTACCTTTTGGAAGGTCACATCCCATTGCTGCCAGGCGCCCACTGTCAGTCAGATAACCCACTGGCACATCCCAGCCTGCAGTTCTGTTGATCCCTGTGTGACAGGAACGCACACCCTTCAGGCTGTTGATGGTTATGTTGGAGCTCTTCTTTACCACAGCCACAGCATAATAGGAAGTTCCAATGTCTGCAGCATAGGAAGAAAGAGAAGCAAGATAAGTAGCCTCACATCAGCTACTCTGACCCAACTGTTTCAGGACAGACTTGGCCCCAGCCTAGCATCTCCTCTTTCCCCACACACTCTGTTACAGGCAGGAGCAATTAAGAAGGAACCTGACCACTACCTACTGTTTAGAGTCTTACAGGGAAGGACCCCAAATAAAATGGAAATAGTAAATTCTTGTGCATTTTGAGTCATCTAAAAGTTATTTAGTCAGAATATACCTTGGTCATATACTTCCCCAACCACTGGTTTCAGACCATTCTCCCTTCCAGCCTGGTAAATCGAGCGGCCATCCAGTGTCACTGCATCTGCCAAATCATCCTGTGCAGACACAAAGGCAGAATATATGTTGAAACTCAATTATCAGTATTTATCAACAGCTAGAATACACCTGAATTTAGAAGAGGAGGCCCCTTAGTCTGCATTTGTGTGTTTTCTTTTCTCCAAACAGTTATTTTAAGGGCACTCAAATTTCTGAACAATAATTACCAAGAGGGATTTTAGCATTTCAAAACTGCCTTCCTTCAGAAACAATGCAGAAACCAGCTCTGTACTATGATGGCTTCACTAGTCTTAATAGTCCAAAGGGACCTTAAAAATGGATCCTGCAGGTCTGTGATGAATCTTGAGGCCCAGCAATTTGGAGTTTCATTCATATCTTTAGCTAGTGCCCCAAAGCTTGAAGATTTAAATAAAGTAAATATAGTTTTGACATCATACACATATAGTTTAAAATAATATCTTCTGGGGCTGCAAAATCTGAATGCCAAAGTGTACTCAAAAGCAACCTTAAAGCACAATGGCTTGTACCTCCACGCACAGGCAGAGGAGGGAGCAGATGGCAGTGTGCTTCCAAGAAGGAGGAAAGAATCTAAAAAGGCTGTTCAAAACTGGGGGAATACAAATCTGAGGCATCCACTGCTGGGAAGGTGTCCAACACCACCATATTTTTCTGTTGACTGCAACACCAAGCTGGCTGGAATCCTGCTGCAGGATTTCTCTGGATAGCACAGGATGACACTTCCCTCAGCAGCAAGGCTGAGAGAACTGCTGTACACACACCTGTGGCCAGCTGAACCCAGCTCCCACTGTGTACTGAAACTCGTGGGAGCCAGGAGAGGGCATTTCACACAGAGACAAGATATTGCTGACAAAATAATCAGCAGTGTGACATTTTGCATTTCTAAGCTGATTCTAAGTTTCTTATCAGTTTGCTTAACCTCTGGCTCAGCACTGGAGGGGGTAATTTAGCTCACCCATCCCTCGGGACGTTGCAAAGCACTAGTTAAAGCAGGACTGGGACTGTGCTGCCCAGCACACCACAGCAATTTCCCACAGGCTAAGACACATAAAAAGCTTGAAAATTTTTTAAGGGATCACATGAGAGCATAGGTAATATGTTGATGTGGACAGCTAGAACAGATTTGAAGTTGCCATGTGATTTGAAATCCTTTATTTGTTTGGCTCAAAGGAGAAAAAAGATTATATTCATTAATTAGCCAAAATAATCAATGTCCTGAGAGTTGCTTCTCGTGAAATGAGTGCTGAATGAATCCAAGGGAACCTAAAGAGGAGTTGGGGCTCAGACATATTTGCATCTTAAAGAATAGACACAATCTTTGTGGAATAACCAGATGTGATATTCCACTGGTGAAGGGCAGAGCACAAGACAGCTTAGGAATCAAATATGGCCTGTTGTTTAGAAGGGACACCCAACAGTGAGAAGGAGAGAAGATGGGAGGTAGAAGGATCTTACCCTCAGGAAAACAAAATGAGCCTCTAGAATTGGTGGTTGACAGAAAATAGAGCAGATGAAATGAAAAGAGCTGGCCACAGAGCCAAAGACTGTGTTATGTGGCCATATTTCCATGTCAAAAAGCACTTTTCTGATTGGAAAGCTGAGCCTTTGAGCTCTGTTTAGCAGCAGAGCCTCTGATCAATAGCTTGTGTATAAATAGCAGAACAGAACAAGACAAAAAATGCCTCATGTTGTAAACATGAATTACTTTACAAGCTACAGGCCTCTCCTTTAAATACACACAATTACTGTGGGGACTATTCCACATATGACTTTTTTAATAAGTATATGTGTGGTGGTAATACTTTATTAATTACTTTCAGAGGAACTTTACTGCTGTGTGTCACAACATTTGAGAATTACCTACACAAGTGTTTGAAAACCTGTTGAAGAACGGCTCTGGTCACACTAAATATTGTCAGGTTCCCTAGTTAAATATTTAGACATTTCTCAATTTTTAAACACCTTCAATCAAAAAGGGTTTTTCCCTTATCCATGTGCTAATACATTCACAGGACTAAGTCCAAGTTACGGAATGTTATAGAACAACATATCTCTGCCTCTTCAGCCGTGGTGTCCCACTCCTTTTGGCCTCAAAGATCAGAGTTCAGTGAGGATGCAGACACAGGGGTTCCACACAGTCCCACCCAGAGCAGGCCAGCTTAAATATTTAGTAGATTACTATTAGCACAAGAAAAAAAAAAAGAGGTCTCAAGGACAAAGTCTTGTCGGAAGCCTTACACCGAAAATTCATTTTATCAGAAAGCTACTTACTCATGCTATCTGCCTGCAGGTTTCTGAGTTCAGCTAAACAAGTTTTATAGGAATCCAAGGTTTTTAGAAAGGTGCCTGCTGCTTGCAATGGCTTATAAATGCAATTCTGGGAGCTCTGTATTTCAGAAGCAGACAATCATCAGTCCTTTCAATAATCTGCTTTGCAGAGTCTAACAGGTGCCCTTGTGCAATGCAGCAATCAGCCGAGTGCTTTTGGGAAGATCCGACATTAGAATGTATTTCTTGTCTAATCCCAAGGAAAGATCCACATATATATCAATATCTGCTCCTAACATTCTTCAGTACAGTCTTCCTCACTCAAGAACAGAACTTATCAAGAGGCAATGAGGTAGTTTTAGTAATCAGACAGCCATTATGCTTCTGTTGACAAAAATTACAAGATACCAATTTTTGAAATTTGTTCCTTTTATCTGGCCACAATCATCTGCCTCATCTCCCTTCAAACTGCTCTACCAGACCTCCTTTCCTTGCTCTGAACCTCTTGTCCTTGACAGCCTTAATTTCCTCCACAAAACCCTGATTCTTGGGCATGTCTACACAGTATTATTACTTATTAACACAGCCAGTCATCCTTCCCTTTCCCCACACTCTGCCAGTGAAGGCAGCCGTGATTACCTGCCTCCACATTTCTTCCAATATCCACGTTTTGCCTCCTACCACCTCCTAAAGAGGGAATTATTTTGCACACAGCATTTTGCAAATCCACATGTTCAGTCTTTCAAACCTTCCCCAGAGCAATGTTCCTTTTGGAAACTGAGCACACTCTGGGCAGTTGAATTAATAGAGCTGGGTTTGCGTGCCCTTTGCTCACCCCACTTCCTGCTTTGTCTCTCTCTTGTACTCTGGTGTTGGGAGATTTGATTTGGTTTTACATTCATCTCATCTGTATATACAGCAATTTCCAGGACCGGACCCTGAAATAGGAGTTTGATCCAGAGTTTATCAAAATACAATCTACTTATAAGCTCAGCAGCACAGCTTTAACTACTGTCTGCATCTTATAGTTCCATCCCTTCTTAAATATCTGCTAAATAAATCTGACAATTCCCAAATCAAAGATTAGCATTTGGGAGGAAATGTTTAAGACCTTTGCTGTGTTTCTAATGACTGGCCGTACGTGAGCAGCCAAACAGATGACATGGGGCCATTCTGACACTCACGTTCATATGAACAGTATTACGACTTTTTAAAAAAGTATATGCTTTGATTTTTCAGAGACATGAGTGTCAAGAAGCCTATGGTTGGCTGCCTGGATGGTCAGACACTCACCACAGAGCCATGTACATCGCCAATGGATTATTATTAGGGACATGGGGAAATTAAATCAATAACACCGCTGTCCCCCACAGCTCACCTTGATCATCTGGGTGCAGTTGGCAGCTGACCCCCCTGCTGTGCACTGCAGAGTGGGGAGGATTCCAGCCTCACCAAAGGCCTTACTCATGTCATTACACTTGGAAAGTTCTTGCTCAGAGACAGTGCACCACCGGATACGTTCCAGGCCGAGAGCTGCAAACACAACACCAAGAGAAAATATTATAAAACACATCAGCGCCTTCAAAACAGAGCTTACCATTTAATGGCTCCCAAAGAGCCAGCCTTTCATTCTGCTTCTCCCTAACAGAAAAAAGTCAGGGCTCTTTTAGCAATGGGTCTTTAGAGATTATTCCCACTTTCATTTTGCTTATCATGAATACTGAAGGTTTTTTTGACTGAATACAAGACAGGGTCAGACTCAGATACTGAAACCCAATGGCATTTGTTTCTGACATAAGAAATACGGATACCATGGAATAGGTCAGGGCGCCTAGACTGTTCCTAAAACTTTGCAGAACACATAATCTTTTCTCGTGTCAGAAGCATTTAAAATGATACACTACAAAACCAAAGAGACTGCCTAAAGATAACTTTGTCTCAATTATTGCTGGTTAGTACCTGGAGTCCTGCCCTAGCCCTTTTTGGTCTGAATTACGAAAGCAACCTTGAGTGCTCAAGAGCCTTGCCACTAGGCTTATTATGAAAACTAAAAAAGTAAACTTGTCCCTTCAAAACACTCTTTCATAACAGACCATAACCACAGCCATGAAAAGGGGAGGGTGGTGCCATGAATGAAAAGACTCAAGTTTAGTAGTGGAGATTTCCATTAATCAGTGAAGAAAGGTGCCTTTCAGCAGGCCCAAACACCACCCTCCTACGTGTCAAAGCTACAAACACTTGGTTGCTCTTGTAAGGAGATGTCACCAACACCAACAGTGTGGCTGCAAACGCAAGGATGGCTTATGCTGACAAACAGGCACAGATCGTTTGTGTAAGTGGGGGCACAGCATCCTACTGCTTTTCTACAATATCGATTTTTAAGCTGGAGTCTGCTGCAAGCTGTTTGTCTCGTGGTTTTCTAAGACCTCTAACTGGCCCTCTACTTCCCACCAGTGTCACGCAGCTGAGATGCCACATCCAACTTTGCAAGTTAAAAGTTACTCCAATAGTGCTCGACAGTGCTCCCACGCACGTTCTCTGACTGGGTGGCTGCAGACTAAACAAGATTGTTGATGCCAAAAAACCCGACACTGAAACAGCGGTTTTGGCTTGTTGTTCCACTGCAACAGGGAGCTAACTCTACTGCTGTCAACAAACATTAAGTCAGACTTGGAAAACTTACAAGTTTTAATGGCAGCATGTGCTAGTAGAGGGAGAAACAATTACCCACCTCTGAGTTGCAGGAGTTCTGAGAAACAAGAGATGGTCAGAAGAAAGGCATGACAGGGTCATCATAAAAACACACCTCACAGAAACTTAATCTGTACCTCATCTGCCTGGGTGAAATTTTCACCATTAATTTCTTGGGGCTGAAAGAAGAACCCCAGTTTTCATTGATAAAGGGGTTTGGGTTTTCTTTTCATAAACACAAGCCAACAGAAATTAAATTGGGGTGTCAGCATCTCAGTGTGTAAAATTTGCCAAGTGCCATTCTTCAGCCTCAGCATTCTGGTTTTAGATATACACACACAGGAGGTGAAGCATGAACTCTATGAAGAAATCATTAGCCATACACACCTGAAACATGAAATAAAGCTCATTTGGCTCTGTGTTTCAGCCAAAATAGTGAAACAGTATTAATCTGTTGATTTTTTCCCTCACTCATCAAAAACAGGTAATTATTTGTCCCTTTCCAAACTGCTGACCTTTGTTGTTACAGGAAAGCCAGATCTGGGCAATGTCCTGGCTCCTTATTTACAAGTTAACCCAGCTGCAGTGGGCTTGAGTGCAGACAAGGCCTGCAGTTACTCTCTCTTCCTATCATAAAACAGCAGGTCAGTCTCTGAACCCAAGTTTATTCACAATTTTGCCTCTCTGAATTTAAAAGCATTCACCATTAGAATTTGGGAGTGACAGGGGAAAGCCAACATGTTGCACAGAGTATAAGTGAAATAAAGCAATTATTTCTATTTTTACAAAGTAAGTTTCTTACTGTTGTGAGAAACAGACACTACTGCACCAGAAGTGGATTCAGTCCTTAGGGAATACAACATTTGATACCAATGAGTCAATGGTATCTTTTCTACTCCTTTTCTATTATTTCCTTCTATTTATTTTCCTGGCCATATAAGATTGGTTTTGAAGTGGTTCTAGTTTTCTTCTGCTCTCTCACATCACACAGAGGTGAACCCGAGACATCATGCTACAGCCAAAGTTTTTGAAGGACACTTACCAGCATGAAAGAAGAGGAGATAGAAGACATTTCTGGAGCTCTTCATGGTGAAAATTTTAGGATCTGTGATTTTTCCAGCCATCAGAACCCCAAGAGATCAAGGCTTCTGCAAGTGTGCTCTCTCCAGCCTGGTCTTAGGTGAAAATCAGCAGCATTCAATTGCAGATGCACTTTGTTCAGCAATTTATCCTGCTTACCTTGGTACACGTCACCTCGTAATGACTACTGGAAAAGAAAGCATGCTCTCCTCACACTGTCTCTACACTAGCAAAAAAAAAAAATAATCAGACCTGCAAATTGCAAAATATCGAAGGCACCAATGAGGTTGTTACTGCTTTGGCACCACCCACGGACTTTGATAAACAGCCACACTCCTGCACACAGAGGTGAGGCAGGGCTGTGGAACCAAATCCTCACTTTGAGTTTTGTGTATTCCCTACTCATGGGGCTCAGGAAGCAGGAGGAGATTCAAGGTAAGCACTTTATCTGACTGAGAGGATGGTCACTTTATGCCGCATTCTCAGCACTGTCATTTCATAAAGCTATAACCAGAAACCCAGGCTTTTACAACAGCAAAGCCCATACACTCTACAGGTGGTACAGCACATGCTAAGAACACATTTCCTGAAACTTAATAGCAAGTGCTATAAAACAGCCGAAGTATTCTGATTTTTTAAAAGGTTTTAGAGAAGGCCCAGAAAAAGTAAAAACTTTGCTGACAATAGCTCTGTTAAAAGCTGCTGTGAATTTTAGCATAGCTTTCACAGAGCAACACTCGTTTGTGCTGCCCTTTTCTTCATGTCTCATTAGTCAATGAACTGGAGCTGCCTGTAACACACTTGGTTTAGATAAAAGCCATTGAGTGCTGCTTTGCTCTGCTGACTGCCACTGCTCAGCTCAGCACTCAGCAACAGAATGGCTGTGTCCTGCCGTGACTCCTCACCCACACCGAGAGCTGTGTGCATCCCACACAGCCTGTACAGCCAGGAGTGTGGCATGGATGCCTCCAGCAGTTAGCTACTCAGCTATCTGACTGCAATTTGGCCAGGATGCTTTAACACTTACTAGCAACTGTTAAGACAACAGCTGAGTCAATTAATTGCTATTTCAAGTTAAGAACTTAAAAAAAAAAATCATGATCCCTCCAGATCTCCTTCCCAAATAAAACCTTATAGCTGCCTCTGGAATTAATCATCCCTGTGTTGTCTAAAATGCTAAACTGGAGCCCTTCCAAATTTCTTGAAGGATGCATTATTTGCATCCTTCCCACAGATTAACATCTGAAGCCCTCCGTGATGCTTGCAGTGGGGCTTACATTTGTATACAGATGACAAGACTGATGCACAGTCCCAGCACCAGTTGCTTAAGACTGCAAGGGCTGGATTAATAAGACATGAATTTGGTAGCAGGGCTCTCCTGTGGTTCTTCTGATCCTCTACAGGAAAGGTTCAGAAGGCAGGTGCCCTATTCTGAATGTAGCCCCCTCTAAACAATCACACAAGCACAATTCATGAGAATTTCAATAATTTCCCTATTTTATTCTTAACTCTATGAATATCTGTGCTCTAAGGAGATATTAAATTTCTTAACCTAATTTTCAGCACAATTTAGAAAAAAATGCTCATGAGGAAATAATTAGTATAACTTACAATATTAATAGAGAGTAACAAATATTTCATCAGGCATGTGTCTGTATAGCAATTATAACCAGCTGGGTTAGCAGGCAAGAAGAAAACTCATGGTGCCTTCCCTGGGCCAGGAGAAGGGTGGTAATGCATCAGTACGATGCCATTTGGATTTCCCAATTATTCTAGTTGTGGAAGGCTTAAGAGAAGTGTAGGTATTGTAAAATGTATCTTTAAAATGCAGAAAGTGTACCCAAGAATCAAATACATATCCACCTGATACTGGAAAGATGAGAGCCAGAGAAACACTAAATAATGCAAAATCCCAACAATTACAAGATAAAACCAGACAACTAGGAGCATCAGGGCTGTCAGAATCAACTTTTCTGACAGGGCTCAAGAACAAGATCAGAAACAAACAAAACCAAACATGCAAAGAAAACACATCAGAGCCATTTAGATTTTCTTGATCAAAGACTTGTTTTCACTCCAGCATGACTCCAGCATGACAACTGTGCAAGGAAATTACTGTGGACTTCAGTCTGAGTGGAGTATTTGGTGATACCTGGCCAGTGTATGACAAGTGCCTGGGGTAAAGCTCTGTGAAAGCTACTCAGACACTCCAATATGTGAAAGAGCAATTCCTCACAGATCTACTCAGCTGAACGGGACTCTTTCTGAGGGGTTAAAAAATGAGGCAAAAAAAAGTGTACACAATATAGAGATGTCAGATGCATTTGCAGATTTGATACCAGAGATTTATATATTTCTACTTTTTTAGAGTAGGTCATTTCAGATGTCTCACTAGACATCTCAAATAGTCCCTTTCGAAGAGGGAGACTACAGTACATGTTTAGCTCCCTTAAAAATTTATGACATGATTCATCAAAAGCTCCATCAATCCAGTACACACTGCACTTTCATAGACAGGAAGTCTCAGAAAGACAGCCCACCTAACTTCCCAAATCTTGCAAAACAAACTATTTTGGGCTGTGCACCCACAGCTTAGACTTCCTGCAAGCCTCATTAGCATTCCATATAACACCAGCAATAATTGCATCACAAGTTTAAACCTGCTTTCAATGCAGTAACTTCACCAGCCCCAGTCTGGTCACTGGTGTTCCTCTAACACATTATTTTCATTCACAGTCTGAGTCAATTAATTTAAAATGCTACAACACCTGCAGTTCTTTTAATTAAAAACACACTTGACAAATATATTGTACAATAAAGTTTATTAGCTGTTCTCCTCTTTCTAACAAATGGAATGGATAGTGTTGATAATTCTTTACAAACCAAAGCTGATTTGGTTGTGGGGCTGCCCCACGACTGCCATAAGTACATCCCTCTTATAAACAATCAGTTGCAAACAAGCAATGGCAGGTACCAAATAATATGGGAATTAGAGAATTTCATTACTGAAGGTTTTGGTACAAGGTATTTATAACATTCAGCACAGAACTTTTGTGCATCGCAAATGGAAGATCTTGTGCCTGTGCAATCCGAGCTGAATACGTACAGAAAAATAAAAGGTATTGTTGTCTCTGAATTCTCCCTTTGGTTAAGACATGCATATTACAAAGGGGGCAGGGGAAGACAAACACCCGAAATTCTGTAGAAAAGAGGAGAACTTGCATGTATTTTTTTCTTGTACTAATATTCCCTGGACTTCATGCCCAGCCATCATAGCCCATTTCTTTTTTTTTTGTGATTAAGGAAGGTAAATTCTAATTTGTTCTTTTTTTTTATTTAAAACAAAAAGCTAGGAGTAGGTGGTAAAAGAAAAATATATATTTTATATATATATATTTATACGTGTGCGCAACTATGTAAAGAAAATAATTCCCATAGTTACAGAGTTTAGTTAAAGAAAGTTTAATATATATATATTTATTATAACAAAATAGGCAGTTATTGTGGGTAAAATATTCATTAAAATCTGACCCCTAAGAACACACACATTTTTAGGCTATGAATCATTCTCTCATTGCCCTAATGACCATCTCTGCAGCTGTTTTCTGTATTACTGCCAATGGAAATTTGGCATTCCTCTGAAAAATACAAGGTTTCGTAGCACCTAAACATATTTTAGGCTCAAAAAGTGTGATGACCATTATCTATAAAGAATTTCTGTAATACACTATAAATAGTGTTTCACGAGGAAGATTAAAAACATTACACATCTTTGTCCCTAGCAATTTCATTGGCAAAAAATGAAAAAATAGATTATAAGAATATCCATATGAAATTATGAAAATGAATATCCCTTTGAGGACTATTAATGGGACTTAATGAAAATGTGAACTCAAAATTGGAAAGTTTCTCTCTAACTGCCTGGAAAGAAAAAAAAGATACTGTGAGAATAGAATTGAACTCAGAAAATAAAACCTGAAATTGATTGCCCTGACCAAACCATGCTATTAAAGTTAAGCGTGCAAAGTTACTCATAATTTACAACTTCCTTGAATACAACTTTTCTTTCAATTGTTATGAAATTTTAAAAGAATGTCTATAAAGCTTTTTTGAAAAATCTTTGAAAGTTACTTTCCCTTAAACATTAAGGAATTTTACCAAGCAATTCCCTCCCACCCCCACCCTAAACTAATAGCTGGTCAGGCCATTCCACTGTCATGTTTGAAAAATGGCAAACCAACAACACACAATAATACAAATTATTTAAACTAAGAGAGACACCAAATGTAAAGCATTATGGGAACTGCAGAATGTGATGGTTAGGGTATGAACCACGCTGGAGAGAACTAGAGGCAGGCTCCACTGGAAGGGCTTAAGAGTCGTCAGATGTAGTAGGTGATGTCAGTTAGAAAATGAAAAATAAAAATCTGTTTTCATAATTTTTCCTTTGCTGGAACCCAGATGTAAGGACCAGACTGTTCCTCTATGATCTGTTTCACTTGGTTGTAGATTTCTTCCAGTGTGTCTCCTTGGACAATAGCTGCAAAACACAATGTGGCAATCAGCAATCATCCTTCCCAGCCCTGTACAGACCCCACGCTGCTCCACACAAGCTGTTCTTTTCTCTCAGAGTGGCAAGAGGATTTACGATTGCTGAAAGAACAGACACCCACGGAGATTTCTGGTTTCTGTGCTGGAGTGAAGCACAGAATGGTACTGCAGGACACACAGAGCACATCCTTGGGGACAGGAAGTGGTTTCCACTGTACTATATATATGCTCAACTGAGGAGGTTTTTTTACCTTTTCCTAACCACATGTTCCAATTTGCCTGAGTCAATTCACATCCTCCGGTATTCTTTTTGACCCAACTTTCATTGGAGTTTCCCACACAAAGCAAGACAGTACAGGTCTGTGTCCTCATACAGCCAGTCTCAGTCAGGCTTGGTGAAATCCTCAGCTGGATCCCGAAGCTTCACAGCAAGGCTGGCTGACCTTGGGATGTCTCCCCACTAACACTACCTTTGCTTTTGGCTAAAAAGAGGAGGAACTCATGGAGTTTGTTGTCCAGCCAACAGATTCAAGTTTTATAGACAACAGGCTTCCTTATACAGTTAAAAGTGCAATTTATATTCAGATGGTGTAAGATAGATATTCTTTTGCCGAGGCTATAAAATTAGGAGTGAGCCGATATGGGTGTGTTCTGACATACCAGAATAAAGTACAGTCTCATGAAAATGAGGATGAAGTTTGAGATATTCTTACCACATTTCAGCCTGGAAGAGCAATCACTGTGAGACAGCAACTCCTTTTTAATTAGGATTGCAATCTCAGTGTCAGGAATCCAAGAATAAAGTTTAGCATGAAAGATAGTTTTTGAGGCAGGCAAGACTCACTCTTCTGTACATCAATAGATTATTCCTCCTTCCAAGCTTTGCTTTCATGCAAATTACTTCCTTTTTATTCCTACCATTCCATTGCCATCTCCTAAAAACTGACAGCTGGGTACCACAAAATGTAGAGAACAGGGCAGCAGAAAGACTGGGGCAGGGAGTCTGCTGGTTGCTCTGTCCTCCTCCTATGTGAAGCTGGAGCAGACTGCTGCATTCACAGCTCTGCCCAGGTAGGATGCGGAAGAAGGAACTGGGCAAAGGAGTCATGTCACAGAAAGGAGGTGAAAGGGGCAGTGAACACTAAAACATGGCAAAAGAGAATGTAAGAGGAAGGAAAGGAGCAATTGTCTATCAGGGCAGGAATACGGAAGGCTCATTTCCAGCCTCCTGAAGGTCATGACTTGACCAACCTCCCCCTACATGCCACAATGCAAAGAATGAGCACAGTTTGAGTGATTGCAGCCCATCCCTTGCTGTTACAGTGAGTTCCACAGCATGCACAAATTTGATTTCCTAAGTACCATAATGCTGTAGTGTTCAATTTCCAGAGGCTTAATTTACTACTATCATGCTTGATCATCTTCCCAATTAAAAAAAAAAAAAAGGTAATGAACAACTTCCTACAGACAGCTTTGCTGGGCAATCTCAGATCTGCAAATAAAAAGCTTCAAGCATATGAAATGTCAACAAAGCAAACATCTGCATTACAACACCCAGGAAAACAGTAGAAAGTCATGCAGTTTTTAAAGCCTATATTAAGCTCCTAGTAAATTTTCCTGTATATTAAATTAATAAATCAAACTGAAATCGGTGTAGAGGCACTAAGGTGGCCCTACGCCTCAAAATAATCACAGATCATCCGAAAAACAAAGTTTAGCCTTATCTCAGTGGTTAGGCAAGTACTATTTTTACAGCAAGCAACAAAATTTCAACTCTGGCAAGGGAACATTCACAAGCAAAACACACCTGTGAAGTGTTCAGTAAATTCTTGCTCCAGTTTCATGGCTCTCTCAAATGTCTTCCTGGCTTGCTCTTCCATTAAGCGTTTATTCATTTCCCTGAAATTGAAAACATTATGTATTCTTAAATTACTATAAAATACTTGGAGTCTTTAGAAATAAAGTTTTAAACCATTGTCTGAGTATTAACCCTAATAAGAGGGTTAACCCTAACACCTAAGTGAAGACTGTAGTGGAAATGAGCTGTTCTGGCGCTATGGAATTTAACACAATGACATTGGTTCTCAAGCACTTCAGTTTGGATTAGAAACCCCACCTTCAGACACTAAAAATTAAACACAGGAAATTGAATATCATTTAAAATGCAGATATTACAATTATCAGCATATAACTCGCAGATGGCTTCTCAAATAGAACTACAGCCTCAAACAATTTAGCCTGAGGTACTTTACTTTTACTCACATGATATTTTCCACTGTTTTGGGTTTAATAAAAATGGAGATTGGGTACAGCTGGGCAATCTGCAACCTTTTGATCGCATTACCAGAAACATCGAGAATGCAATGTTTACCCTAAAAAGTGAAAGAAAAAGGAAAATGGAACTAAGCAAAGTTTAAGTCACAGGCAGCACAACGTAATAATTCAGAAGAGGAAACACGTGTCCACTGAAGCCAACAAAATTAGAGCATTTGCATCAATGATACTGTGATTTCACCACTTTAGCACAAGGTCCCACAATGCTCCTCTGTGGGATCACACATCATTTGATATATTCCCGACCCTTCTTTCTTCCTTCCTCTCTCCATCAGAGGTTGCGCCCAACCAGCAAAGCAGAATCATAGAGTGGAACAGCTGGACTTCGACGGCAGCACAAAAGTTCTTTGTTTTCTCTTTTTTTGGTAATAATTTGAGGATGTTTTAGGGAGGTGGCCATATCACAGATGCAGTTCAGAGAGGAGCCAGATGACTTAACTAGCATACCTGAGGGAATAACCACCCCTGATGGGGAGGAAATGTGCCACCACAGAACCTTGGATGGAACTGCAATCAAGCCCTCTCCTCCCTCAGGTACCACATACAGAAAACCACATCACAGATGGGAATGCTATTTATTTGGGCTGATTCATACAGCTCCTTGGGCAGCTGGAACACAATGTGTTAAGGCTGCCTTCCTCTCACCCACTATTCTCCCACTGTAATTTTCCAGCTCTCTGGGATATCTCATCTCAAAGGCTCTTCCCATTCCTCAGCTCCTTTCATTTCGGATACATTCATTTCTACCTCGCACATTTTTATTTCCTTCCTTTCTGAGTAGCACAGGATTAATTTGGCATAACACCACTTTAGAAAGGTATAGAGGAAGAGGAACAGAAAAACACTGTCAGGTGACTGAATTAATAAAAGCTTTTTCTTTAGCAGGAGACTAATGTGAATAGCAGAATTCTGTGAGCCAGGACATAACCAAAGGCGACTCATATCATATAACATCAATCCTGAACTCCTGCAAGATCACTCCTGAAGGGTACACTGAAAAACAAGGAAGTGACTGCAGCCTGAAATGACTGACACACTTCTGATTCTTGGCAGAAGAGATCACTGATCATTTACATTTGATCTCTTGCACAATAAAACTAGAATTTTATTTCAGGAATTCTTAAAGAGAAGTGTTCTGCCCACATGAACAATACCTATATCTGTTTGCTTTCAACTGATGATGGCTGTTTCCCAGATCCACTCCATGGGTCTGGATGCTGACTGGTAACATTTAAAAAAGGTGTTTGTATGTACTAGCAGAGTATTTTACTACACATGCTGATCTGTCCACATGTTTAAATATGGCCCATGCTCTGGGAATTGAGAATTAAGAGCATTACCTGGTCCTTTTTTATTTTTGGAATAAAACACTATTTGCTGTGTTTGGTCCAACAACTTTTGCCAAGTGCCAAAGGATTTTGAGCAAAGGGTGGAGGGCTAGATAGCCAGCACAGCACCTGGGATGGACCTTATGGAACATAACTGTGACAGTTTATTCCAAATCAATAATGAATGTGCATTAACAGTGACCTCAAAACACAGAGATTTGCAAGCTGCTAGTGATTCCAAAGAAAAGAGGATATGAAAATTCCTTTCAAGTGAAGATTTGAAAGACAAGGAAAAGAAATGCAAGTACTTCACGATACAATTATCATGTTTTCATCCAAGGATGTTATTTTGCTCTTTGCAGAGTGCATTTAGAACAGTATTTTACATATTTTTTAGTTCCTTACTTGTATTGCATCTGATTGAGAAGCACAGCACCCAGTGCCTTTTACAATAACTGAACAATGACATCAAAATGCATCTTTAGCTGTGTCCATTGTAGGTAAGGAAATGAGAGAATCAGGGATCAGCTGGAAGCATGAGCAAATGAACACAACTGAAAGCTATGGGAAGAATACTGTTTCTGGTACTTTTGGGGTCGTAGCAGTCACTTCTCCTAAATTCATCACAGAAAACTTGGAAATCATCTTTTGTATCCAAGTAATAAGACCCACTGAAAAGACTCATCTCTTCAGTGAGATGAAGAAGAAAACAAGGAGGGGAGTTACCCCAAATTGACCAGTTTGCAGCCCTGTCACAATTTTGAAGTTCATTTCTGAAGGACAGGCCACTGTTTCTCAGAAAAATAATGTTAGCTGCAACTGAGAAAATGCTGCATCTACCGAAAGTCCCATGGAGCCTGTGCAAGAGATTTAATAGATGGAGACATCTGGTAGTGCTTTGCTCTTCATGTCCATTTATAGAAGATTCACAATCACTGTGTATGTTACTACCCCAACATATGGGCAAGAAAACACAGCCAGTTTCAGGTCTAGGATGGAACTGAAGGTTTCTATCTGTGCCAGGTGAAGAAACTGCCAACAGATTTATAATGTTTAAACTGTTCAATAAATAGCTTCATCATTTAACCACATAGGATAGTTTCACAGCTTCATTCAGCCTCCCTTACAAAGTACTGTTCATTCACTTGAACAATTTTGTAATTAGTATTATCTTCTTTCCTTTTCTTGCTGTTTACCACAGGGCCAGGTTCCACTCCATACGGTGAGAAAGGCAGCAGAAGAAAACATCACACGGCCCACAGAATCTCACAGTGTTCATCCTGGTTTTGCTTCCACTAAATTCGATTGCCAGAAACAACAATACTCACCCATTTAGTCAAAATGGCCTACACAGTTTTCCAGAGGACTGACTACACCCCCCTGTCACACGGGACAACCACACTTACCCTCTGCATGTCCACACTGACACTGCTCACGCTTGTGAGTTCCCACCTAGAAAATAACTGTTTCTTCTCCCACAGAGATCAGACAACATTGTCTACTGTAAATGCACTGTATTTTGTAAGCAGTAGAACAACACTCATCGACTTAACATGGAACATTTGCAAAAAATTTTCACCAAAAAAGTTTCTTTAAAACTAGCACCTTGCTCTCAGAAATATGCTTCCTTCTTCCCACTTTTTTTTCAGAGATCAAGTTAACTTCAGTTTTAATTTAGAAATAATTAGATTTTGCAAGAAATAGTTAACTCAAGTCTGTTCAGTATAAAAACAGTAAGGCTGATCTCTAAAATGTAGTGGTAGTTATGGAAGAAGTATTTTTAAAATTGGCTTTAAATACATTTACTCTTTTCCCTTTATCAGTTAAATCCACAAAGGGCACAAAGAAAAATATTTTTACAAGTTTTCTTCTACATGGGTCTATATCAAATGGATCATCATATTAATTAACTACCACCACTATTCTTAATGAGTTAATGATCTATGTATATGAGCTAATTAGCCCGTAATTCCAATTATTTCTTCTCTATTCTCTTTAAATAAGAGGGCACAAACTATGGGAGTTTTTTTCTCATAATTTAATCATGATGCTTTTATTATTCCAAAGCTTCATTATTTTTCTAAATGCATCTGTGACAATGTGCTTTGTTTCTGGTTTTACATAAAGACCATAAAGTAGTATCTTTTAAAGTCAGAGGGTTCCTAATGGCTTCTTGCCATTCTTCTCTTTTTCCCTGTCAGCACAGGCAGATAATCACCTCAGTAAATGAAAGTAACTGGCACTGATTTACCTTTTCTGCTACTTCTCGCACTGATTGGACACTTGTTCCATAAAGATGATTATTGTACTGGCCAGCTTCAATGAATTTGTGATCCTGAATATCCTTCTCCATTTGCTCTCGAGAAGTGACAAAATGGTAATCACGTCCATCCACCTCATAATCTCGTTTTGGTCTAGTAGTATCTTTAAATATAAACCAGTAGTTTTTAAAGCAAAACAAAAAAACAGTGACTTTCTTCCCTACAATATCCAAAAATAGACTCCCATTTATACTGCAAAATTTTCAGAAGAAAAGAGACTGACTATTAAGACTGGTCTATAAAGTTTAGACAACATATTAACTTTTTTTAAACTCAACAGTACGTTTATTAAAAAAATTAATAGAAAACTATAATTTAGAATTGCTTTAGTATTTGCTGAGACTTACGTGGAACACATGAGCCAAATTTGTCTGGAAATTCTGAGATCAGGTCATCATTTATTCTGTCTTTCATGGGTCCCAAAACAATCACAGGTCGAGTGTAACTGACTATTAAACATAAAGGAATAACAGCAGTTACATTTCAGTATGATTGCTAACTTTTAAGAGTTCAGCAAAATAAGCTTTATCACATAGCAGTGGTTTTAATACCTAAAAGAACATGTATTCTTAAAGAGAATAAAAACATGTTGAAGAATGTAAATCAATTAATACCACAGTCACAGTAAGATGTTAGACCTTCACTCTCAAATCACCAACCCTGGTGACTCAAGATGAGTCCTAAATTATGAAATCTTTGGGGAAAAAAAAAAAAACTTTTACAAAGTAACATCCTACATTATAATGGAAAAAGCAAAATGGGGAAGTTTGAAAATCAATTCAAAGAGGTACCTAAGCAGCAGCAGAGTTCATGCAATTCTATGTCTGTATTGGGAGAAGCTTCTTTTCCTCTGAGACCACAATTAAACACAAATACATAAAACAACCCAACTTTATGTAGTTTCTGTAACTATTAACACCCTTATAAAATTAAGTGCAGTATCTTCTAAAAATAGCCTAATTTTTTATAAAGTTATAAAGGGGTTTTGGTTGAAAATTAAGCTTAAAAAGAATATATCTAATTATACTGTAAGAAATAGACAAATGATTTATTCACACACTTTTTGCTGTGCCAGAAAGAGCGAGAATGCTAAAGCAATATGAAACAGAAAACTATCATTTCTGAGGTTCACACTGACAAAACTGTTAAACATACCATATTTTCCTTCTGCAATGTAAACCACACAAGAAATTATTTAAGTAGCACACCTTTGGATTTTGCACTAAATAATTTAGCGATTTTATTTAATAATTTATGCCTTTATGATTTATTCATTTGAGTAATGGTAACAAGTTCAGAAGTTTATCCTGGTGCTTAGTACATAAGGGCACATGAAGCATTCTGACCATTCAGATTATATTTATTTTATACTAAGCAAGATCTACAAACCTTCTTGTTGATTGACTGGTTCATATGACAAGACATATTCCTCTTGGCCACCTAAAATGTAAATGCAAAGACACATCTATGTATGTTTTTCTAAATCAATATAATTAGATTAAGCCATTTGATGGACTATAACGATGCAGACATTCCTCAGCAATTACAATGATACTGATGAAGGACATCTTTCAAGAGCGATGGATTATAAAAATCACAAAGAGAAGCCAAACACCAAACTTTAAAGCATAAGACACATACAGTATAAATAATTTCCTGGTGTGCATTAGCATGTCAAACTGACATCAAGCACAAGAAGACTTTTAAAGCATTCCTGAAATGCTCTTACCCACGTGTCCCTGGATGCAATGCATGCATGCTGTCATTCACTGCTAGAGGCAATGCCACCCACATCATGGACTTTCTCCATACTCTGAAGCCAGCATTTACAAAAACACTTTTCCATATTTATACAGGGCTGACAAACATGTATGCCTATGTGTGATCTGCCATTAACTTTATCATGAACTGGCATTTATATAAACATCTTCGATCACTCTAATTCTACCAAAAAAATATGATTGTATATACTAAATAACTATTACTTTATCAATTTAAAGACAAAATTCAAAACAAAGAATGCTTTGGATTGTTCTCAGCCCCAGGAAGCACAATAGCAGTGAATGAAACTAAAATAACTGAATCTTGAACTTCGACAGCTTTTTAAATGTTAGTGAAAGCATCTGAAATATACCTCAATTGCCATCTCTCTACAGGATTATTTCTAGTCTAACATTATATATCTGAGTAAAATTTCTAACTAAAAATTAAGTCCATGACAGTAGAAAATTTATAATTCTGAAGATACAAACTCAAATTATATGACATTACTTTGAAGAAAATACAGTCTTTCAATAACTCCCTTGGGTAATTTTGGAACATTCTTTGGTGTTCAAAAGCCACTTACAACAGGCAAAGGAACATACCAATGCTACACCACAGTTGTATAGAAAGAGATGGCAGATGAAGGCTTTTATAAATTTATATACTGCTTTTATATATCTATTCTCTGTTTCATAGCAAATACCACTGATATTTTACATCTAAATTTTACAATTTCATTAACAGAAATATTTCTCTTATTTTTGAATAGATTGGCATTCAAACTGTCCTCCAGCTATACAGAAATAAACATTTTAATTTCCTGAATTGTTGCAAGTGAGGAATACCTTAAGACAGACACAAAAACATGCAACCTGTGAATTATAATATTGCAAAAAGCTACTCATGCAAATGGACTTTAGAAGGACAGTATATACTTTCAGAACCCCATTTAGGCTAGGGAGAGGAATAGGGAATCATCACCTATCAACTCATCCATAAAAAGATCCAGCTCACATATAATTAGATACTTATTTTGAGAAGTCACATTGCTATAAGATCAAAAATTAGTTAAGCAAAGTACTAAAGAGAAAGTAACAAGTAAAAAGCATCCCCTAATTGAGGGCAAAAAGTATATATTGTCACTGTTTTTCAATATTTTGGAAAAATGAATATTAATAGAATGAACCTTTTGAACAACCGTACTCATCTGTAATCAAGATAACTTTCATATTAGACAGCAGTAAGAAGAAATTAAAAGAATATTTTAATAAAAAGTGCTCAGAATTACACATTCAGATAAGCAAATCCATGACATTCATAATAAAATCATGGTTTCTCAAGTAACAACAGAGTAAAAAACTAACTAGTGGTACCAATAATGAGCTTTAAACATAAATAAAGCAAGCCCTCAGAAAAACCTTGGAAGTGGGGGAAGCAGCAAGTTTATGAACAGTCACAATTAGATGGTTTTAATGGCGTGTCATTAAAAATGGTTAAAATTTCTAAGTTTGTCTAAGGCAACTCCCATACATGCTCAATTTTGTTATTTTCTGTGTTATTCTCAGGGAACACAGATGCCTCCCTCAACTGGTTTCTTTTCAATTACAGTCTACAGCACCATGAGCATTTTGTATACAGACATAAATTCTCTCCTTAAGTGTAATCATCTGGAAGAAAACGTGTGGATCATCACCTCTGAAAAGACCTACAGCTTCCAAACAAATATATCTGTTAATGAATCACCATCCTTATTATCCTAACATAAATGATATCTGTTTCTGAAATGCCCATTATACAGTGAGCAGGTAGCCCAGAGCTGGTCAGTGAGCCACTCAATGTCACACTGCGTGACTTCTACTGTTCCTTCTTCTCATGTTCCTCTTCAAATCCCCAACTTTGCTATCTTCCTGCTCTGCTCTATCTTGGGGTCCTGGTCTGGACTGCAACTTTATTGAGGAGCTGTTCACTGGAAATGAACAGTGGGATTGAAGTTCTTGCTCTGGTTTAAGACATTTTAAAGTACAGTAAAGCACATTACCCACTTCAGACTACTGAAGCCTGGGTAACAGTAAATAGTACTGTAGCTTATGCCAGTAGAGAAAGCTAACTGAGTGTGTTATTTAAAAGATATCATGTCTTCAGAGAGAGAGAGAACTAACATGTTGATTTATCATAACTGACTCAGCACTGAATGTGTGTCGTATGCTTTGAAGACAATTCATACTAAGCACCCACACTTGACAAAATAAATAAGCTGAAAGCAAGGGTAAATACATGTTTGCTTATCTGTACTTTCATTAAAGTATATACATATTAAATCTGAGTATCAGTTATGAAAAAACGTAAATATGGCAATATTTAACAGATTACATGGTTTAATTACACCTCCAGTATTAAGGTTCAACTACATGTAATTATATTTGGCAGCATTAAATTTACATTTGGGATTTAATAGGTCTAGCTATCTTGTATAATTAAAAAATAAACAGGAATAGATTCAAATTAAGCTGAACTAAGAAAATCATTGACCAAAATAAAAACACCCATAAAGGAGGTTTGCAATGATTCTAGTCAATTTTTTAAAAACAAAGACATAGCACAATTTGCAGTACTCCACCGAACACACGAATATGGATTTCACTTGAAGGTGACTGGGAAGTTCTATTTAACATGTAATTACCCAGAAGAGACAGACAAACCAAACCAAAGAAAGAGCTACAAAACAAAGGTTCTAAATAAACAAAGAACTTAAAAACACTTACGGTAACTACTTTCACTATCGCTGGCATTAGAGGTTACATGCTCTGAAATTGCAACACAATGGAAAAAAAAATAAGGAACGTACACTAATGGCATGAGTCAAACAGAAAGAAAATCGACACAAAATAATCCAGATGAAAGACAATACTGATATCAAAATGCTGAAATCAATACATACTGCATATAAAAGTTTTAAGGTACTTCTCATAGCTCTCAGGATCAAGCGTAATTTCATATGAAAGGAATTGATGTTAATAAAAAGAAAAACATTAAATAGCACATCAAAATAAGATTACGAAAAGTACACTAATTCACAGTTCACATGTAACCCTGCAATTTTTAGGTTTTCACTTCAGGATGAATTTTGTTGTGCAAAAACTGTGGGATTATGCATTTCAACTTTTACCCAGGCAATTTATTGATTACATTGAGAGTCTTGCAGCAGAAGATACTGGACTGTGTGATAGGAAATACAGTGTTGCACATTCAGTAATTGGCACTTTCCTATGGTCTGTTAAAGAGTTTACTTGAAGTGCAATTAAGATTTTATTTTGTTTCCCAGTAATGCTTTAGCTTTCAAAGCTCTTCCCTTTGATGAAGGGCTATCTATATTCACTTCATGCCTTTTTATTATGGACTATCTATATTCATTTCATGCCCTTTGCATAGTAATCAAAATACTTTGCTACAAGGTGTTTACATTTACTTTTTTTGTGTATGTAACTGTTAAATATGTTTATGATAAAATTAATGCAATTGAAGAGTTTCAGGTATACAATCTATTGTTACCTGAAAATTCTACAAATGTAGTGAACAAGTATCAACTTCAGTATTGCTGAACTTGACCGAAAAAATCCATTTTCATGCCATCCAATGAATGTGTCTATTTGCAATGAAAAACACTAATTTTCACAGTTTAACACTGCATAAAAAAATCTGTGTTTGAACTATACAAATTAAATACAATTAATTTGAAATTATATACCTGACTCTGTGCATGCACTAATGTAATACATTAAATTCAGTGCAGTTCCTCCTCTAGAAGATTGAAGAGAAGGAAGCAAGGGGACTCTAGAGGTAAGAACACATTAACGAAGCAAGTATGCTTCTACTGATTAATAAACAATAAAAAACTTAATCATATGTAAACTAATTAACTGTTTCAAATTTTTTTTTTAATAAAGTGAACTAATATTTTAAATTCACAAATCTCTGGCTAGACTGAGCTCCTCATTTCACTTCTGTGCAGGAAAAACAGACAAATGCTTCCTAATGTTTGCAAGTATCAGAAATTTGGATCTACTCCATTTCACTTTCCAGTCTTGGAAAAACTATGTCCACATTGGCATGGAAGAGGCAAATTGTGATGTTTATAAGCCCCCTGCTAGAATGTGAGAGGGAGACATTGCCAATTGAGAATACAAGTGGTGTGATATTCTATGGGCTCAACTGGTGGAGATGTAAATCCTGAAACGCCAGCAAGAACAACAGTCCTGCAGAGCCCAAGTAACACAACTTGTATTAAACATGGTAAGGCAGTTTCAAAAAGTCTGTGCTGAAAAACAGACTAGAGGCCAGTTGTTTATATGACAGAATCACCTAGAGATATCTCTGGACCATATTATATAGTTTAAACTAGGTATGATTATTAGGCCATAAAGGCTGCTTATGATCTTCTAATCTTAGCCATAAGACCATAAAGGTTGCTAAGGTCTTCTGTTCTAGATGAAGAATTCCATTCAAAGTAGCCATTTCAGAAATGAACAATTAATGTTACAGCTACTGGAATTTTTATTTCATGACTGAGGCCAGATACAGAAGTACACTGAGTCTTATATGTAATTTCACGAACATGGTGCCTAAGAGTTGTGCCCTGGGAAGAAATGTTACCTTTGAAAACCTCCAGTCACATCTCTTTAGGGACTATTGCATAAACACCTAACAGTGTATGTGTTTAATATCTGCGATGAAAGCAAGGCCTTGACTTTATTCACTTGTCATTTTAGTGCATTTAGTGGTGGGTGTTTGTACACAAACGGATCTGTTAAGAGTACTCGGAAACTTTTGAATCTTACTCTATTCAAATAGAAATACAACAAATGCTTATGTGTTTCCTCTATTAGATACCCCTCCACCTGGTCTAAAAGCACCATAAACGTTCCAGTCAGCCAGAAAAACTCTCACTGCATTTGTTAAGGAAAGGTTTTGCTTGCTTTAAGTAGCTGTAAAGGTCAGTCACCTGGAGAGAGGAGTGAAACTGTAACTAGTTAAAGTGTGACAGCAATGGTTTACTATTACAGTAAAAAGCCATAAGGTTATTTTTAAATAAATAAAAATACAAAGATAAGATAGAAGTGACATTAAAAAACAATCACCAAATTTAAAACCACAGTACTGTTAAGGACAGACATGTAAGCACTGATAAGCCTCTGAAAAACAAAATAATCTAACATGATAGTCACATGAACTTTTACATGTTCCTGAAAGCAAAAACCCCCAGAAGATTAACTAGGAAAAGCTAATGAACCATTTTTAGAGTCAACCTCCTTATGCCAGTAGAGCACCAGTCTCAAAGAGATCTGTCAAAAAAAAGTAGTAACTTTTCAGATGGAGGTTAAAATAACTTGGGAGTATTTTGATCACTTACTCAGGCCTTTTGATCCCATGTCGTCAGGGACCTCCTGCAGAGTAGTCCCCAGAGGGCAAGCAATAAAAAGACAATCACAAAGAAAATAATTGTCAGTAATATATAAAATTGGCGCTACGACAGGAGACAGTTCCCAGAACATCACAGGGAAAAATAAGTCTATAGGATTTGACCTGACTGGCACATGAAGTGTAATCAGTAATGCAAATGGCAGAGAACAGAATTTGTTTTGAACCTGGTCTGAATTAGCAAATTTATCCAACTGCTTTTTGAGAAGACACTTCTTTTTTTTGTGATAGCAACAACAATGAAAATCAAAGTAACCTCTCATCATTAGGAAAAATCAAATTAGAATTAATGACTTTGAAGAACCAGTCTAAAGGGACTGATCTGAGAAGCTGTCAAGCTCCATCGTACTGTCATCGCTGCTGTGCCTTCTCCTCTAAGTTAGAAACAAGGATGCATCACTGACAGCACTGGAAGGCAGTTAACCCCTCCAGTTATTCAACAGTATTGCCCAATTTATTTTAAACTGGGATGCTCTTGTGTTAAATTTCATTTTAACAGCAAACAAACATTTGCATTGATTTTGTAGATTGGTTTGCCATTGGCACTGCAAGCTCCTTAGCCTGTTGCAGCTCATGAAACTGTCTCCATGGTAACACCCTACTGCAATCTAGCAGGCCCTTCTACTGTGCTTCGCTCTCCATCGAATGCCACATACTTACGGTCAATATCACTGGTTTCCTGCTCACTCTGGTCCTTGTTCTTGTAGAAGGGAAATTTTCGGGAAAAGAGGTTCTTTTTACGCTTGTCATTGAATGACTGCTGAAGAAGAGAAGGAGGGGCAAAACAAAGGATGTCTAATGTCTGTGTGAACAAAGGCCCAGACCAGCAGCTTTGCGGAAGCTGACTCCTACAACCACATTATGCAGTGCATGTTTCAGTTTAACACTATTTCCTCAGCTCATGAGAAACAGAGACCAGGATCACGACTTTGCTCATACCCTCTGTATTTCACATGCTTAGTACTGAAATAACTGTAGGGTTAGTTCAGGCTGGGTCATTCTATGCAGCCTGACCTGTATTTCACAAATTTAGGCTTGCTGGGGGTATAAAAAAAACTAAAAAACAAGGCTGCTGTAAGATGGCCAAACCATAATGACTCAAAGTCAATGAAATCACCAATATTATCTCATATAGGTGTTACAATATTTAAAAAAAAAAAAGCTGAGGCTTCACACATGCTTTTGCAAACAGCTGATATTATAACAGCACGCCAGAAGTGTTTGCCAGTGTTACCCATTTGCAAAGGCAAAACTGTAAATACTTTGTTGACAACTGCTAAATAACAGCTCATAAAGAAAAACAGAAGTTAAAAGCTACGTTGTCCCAACTGCTCTTACAATAAAACTAAGTAACAGTGAAATAGGAAAAAAAAAAAGGAATGTGTCCAGCTAAAATACCCAAATAATTAAAAAAACAAACCCCAAACCTGTATTTGTTTCAATGTTTCATAATTGCAATCCATTGCAAGTTCACTGAAAGCAATTACTTCACTCTATTCTGCATTTCAATATCTTTCAAAAGAGACAAACTAATTTCAATTGTTTATTGTGGCAATTATGTTTTTCAAGGGTGACTTTATAATCACCATGTGAAAACCTCTGTATATCAAGGATCACGTTCAGCAACTTTCAACATTTAATTGCTCATGTTGCTGAAGAATTTCTGCATCTCAGTGGCTGCAAACAATTTTAGAGTTACCTACACAGACATATACAACCATGTGAATATAAACTATTACTGTGCTCCTGTTCAAGTGATAGAGAGCACTGATGTGTTTTCATTCATTTATAGGTATGTCTACAGGTATAATTAACATAGAATTTAGTATTATCTTCTGCTGAAGACATTATGTGACTACAGCATCTTTAATCTGCTGTTCCAAGTCAATAAAGAGACTTAATGTATAAATAAATCAGTAATGTTTTTATTGTGATTATGCCCAGACCTAGAGCTAACACAGATAGCTTAAAGCCAGCTGAAATTTCTTTTCATCTTTAGGCATACATGAATCATCTGACCAATTTTGCCAAGATATGAAATTTGTCATGTTTTTGTCATTTGGTTTGCAGAAACTGCAACGGGAAGGACAGCAAAAGTAGGAAAGCATCCAACTTGGTTTTGAGACCCTGTAATGCAGGGGGACTGTTTATTTGTAAGCTAAGCTAAGCAGAGCCCGTGTGCAGCAGAAAGTAATAGAAGTGCCACAGAAACATTTTTTAAAAGTTACTATAAAAAAAATTCATACATTTAAGACTCTATTAACAGCTATTTCTAAAATTTGAAGCATGTTAACTTTCAAGTGATTGTTTCTCTCTCTTCAGCCAATGTGAGCTCATCTTTCTCTATTATATGCGATACAGTTGCAAAAAGGTATATCATCTTTCCAGCCAGCATTAAGTATGGAATAAAACAGTCACAGCTAGGGGTCAAACAGGACAAAGTTTTTTCCAGTGGTAGGCCACCTTCTCTGCTACAATTGCAAAACTAGCACTCGACCTTCCAAAAGAGAATGCCTATAGTACAGCACAAAAGTTGCATCCTGCTACAGGACTAACAACCCTTCTGGCCATCTGCTTTAATAGAGACTTGCTTGGCAACAGCAGATACTGAAACATCCAGTGATGTTTGGATTACCAATTTTTTAAGAAACATTACTTAAAATTACCAGGTATTAAAGAGATACATGGTACCATGGGAGCATGATCAGTGACACTGAGCCCTGGAAATAGCAATACTGTGCTAAGGAGGAAATCCCTAAAACCTTTAATTGGCTTGCATCTGTGTTCAACTAAAACAGTTGTTCCACTATAAGAATTGGTAAATTACCAACCTGACACATGAACAAAATATCTAGTTTTTAGCCAATCATATGCTTTCAGGAAGATAGCTGGCATGGGCAAAGTTTTAGGTTATGGTCCTCCTGACCTTTTCCATCTGAAGTCAAGTCACTGCAATTGATTTCTCACAATGAGAGAGTTTAATGTTATCTACAGAAAAAGGGCAACAAAGAAATATATCCAAAGGAGATCTTTGCTCAGTATGCTGTAATGTGAATTCCAAGAAGTGGAAGTCTCACAACTATATAATTGTTTCATTTGGGCAAGTCCTTCAGTTTGGTAAAAAGAGACATGAATGTAACAAAGCTAAAATGTGCAGTTTAGCTGAGGTAGTGAGACTCTGCAATTTGTACAGTTAGAATAAAAGGAGTGGCTGATTTATTGTACTTCATAAAACAGAATCAGGTTCTTCACTGTAGTTTTGAACATATTTCGTAACAATAATTATTTTAACTTTCTGTACACTAAGTCTTACTGAGCTAATATTAAATTTTATATACTGCATGTATAATGGTCAGAGTCAGTTCCACTACCCCCCCAAAAAGAGAAAATAAAAGTATTATATTGATTTTGAAAAAAAAAAAAAAATTAGCCAAAAGATTGTTTTTAAAAGATACCGTGATTACAAAAAGCTAGAGGGATTTGCTTATTAGTTGAAAATGCATAGTAATTGCATTACATTTTTCATAAGCCCACTGCAAATCATATACAGGCATCATAAGCAAGAATATATTAAACCAGAAGCAGCACAGGAAATGCGATAAATGTCTATATGAAAGGAAAAAACAAGAAAAAAATGTAGCCATTTCTGCTCCAGATTTTTTAGCTTTCCTTAAAATGAAAGGAATGTGGATTTTAGTGTTAGCTATCACTAGCGTTATTCTTCAAGGTCTTAATGTAGAAATTTTCAAAAACTGTACAAAATCAGTATTTCATCCTGTTCATGGAGTATTAGCATATGCAGACACAGGGAGGGACACAGTCCACAAGGACATGTACGGTGCAGACAACTTACTGGGAAAACTATCACCGTGACAAATACAGGAAGAATACTTAGAGGAGAAACTCCAGTGTTAAAACATTTACAGCTGAAGCAAAAGATTGTGAACAGTGTAAGCGTGTTTGCAAAATGAAATGTTACTAAAGAAAAAGAACTGCAGTTCTACATCAATGGCAAGCGTAGTTGCTTTTCCACTCAGTATTCCGTGCATATCTTTGGTGCTGTGCTGGTACACAGGGACTGTGCACCAGCTCCACTATTGTCAAAATGCTACTTCAAACACGTCATTAATTAACTGTTTGCAGTTTATTTGTAGACAAACTACAAAACCATGCAATTACCTTTCAAAGAACATGGTAACATTCGAAAAATTACTTAATATAATGAAAAGAATCTGAAGTATTTAAGCATTTTCTGTATGTGACTTCTAAAAAGCGAACTCAAATTACCGTGTCAGTTAATAACATTTTATTCCAATACCAAAATATGATCGCACCAAAACAGAAAAAAACTGCAAATAATCCACTAAATCTCCAAGGTAGTAACATAATTGTGCATCAGAAAGTAGCAAAATATATTAATTTCCTTTTAAATTAATTCTTATAAGGGAAAAATTCTTTAATAACTGAAACCTTTGCCATGTAGCAGAGGGATGTACGTATGGACTTGACAGTCTTTTGCTTTAAAGTCCTACACTATCAGGATAAAATACTGAAGCTTTAATATTCCCTCAGGAGCTTAAAGCGTGTTTCAGATTTTTAAAAATTACAATATATTATTACTTTAGAAGGCTCTTACATCTAAAATGCACATGGTAAGTCTTGAAATTACTAGTTATATACTATTGGTAGAAACTGTAAGGTTGTGAAATTCTTTCTCAAATTTCAGAACGACCAAAACATTGCAAAAAAGCCTCACCCTCAAAATAATAAAAATATTTGGCTGCTGTGCCATTATGAAATTGCTATAATTTTATCTGCAAACATTCCTATTACTACTTAAGTACCCTCATTGCTTTCTCACCACTCATTTCCATCACATGTACTGGGACAGGAATAGTGTATTGTGCAGTGAACTGCACTGACTAAAATTAAAACTAGGATTTCTTTTAGATTGGGTTATTTTTCATCTACACTGGTTATTTTATAGGATTAAAGCAGTTGAGTTTTGTTGGCCTGTGCCCTTCCATGAAATTCTTTAAAGCTTCTATATCCATAATCATAACAAAGAAGTGACTTTACGCTGTCTGGGTAACATGTACTTTGTAAAGCCTCACTTCATCAGAGGGATCCTGTTGAGCTTTACTTCCTTGTTTTCTAGATGCATTGAAAGAATTTTACTTTTCCTGAAAATTGGTAGCAAGGCCTTTCTCAAATAAAGGGAGTCCAGAAGTACAAACCATACTCAAGTACTACATGGCTCTATAAACAGCACTTGCAGAGCTATTAGAAATGGCACTATTCAATACTTGATTAGTATATACATCTTCTGCTACATTACAGTATTAATAGGAATATATATTTCTATGCCAATTCTTTAAACAATTTGCAGTGTTTTGGCAATTAAAAGTCTGCTTTGGTGCTCAAAATTATTTTATTTCTATTTGACAGAATTTAGTCTTTTCACTCAAATTTGAAACAGTCTCCACACATAAATAACTGAAAAATGTTACCATTCACAATGTAATTAGCACTTCATTAACTCACCCCTTTATCTCCTCTTGCTTTGGAATTGAATTTCACTGTCTTTAAACGGGCTCGTTCTTTTTTCTCAACTCTACCACAAAAACATACACAAAAGTGGTAGAATCAGCAAAACTCCAGAACTTCATGTTACTGCTTGTTACAACATAAGTGTATTGATGTACCTTTTGTATATACATTTTTATTGCTTATGACACATTCAGAAAATGGAAGCCTGCTAATGGAAAACTGTATTATAAAAGCAGGGAATTATTTCTCAAATTACGAGGCTGTGAGAGTATTTCGTGGCTAGATATGTTCAATAAATCTGGAAGGTGCAAAGAGAAAACACGACACAGTAAGTGACTGGCCTCAGCTATCAGTCAACAGCAGATACTAGGATTCAGAGCACCTAAACTCTGAGTCTCTAGTAGCCAACAAACACCTCATCTCCATTGACTCTGGCTGCCAAAGAATGATCTTCCAGATTTCCAGGTTCTGGGTAGAAAGACTTCATGATAGTGTCATAACTTGAATAAAATTCACTTTGCACCTTTTCATACATAACTGGTGTACTGTTATTAAAAGTACATATAATGTTATTAATCCCACAACTTGTTTACACTGAGAACAGCACACAACTCCTAGGAC
The DNA here is from genome assembly GCF_001604755.1 of Lepidothrix coronata. NCBI lineage: Eukaryota > Metazoa > Chordata > Aves > Passeriformes > Pipridae > Lepidothrix > Lepidothrix coronata. The sequence continues at coordinate 6,632,293 of NW_016690209.1, read as the reverse complement.
TAAAGAGTGTTTTAACAAACTTCCCGTTGAGTTAATCAGAATCCCACTATAGATTACTTAAAAAAAAAAAATAAAATCAAACAGGTGGCTGATGTGGTACAACAAAGAGTTGGGCTGATTCCAACGGGATGAGGTTCAACAAGGCCAAGTGCCAAGTCCTCCACTTTGGCCACAACAACCCCATGCAGGACTACAGGGTGGGGACAGAGTGGCTGGAGAGCAGCCAAGCAGAGAGGGACCTGGGAGTTTGGACTAACAGGAAGCTGAACATGAGCCAGCAGTGTGCCCAGGTGGCCAAGAAGGCCAATGGCATCCTGACCTGGATCAGGAACAGTGTGGCCAACAGGTCCAGGGCAGTGATTCTTCCCCTGTACTCAGTGCTGGTGAGGCCACACCTGGAGTACTGTGTCCAGTTCTGGCCCCCTGAGTTCAGGAAGGACATTGAGGTGCTGGAGCAGGTCCAGAGAAGGGCAACAAGGCTGGGGAAGGGACTCAAACACAAGTCCTATGAGCAGAGGCTGAGGGAGCTGGGGTTGTTCAGCCTGGAGAAGAGGAGGCTCAGGGGAGACCTCATCACTCTCTACAACTCCCTGAAAGGAGGTTGTAGCCAGGTGGGGGTTGGTCTCTTCTCCCAGGCAATCATCAGCAAGACAAGAGGGCATGGTCTTACGCTGTGCCAGGGGAGGTTTAGGTTAGATATTAGGAAGAAATTCTTTACAGAGAGGGTAATCAGCCATTGGAATGGACTGCCCAGGATGGTGGATTCTCCATCCCTGGAGGTTTTTAAGATGAGACTGGATGTGGCACTTAGTGCCATGGTCTAGTAACCATGGTGGTAGTGGATCAAGGGTTGGACTTGATGATCTCAGAGGTCCCTTCTAACCCGTCTGATTCTATGATTAACAACAAAGAGAAAAGCACATGCAATATATTTATTAATCATATCAGATGTTTAACAGCAGACATCTCAAAGTCAATAAAGTATGACATACCTCCGTTTGCTTGGGATAACTCCAATTTCATCACTTTCTCCATCTGGAGTTACCTGCCGTGCTTGCCACCATTCATCATCAGAAGCATTAATGACATGGAGAATATCACCAAATTTGAAGTTCAATCCTTGACTAGGAAGGCCACTATCTTTAGTCTTGTCATAATCAAAAAGAGCCCTACATTGAAAAGAAAAATTTAACATAGAAAAAAGCAAAAAAAACAGGAGAGTATGAATAGCACAAAATATGAAGCAAGTTGCCTGTGTTGTTCATAAATGATTGCATCCTTCTGCCAGGTTCTTATAAGAAGGCTGAATGCACTCTCATACACAGAGAGAATACATAGTACAGTACAGTACAGTACCCACACACACTTCTAAGTTTCAATGAATGAGAAAAAACTTCATCCAGAGCAAAGCTCTAATGCTTTGCAAAAGGTCTACAGAAGGCACCTCCTGCAATTCAATAAGTACTTTGCAAAAAACAAGCTACATGTCAGCCTAGGATAAAAAGACAAGCAAGTATTTGAAGCATAAAGCACTGTCAAAAGTTCTGTAACGTACACTGGTTTATATCAAGTTATAAACTGAAATTATTTTAGCAAATAAAACGTACTGTTTTTAAAATGAAAGTCAATATCCTGCTTGCAGGGAAAAAATAACTTAGAAATGTGATCTGATCACCACTTTGCTACCGCAGTACCCAAAGGCAAAGAACCTTATGTGAATTCTTTTGGAAAATTCTCAACCATTTCAAGAGAGTCTCATCCTTTTTCCTAAGGTAAGACTGTTTTCAGTAATAGGCACTCGCAATAGTTGAGCAGCAGCTGCGTGACTGCACTTTTATTAACATTCTCTTTGCCAGCAAGGTTGGTTTATGCAAGCCCACTATTACCCTACCCACAGTCACGCCTGCTTTGTACTGACTCCTGTTCCCCTCCTTGCTTATGAAAGCACAATTGTCTGGAAAGGCACACAATCCACCACACTATGGAACTGATCTGATTTAGAAGTAATGTCTTTTCTCCATGTTGGATCATTTTATATCCAGATCAGTTCCCGGAGGAACTGAAGAGATCTGCAGCATGCTTCCCCCAGCACAACAGAGGGTTTAGTGAGGATGTGGAAATGAATGATGACAGGAGCCCCTTAGCAAACTGCAAGGGCTACTACTCCTAAGATTCTGCCCTATAAAGGACTCTTCTTTTGCATTTCAAAAAGATGCATCAATCTATGTAAAGTGTGTGCTCATACGACACAGTCAAAAAAATCCTCAACTTTATTTCATCTTCCAGGTCATGTCTGTCAGTGCCGCACTTTCTAAACAATACCCGATCTCAACTTACTTGATACCAAGCCCATCACAAAGTAGTACCAATAAGGTTACAATGTGATAACTTAAAATGGTGTCATTTTTCTTGTCCAAATTCAGCTTGTTTCTTCATCCCAAACACTGGTCTTACATAACTATTTCTGCTTGGTTTTTAATATTGAAGTAAGTCATAACCTGTTTGCTCCAAAAATGTACTTGTGGATTTTGCCTTTCCGAAGCACTGAGTGTATTTCTTTATGTTTGAACTGTATTTGTTCATCACCAATGACAAATTGTTTCCAGGAGAAAAATTAAAAATCTTCTGTCAGATCAATTCATCTTCAGCATCTATTGCAAAACCAGAGCTGAGACACCAGGTCTTTCCTGGGCCATAAAAAGTATCAAAAACTTTTCCTAAAGAATTAAAGGTTTTAATAAATACTTTCTAAATTGTCTAGCACAAGACAGAAATTTTAAAATGGCTTCAAAATATTTACACTCATGATACACAGAGCCCTATAGTTCAACATGCAATACCTTTAATTTCAGTTTATTAAAAAATTTAGGCTTTCAATTTTGAAATAGCTTGGAGATTGGAATACCACCTTCCTTCAGCAATGCAACCTTCATGTTAACATCTTCTGGTTTAATTCCATAATGTAGTTGAGATATTCTGATTATTTAAAAAAAAATAAGAACACTTTTTTTCTTTGAAATCACCAAAATACTGCAGATAAGAAAATTATACACACAGTAGTTATTCCTCCACATTTAGTCTGTAAATGTTTGTTCAAGAGACACTCTGGACAAATCTTATTTCATATCTCAAAATAAACTGCACATCATCCATTATGTACTTTTCAGTGCAGATTCAAGTTGTATACATTTTCACTGAATTAATTACATGCATCATGAAATTCACTTCCTGAGACTTCTTGTTAGCGTTCAGGCAATGATTTCTACCAGTACTACTTTTAACTTCTATTTTTTAATTTGAATATAAACTTACATAAGCAGTGAGAGCAGGGCCTAACAGCATTAACATGTGTGTTGACTGCATGAGAAAAAATACACAGGAGTGAAATGGAAGCACACTTGGATAAAAACATTATTATCAACATGTGCTCTTCCAGCTAGATAAGATGGTTACACAGAACGATTTTTGAACAATGAAAGGCAGTTTCATCAAATACATTTCCTCTGGTGAGGTCTCTTCAAGTTTGAAATATCAGAATCACATCGAGATGCCCAATTAAATTGCCATGAAGGCATCTCACATGTGCTTTTTGAATCTGCAGATGAATATATATATAGATATAGCTCAGATGCAAAACCAGAAACACTATATGAGAGAATCTCTCTCCTCTTTGAATAAAGATCAAAAGAAATATAAAGCAAAAAAAGAGAAGACCATTACATCAGTACACCTGAATTAGTTGAGGGAGGGGGAGTGTGGGGGGAGAGTTAGATGTAAAAATGAAGAACTGGTTGCTGCTGCTAAATTGCTATATTTGCTTTGCCCTCCAAGAATTGTTTGCTTGATTGCTATTCATCATTTTTTGATATACATACAATTAAGAAGAAAAATCTGCCATTTTACTTCAAATTTTATTTTCAGGCAAACACAATTGCCTTCTCCCTAATATAACATAACATCCCAAAAATGCTGTTTACAGGCAGACTATTCATAAAGATACCAAGTTTACAGGGATACAGTGATGCATCTGATTTTATTTGCTAATTTTTTACCATGATTTTGAGACATCACCAGAGATGATTTTCATAGTATTTTTATTTAATAGGTTTTCTGCAATTATGATTGAATGCCTATAAACATTTTACTGTTGGATTCACTATTCAATTCAGCATTTTGTTACTTAATGGGCATCCTTTAAGGCATATCCAAACCCCAGCATTACTGAAAAAAGATAGCTCCAGTTACTAAAATTGGCTTTGAATTGGTACAATTAAAAGTACAGTATGATTATACCAGAGAGACTTATAATAAGGAATAAGATGGATAACTAACATGTTCTGTCAGTATCTACCAATCTGTGAAAAGATTCATAAAAGTTACTTCAGTGTGGTCAAAATTACACGAGAAACCAGACAGAACAGATGTGAACCCATCCTGTGCATACCAAGTTGCCTACCAGTCTTTGGCAGCCTTTGCTGTGATGACAAGAGCAGATCTCAGTAGCCCTAGCAGCACCCTCTGTCAAGAGATGGGGGTAGAAAAGTACTTTTGCTGTGGAATTTTTGCACTTTAGATTTTTGTTCTGACTTATAACAAAGCTGATTATCAGGTCTCAAAAACCTTTCTGGGATCAGGAATCACCAGTCTCCATGAAGCCTCTGCCAGCAACAACCTGGAGAGTTGCAAGTTCTGCAGTAGCCGTCAAAGTCAGAAGCTCAATAGCTTCCATCAGTGGAATAAAAGCTACATAAACACAAAATGCTTGACAGTGGCTTAAAATACCAGACCAATGTGTGAACATGAGCATAAGCGGTTTAGAACCTAATCAGGCTATAGCTAACCAAGCAAAATAAAAGCATTTAGAATTGTTCAGGCTTAGTTATATGATGAGGGCTAAAGCGATAAAGCTCGGGATTATGGAAAGGAAGATCTCAGCACAATATCTATATATACACCTACCTGTGGAAATTCAAAGACATAGATAACTGTGATATCAAGCACTTATCCCCTACTATTCAAGGCATTTATCTTTAGAGATTTAAATTTTCATGCCCAAAACATTTAAGGCAGACAAAAGTATATATATTAAAAAAAAAAAAAAGAATAAGGTATCTCTGCAAAAAACCAGAATCCAGGCAAAGCTACTAAAACAGTAGGTCAAAACATAAGAGCTACTTGTTAGAGTCAAGATAAATGGAAGCATTGCGAGTAATTAATTACATTTGTTTCAAAGCCTTCAGAAAGAGATTGCAAAGGACCAAGACTTTTCTGAGCACTGATGCAATTACTCAGCTAACTGCTTCATTTAGGACTTGCTTCCTTTCCCACAGCTCAATAGATGGAATGTACCATGAACAAAACAGTATCTGCTTTGCACTGGAAAATTCAACAGCACCTGGGCCTGGGATTTTAGCAGGTAAACCAGTGAGGTGCTACAACATTTTAAACCAAGCCTAACCCAAGTACCAGAACTACTGAGGTTTTATCTGCTCTACTGAAACATTCTGGCCCCTTCCAAGAGGCTACTGCTGGCCCTGATTCAATCCAGAGATGAGCTGACACGAGGAACTCAAAAATCAATTTATTTTTAAAAATGCAATCCTTTTACCCACATTCCCTATTTGAAACATTATGCTTTATCAGTATATGACAACTCATGTAAGAGTTAGGTGGCACATAAATAAGCTGCACCTTGCCACAATTTCCCTGTGAAACCACCTATTTTCTCATGTGCTCCATGCTCTTATATTTCCACCTCCTTTTAGCCTCCTTTATGTTTAACTTGATATGAATAAATTAACAAGGTATACTTGGTTCATTTGCTTTGATGCATTTTCTCTCTTGGTTATCACGGAAAAATATTCCATAACAAAATGCCATTGGATATAGAAATGCAATTCCTATACAAGCTGAGAATACAACCAAAGTAAGCTAAAGGAAATAAGATGGAAATCTGACAAACCTTAAGCAAGGGAAGACTATAAATTTGAACTCAAGTACTGAACAAGGCAGAATATGAAGACTACTGTCACAAAAACAATAACTGAACTAAGCAAGTTGTTAAGGCTTCACATACACTCACCTAAAGAATAAGTGCATGTTTCTGCTGAAGGATTATCATCTCTCTCAGAGCCAGGACAAAAAGGCAATAATAGCACCACTCTTCAAAGTTCATATAGTGTTCTCAGGGCTATTACTTCTTTTTCAGCTATATTACATTTATCAACCTAAATTATGCTTTAATATATATGCATGCAAGTGTCCATTTGTTAAATTCAATACTTCGTAATTGTATGAAAATGAAAATAGAGAAATACTAAGTCTACAGAAAAGCAGAAAAACACAGCAGCAATACCATGAAAAAGATGATTACCTGACATATAGGGATCTCTTCTGGCTGGTTCGCAAAGATCCTGATCCTGAACTAATGCTACTGTTCATCATCTGTTCCCGTAAATCATGTATTTTAGCTTCAAAACGACTGTACTCTGTAAGAAAGAGAGGCATGGCAATTAGTTTCCCCCTGAACTTCAGCAATTAAACTGAAATCACACCTGAAAAAATTATGATTAGGCATAGTAAACACACAAGAAAATTATACTTTTAAATTCTGTGGGTTAAATCTATAATTCACAGTAACTATTTTTTCCTAAGTAAGACAAACAATTCTACTAATAATTACCAATTTCATAATCATAAAAAGAGTGATACAGATAATTTTTAACCCATGACAATAGGAAAACTTTGGAATATACATGTGAAATACATGTTTATAACCAAGAACTATGTATTTTAAATTTTAAATGTTAAGAAATGGGAATGAAAAGTGTCTGTACTTTAAAATTACTGAATTTGAATTAGATAAAGAATTTAACACTACAAGGTGGGAAATATGGAAAACATCTTCTGAAATAAGACCATGTTCCCCTGGGAGCTCAGTAAAAGAAAAAGAACTCCAGAATTCTGGCATGAATCTCAATCCACTTGTAAACGGCATTAGAGATTCAAACTGCCCCCACAGAATTATGTACAATGTTAATCCTGGAAAAACGGATTGTGTTCTTAAGCAGTACTGTGTACTAATAAAACTAAGCTAAATGCATTTTGATTTTAGCTACAAATGCAGGCAGTAAAATAGTAATAGCTTGTTCAGGACAAACATTTCCTGAAGCGAGGTACTTACATGCTGTCAGCATAAAATATGAACTCAGAGCAAGTAAGTTTTTCCTTCAGCAGAATAGTTTGGACTTCGGGATCAACAGATCCACTTGCAAAACCTTCCTAGTCAAAGGAAACGTTCTGCAGCCACCACCTTCCCCGGGAGAACACGTGATGCCAGATTATAACAAGTCAACACTGGGAGAGCCAGGGTGTGTGAGCAGCTGCTGGACCGGGCACTGCGCTGCTCTGCCGAGCTGCACCCTCACCCCCTGCGGGCACCACGGGCATGCAGGAAATGCAGCACTGACACAAAGGGCTCTGAAGTAAAGAATCTTGAGAAATCTCAGAACTATGGTTCCTTCAACAGTCATCTAAACACTAGGGATGTTTTATCACATTACATTCTGCAGCCCTTTCTCCCCACAGGCTCATCACACAGTGAGCACTGGGCTTACAACAAACCACAGAAGGAAAAAAAAATATTCGCTACAGAAGAATAATGGGTGAACCAGTTGCTGATATATCACTTCATGAGGTCACTACAAATCTGATGCATCTATAATTAACTCTACCCAGATCATGAGAGTATGAACAGTCTCTTAAATCACCCTAACTTTTGTCCTTTAAAAAAAAAGTTAGTAGTTTTTATGATAATATCTTAGTTTTTGAAACAGCACCAAGTGCCTTTTTACAAATAAAGATCAAACACTTTACCAGCACTAAGTTAGACTGATGAGGTTGTTTGACAAGAAAACGAAAACATTATTTCCACCACTACTGATGCTATTACTAATACCAAATAATGTAAGATAACAGGACAGTAACCTAAGAGGAATGTGAGAAAATGACATTTTTTAAAAAGTAACACCCCTTAGGGGAAGGGCTCAGTTGCAGTGAGAGAACAGCCCACTCCTTCTGTGCTACTGTACTGCATGGCCTTGGCTAAAGTCATCTCATTTTACTCATTTATACTCAAGAAATTATCTTTTAAGCTTCTCACCTGTTTCTTGGGTATTTTGGAAGATTAAAGCTCTAAACACCAAATGTACAAGAATGGTAACAGAGATTTCTGACATAAAAGATTTTTTTCTGCCCCTGTGTGAAAGGAAAGTAAGCAGGAAAAGACCAGATAATTCAAGTATTTTCTTGTGCTACAGTCTGTTCAGTGCTGAAAATATCTGCAGTTCTTCGCAATAGCTAGTGCAAAAAAATGCAAATTTCTGTTAACAAACTATCATGTGTCATCTGCTGGAAGAATCAGATTTCCTCCTATGCAGGAGGAAACTAACTCTTACATCTGATGTAAGATGTAAGAGTTAACAGAGAGGCTATTCCCTACTATTGCTAAACTTTACTTTATCCTATATATCATCCTCAGGTTGCTGGTCTTGCAATTTCCTGTAATAATTTAGTTTTTCTCATCAGAACTTCTGGGAAGTAAGAGCTGAATGAGTGACAGGGACATCTGTAGGAGTAAGAAGGAGAAGAATTTCACCATAGACACTCTTGCCATATGAATAAAGCAAAAAAGGAAACTAATGGGCTGGGACTGAGAAGCCTTTATGTTCAAAAAGAAGGAGTGCCAAGAAATGTCTTGCTTAGGAAAAGCTTAAACACTGCAGACAGAATCTGGTGAGCTCCTTTGATGTAGAGCAAGCTAAAATTTGAGTTATATTTGTCTTACAGAAGATGGGAGGAACAGGACTGATAGAAATCTCAAAGTCACTGGGTTTGGAGATGGAAAGTAGACAGGATTTTGTTTTTCTTAAAGAGAAACCTTAGTATTAGATACAGTGGTACTGAAATTAATGCTGGAGACAGAAAGGGATTAGAACCTGTCCCCTGTTGAGTAAGCAGGGTTGGTTCAACTTTGGCATTACAAAGCAAAGGGAGAGCTCTGCTAATTTGTGTAGGAAAGGTTATATTTCTATCTCTACTATTAAGAAGAGTTGGATATCAGCTGTCTTTTGTATCTTCAATCTCTTATTTCCTTCATCTTATCATCCTAGATTCTCCCAAATGCTAGAGAACTGTTTTCTTTACAATTCCATTCTCTCTTATGTGCATGCATAATAATCCTATATAGCGTGTGACAAATTTGATCACATTTGTTTCCCTAAATCACAGTGAACAGCACAACAAACTTCCACATGGCTAAGTGTGACAAAGTCATACAATGCACATTTAAACATATCACTTTTTAAAAAAAGTTTTATTTTCCCACTCAAACGTTCCAGAAATTTGGAGCTAGAACAGGCACAGTGAACAAGAAGAAAAGGACAGTCTTCTTTCTTGGTTAACAGGAAATTAAGAGCTTGGCTGAGACAGAATAGGATTGATTTCAGGTTTAGTGTGATCAGGGTAACCAAACAGAAAGGACATAAGCTATTAAAATGAAAAAGTAAAACTGATTTTAACTCAAATGGAATAGGTTGATCATAGGAACTCAATCTAAAAATATGCTTCCAATTTCCACAGACACCAAAACACTGAGATTCTGAAACAGTATTTTAATGAGAATTATGGTGGCACAAGAAACACAGACACTCACCCAAAAAGAAATTAAAAAACCAAAGAAAACCACACAATCCAACCCCTCGTTCCTTCCAGGTAAGAATTTGATCAGGATCTGAAACCCCATGTATATACAATATCAGTGAATGGGACTTAACTCAGAATCTCTTGTAATGTTCTGAATTTTAGGAAAGCTGCTGCTGATATACATCAAATAAAGGGTAACAGGCAACAAGACCAACATGAAACACAGTAAAATATGAACATTAGAATAAGAGCATCTTTTCTTGGCTAGAATTTTCTCCAGTAAGTTTAGAGGCAGAGAGGGAATAGTACCTGCCACCATAACATAGATCTTGAGGAAGAACAAGCACCTGCTGCTTCAATTCATAGCATTTGTCCAACAGTACCCCACAATCACCAAAGAAAAACCCAAAGTCTACACAGATTTACACATAATCAGTTGTTAAGAACATAGGATGAATACATCTGAGCTCAAGTTTAAACTTCAAAATTACACTGGATAAGCAGATGGTGCAAAACTAGACTAAATCTGCCTAGTTCATGTCTGCACGTATTCCACAGCAAGAGACAAAGAGGAGGGGGGAAGATTAGGAAGTCCTGGATCAAGATTACTCTGCTCCCAAAGTGCTAAAGTGATTTCACCTAGAAAACTGTAACATTTTCAAAGTCAATATTTATTTGAACAGAAATCAAAACTTCAGAGAAAGGCTCTGAGCAGTGAAACTGTCCTGGACTGCCTGTCTAGTGGGCAACAAGAACACACAGAAAAGTGGTGAATTGTCTGTACAGGCAGGAGAAAAGAAAAACAAGTCCACAGTGAAAATGTATCTGGTCTGGAACACACATTCCAGCAAATGGGGCAAAGGAACAGAAGGCTACACAAGGGATGGAAAACCCAGCAAACAGCACAGAAGGAACAGCAACTCAAGGAAGCATGGATGTGAGTATAGGGAACAGATGGCAGCACAGCACTGAGAAGCAGAGATTCTTACATATATTGAACCCACGTAGAGCTGAAAAAGTTCACTTTAATTAAAAAAGTATGCCCCTTGCTTCCCTCTTCCCATCTGTCTATGGAAAGCCCCCCTTTAGCAGGACCCATTGGATCTGTCAAAGTAGGACTCTTGTGCTGACAATTTTATATAATACTGATTTATAGTCTTTTCTCAACTCTCAGAATACTCAATTTTCTTTTTCATGGTGCTTCCAATCAGAGAAATGGAGTCTGGTAGTCAGGATGGCCACCATCACACCGATCCTGTATTTACCTTCCATTTGTTTTTCTTTTAAAATGCATGGACCACAATAAAACCACCATAAATCATGTTTGAGGAGATATTATTTTGTTTCAGTGCTTGTCATTTTATAGTAACATTACCTGGAACAGACCACAATGCATTCCACAAGCATTGGTGGCTTTCATGCACTCCAATGTGTAATGAGCTTGTACCTCATTAATCACTTGAAAGACTGGGTCAAGGAATTTCAAAACAGATTAGAAAAATTGCATTTGTGTTTAGTTAAGCACACTTCTCAAAGACCCTGCAAAACTCAGAAGGAGACTAGGTCCAGCTTGTCACTGCTGAGGTAAATACACTAGAAATGTTGCTGAAGGCTTACCACGCATTCACCAACAATTTTATTCAGTATATTAAAGAGCAGGAGTGAGGTTTTAAAGGATTAAAATGTGTAAGCTGCCTTATAGTGTCTACCACGGCTATATATAGCAGATCCCTTTTTCTAATCTTAATGGGTCAAGTTTTGAAGATACTTTAATTGACTAATCTAATTACTTGCAAATGAGTAGAACCAGGTACAAAACAAGCAAGAACAGAAATCTGGAAAACCAGAGCCATGTACCTGAAAACAGAGCAAACTTATTTTTAAGTTTTTTGTGGTTTGTTTTTGTTTTTTTTTTTTTTTAAATTTTATGAAATCGGGATGCACTTATCTTTTGAAATACCTTTGTTTAATACAATCCATGTTCTCAGCTAGAAAGCAAGGGAAGCTCGGCTTTGATAAAAAACAACTACTGAAAACTAAGTTTTGCGCAAACATTATTGGCTTTGTGCTACCCCAGCTGGGCTTTTACAGACAGAAGATTTACAATATATTTCAAGACAAATGTTCAGAAAACAATTTCAGCTTATGCATATGAAAATGCTACCATTTCCCAGAAGTTCCACTAGAAAACAGTCCATAGCTGCAGCATCACAAACAGAAAAATTAGCCACACGCTGGCCATTGACTGGAGAGCTCTAACAAAAGGTTTTTTTGTTCCCTCCTTTTTTTATTTACTCATTTGTTTTAAGGAAAAGAGAGAAGGATTGTATTTATTTACTGTCAGTAGAATGTTTTGCACTGGAGAATCCTTATTTCCATTATAAAACTGCAAGAATTTGTGATAGCTACCTATATCAACACTGTAGGTTCGGAAGCAGACATTTTACAAAAAATACCTTGAAATCTTGTCTTGATGTTTTGGCTCCACCTTATCCTAATCTTACACTGATCTACCCAATCACCTAAGAACAGAAAGCTAATCACTTAAACATCTTACCACCCTTTCAGACAAGAATTGCATATATAGAGATGGACTTGCTCAGCTGAATTACAAAGAGAAGACCAATGTAGAATATAAACTCTAAATCAGGCAACTGCTAACTCACAGAACAAAAGACAACTGTACTACTTAAAATTACAATTTTTCTTATTTTTGTATGTCAGGTAGATCCTTGGGAAACAGAAAGGGCTGCTACCCTTTTGTGCCATGACAGACTTATCTGAATGTTGCCATTTAGGGGGAAAGGTGAGGTGACCAAGGAATGACTGCTGATGCCAATAGACTTTGCCTGCTTGCTTTTTCAAGGCCCTCCAAGAGCAGTTAATTCATATGTAATTGCAGTAAACATTATACATACACTTAATACAGCCCAGTTCTGGTCTAGCAGAATATAACTATTAAAAAAAAATTAATCCACTCAATTATTTTCTATCAAATTTCAGTAGAATTTTTTTATATTTTTAATATATTTCTTTATCTATTTTCTTAATTTTAAACCCTTAAATGCATTGAAGCTATAACACATTAAGGCAATCTACTGGCACCTCATATCTTTCTGGAATGGCAAAATCTAACCTTCCAGAATTTCTCAATTTTGAGGTAACATTATTGTTATGTCATACTGAAAACACATAAGAATACCTCAGATGACCTTTTAATTTGAATGAACATCACAATGGATGTCAATGTGAAATGGAGAGCCCTCCAAGAGCTGTACACCTCTGCACAGTCCTATACTTCCCCCTTGCTGCTCCTCTCCTCACTACATTCCCTTCAAGCACCAAGACTCTCATGTTCTTGTATCCCTGCTACGTAACATGATCATAATTCTGACCACCTCTGAATCCCCACTCCCAGGAGACAAACTGCGTAGTGTTTCCTCTCCTTCTTCCACACTAACATGACAATTTTTCCTTGCCATCCTACCTCTGCAGAAAACCCAGTGACACAGCAGTGTGGCACTGAGGTCTCTCAGAGCCAGGGAACAACAGGAAAATGAAATGGATAGGAAACCTCTACAAGTTAAAATGGGTTATCAAAACACTTTTGCGTACTGAAGCAACATCGCTTATTTTGAAACTGCTGCAGGTTTTTAGTTTTCAGAGGAATTTAGTTTACAAAGGAATTCAAGGTAAAGCCAAAATCCCCTTTAATTCATGAATGATGTCTTGAATGAGATAGAAATTTGTAGTACAAGCAGGGAGAGTAAGGGGGGAGACTAAGGAAAAGCTTCCAAATTGAGAGGTAAATGAGAACAGCATCCTGACTTTCTGACCACACTTCTGCAGGATAATTCCCATTTCACAAACTCCTGCTCTTGTCCTACCATGGACCCCTCCTCTGCAGATTCCAGCCCCAACAGGTCCAAACCCACTGATCTCTGCAATTAGGGAGACTTTGTATCCACATCCACGTGCATGTATGTGCCACAGAAGGATGTACCAGTACAACCCAGTAGGTAACAAGATTACAACAGTAGCTCCTGGGTATGTTGCAAGATAAAGCCTGGAATCTACAAAGAGAAAGTGTAAGTCAGTTGAGTGCAGCTGTGGTGCTACACAAGTGGTGCATGAGCCACTTCTGTAAACAGGAGAACATTCACATTCCCTGTTTGGCTTTTAGCTATCCCGAAGAGTGCTGGTAAGTTGTTGAAATTTGATTCAGTGCAGTAGAAAAATTCTGTAAGGCTTCTCTCAAATCCACTGAGCACTGCTGGAAACTAAATGAATGCCAAGAAGGATATTTTCAGGAATGTGATTACATCTGTTTTCACCCAATTCTATAACCAAGGAACATTTTGGAGATTTAAGGGAAAATAAGTCAGCAGTTACATAATTTGAGACCAGATTTAAAAAAAAAAAAATCAATTTTATTCAGACACGTTAGCCTACCCCAAGTCCAGTAACTAGTGTTTGATAAACCATGGACATGAAGAGACAGATATGGAAAATTCAACTCTTTGCATGAGACTTTTCCAGTGATTCATTTTTCTACAGCCTAACTCAAGCATTCCAATGAGAGAACTGCTTGCAGAAATCCACGTTTCCCAAAGACTTGAGGAGAAAGACAACTGGGAAATTTCTGATTGGGAAATAGGAAATGTAGTAGGATGTAAAAACATAAGTTAGCATTCCCCACCACATCTATGAACACACAAACTGTCATATACGATTACAGGGAGTGAAGTCAGCCGGTCCCAAGTGTCTTCCAAATGCTCCTATCATACTGAATCTCTTTATTCAGCTATAATGAACCCTGATGGATGTCTAGAATCCCCTTGATCTGTCCTAGCTGTCAGCATTCGTACAAAATCCTGCTGGATTTATAAATACAAATAAAATACATTTGCAATACAAGTTATAACTGATGCTCTCCATCTTTATGAAGACATTTGAGAAACAGCAATGATGAACTTTCCAAACGCTTCATTTTAATACTTGTTAACCTTTTTTTGAATGGCAAAAACAAAAAGCTGAGATAATTCTATGCAAACACACACATATGTAAAAAAGTTTGCCAACTTAAATGAACCAAGTGAGGAGAAAAGAAAACTGTGGGCAACCATAATTCAGGAAATATGAAGATGAGCAAAGAACATACACGCTTTTATCAAGAGCACTCAATCACATGGATGGTATTTTCTACTTGGAAAGTCAAATCTCAAAGAGACTGCTTTTTTATGGTAACAAACAAACAGTAACCCTTAAGGAAATGTTCTCTTCTCTAAGGTATGAACAATGAGTATTTGATCCAATTTACCTCGCACACCAGACCTAAAGAAGCTGACAGCTGGACTTCCACTCAAAGTTTTTTTACAAGGAATAAGAATAAGGCAGAGATGTCAAGACAGTAGAAACTAGAGCTTTCTGAGACAGGTTGGCCATGTGCCAATTCATACTTTGCCACCAAAGTACAACAGATCTCAATCTCCTAGTTACAATTTTCCTACATGGCATACTTCAAAAGGGTAGTGAACCCTAACACACTTTCAACATCATCACTCCAAATGGAGATCTGAAGCACAGTTTCAGAAAGAAAGAGTGGTCACACAGACCAAGCATCTTGGGGGGGGGAATCTTTTCTTTGATTAATGTGTCAGATAATTCAAGTAACATCTCCCACATGCATCCTCTGAAATGGGCCATATAAGACTTTCAAAATTGCCTTCTCAGTACAGTTCAACCACACACAGTCTTGTTCTGAATGCTGCAGTAACCATGAGGGAATGAGCACAGCTCCAGCTTTGAAATCTACAAGTGACAGTTGTTGAGAAATTTCTAAGCAGCAGCGTATGTTGCTCTGGGCAAATCTCTACAATGACTCAAAATCTCAGCAGTCAGTCAAGTACCTCAATACACATTGCAAGAAAATAAGTTATCTACTTGGACAAGTGGCAATGAAGAAAGCTGTTACTTCCACTGCAGAAAGAGCAGGAACCATCCAAAACACTTAGTTCTTTTCTACTAAAAGGAAAAGAGTTCTGACTTCAGAGTATGAAGAGATTCTTTCTTTCTTAAAACCTGAATCCTAGAAAGAGAGCACTGAAAAACTGCTGCTTTTGTATGAAGTCTGCATATGTTCTTTGGCAAGGAAAAAAGTGTTTGTGTCCTGGGAACACATATTCTACCAGAGAAACATTTGTTCTGCCACTAGAAGCCACACATCTTAGCATGCCTGCCTGGCAGAAGAAACAGTGACCATAAATGCCCTCTTTGAACAAAACAAAACAAAACAAAAAAACCCACAAAAAACACACCAAGAAACCCCCCTCTAAAAACATTTTATCTAAGCTGAGGGATCCCTACCCAAGGAGTAAGAAACTGCAACAATTTAAGCCACCTGTTACAATACTGAAGAGCCAAGCACAGGACAGGCCAAATGTGTATCAATAGCAACATTTGACAATTCTGACACAAAGCCAAGGCAAATATTCCAGAACCAATGCTGACCTTACTCTTCTTTTTAAAAGGAAGCTTCAGAGTGAGCACTCTTAGAAAATGAATCCTGGAACACAGCAAGCTGCAGATTGAACATGTGACCAGGATGCACTCCATCCCGAGACAATACAGACAACGTGGGCTGGCTGCAGGGCTTTGACCATGAAGCAGACACAAACCAATCATTTGGCCTTATTACTGACAGAGACCTTGGGGCAGGGGAGAGAGACGATGTTGATGCAGGTGGAGGGGGAGAGGAACATGAAAGCTAAAGTTTCAAACACTTGGGGAGGTCAGGATAGAAGAAATATGACAGAAAAGAAGAAATAAAGAATGAATTCAAATGTGCTGCTATCAGCACCTAAGAGATGAAGGCAGCAGTCCTGCTCCACATCCAGTCCTGAGGAACCACCTACACTCATCCCTTGACAGTACTGTTAAAGGAAAGTTTTAAGCAGAGAAGTCACTGCAAGGAACATTAGTGATGCATTCTCCAATTTGGTAAAACTGGAGAAAGCTGCTGATATCACAGTTCATAAGACAACAAAAATGTCTTCTATATGTGAGTTTACAGACTCAAGGTAAGCATATAATTTTAGACTATTAAAGTTTTAAAGTCTCAAATAGACAAAGGCATTTGACTTGTGCTACAGAAATATAAGATGACAAATGTGTGTATTGATGAAGTGCTGTTATGCAGAACACACAAGGATGGCTAATCAGCATCAGCTGCAATCTCATCTGGACCAGAAGAAATTGCTGGATAAACAGAAACGTGAGCTCAGTATGAAAAAGAGGAATGAAAACCTCACAGTCTCCTTGTGTCATCTGAATCAACCTAACAAAGAAGGAATAAGTCTTCTATCCTCCTACCACTAAGGCATATAAAACCACTATATTAAAGGGCAAAGAAAATTGGAAATACAAAAGAACAATGTGGTATTTCTACTAAATTCGGGATTTACTGGATTATTTTTTATGTTATGACAGTGGTAACATTTACTGAAGAAACTGAAATTCTGAAATGATGAAAGCAAGAAATGTATCAAGCCACGGCACCAACACTTGAAGATATTTCTATTCTGGTCACTTGCAATTATGCTAACACATATGTGACAACACCTATCACATTATTTGTTTCTTCTCTCCACAGAAGAGGGGTTAGGTGGGAGGACATTGCAGATTTTCTTTCTCTGAAGGGAAAATTGAATAAGGGAACTTGAATGTACAAGGCAACCCTTACCTTCTGGACGGTACTGAGCTACAATAGTCACTGCCTGGCCTGCATTCTTCAGGGCTGCTGCTGCCTGTTCATGAGTTGCTGCTTTGAGATCTACGCCATTCACCTACAAGTAATACAAAAAAGCTCTTTATCAAAATTAATGTTGGTGTTTATCACCACAGAACACAGACCTGCGGAAAAAAATTTAAGATTTAAAAATAGCATCAAAAAAAAAACTGAAGCAGAAACATGTGTGTCTCATTTTAGACCAAAAGCATTTTTCACAGTTCAAACTAAATTAAAGATGTGTTTTAATATCAGCATTTTAGTAACAGTAGTTACAAGGACAAAATTCCTCTTCAGTAACTTCCAAACTACAATGTAAATGCCCAAAGAAATAATAGATTAAGTAATTTTACAAAGAAACCAAATCTTTATGACCTTCAATACTAATATAGAAAAAGCTCTTAGATAGGTATGAAATGAATCTTTTTAAGACTAACAGGAAGTTTAACAATTACTCCAGGAAGTAAAGCACAGTTTTAGACACTGCTGCCAAGTGTCTCCATCTCATTAGAAAGCTTATTTCTGAAGCCTATATTCTTTCAATTTAGACAATTTAGAGACACACACTCCTCAGCTACCAGATGTGTTCACTGAATGTCTCTGACACAGCGAAGTGCTATTTTAATCAGGTTATAGATGAGAAACTGAGGCTGACTAAAGTCCTCAAAGATACTTTAGAAGTATAATGGCATCTGTTCCATTGTCTCAAATTTAGCTCAGTTAAAAATATTCTTCCCATATCATTAACTGGCATTAATATCCAGGGAGGGGAGTACTTTTGTTGCTGTTTAAATAAAAGAAGCAAGGAATCCTACAGAAATTATCCGATCTCCTTTCCTAAGCTCTCCACTCAGGTCAGCTGGTCCTCCTGCAAGGATGAAAGAGATGAAAATTCCTTCTCCATCTTCTCCTCCAACAATGTTGAAACCAAGACCTGTTGATCCTCGATGCAGCACAACTTTTCTAGGCTCCCTGAATGAAAGAAAGAAATAGGAAATCTTGGTCACTAGATATGAGTAAAAGTAATACAAACAACTAGAAAAACTTCTAGATGCGACACAAAATCCCCTCCCTGTTGTTAGGTGAACTGAACAAATCTGTAAGTATGAATGTATTCTAAATTCCAGTTATGCTACAATTCCATTCAGCACTAAATGTCACTACTTAACACTTTTCCATATTGTTCAGCAAAATACTATTTTCCCTTTCTGAAACCTAAATCACAAATTCTAATGAAAGCAACTTAATGAAAAATACACTCTTATTGCTTTATTTTCACTCTAGTTTGTCAAGCAGTAAATATAGCAAAAAACAATTCAAGAAGTATGCATAAGCCCTTTTAAAAAAAGATCAGAATTTGTGGCACTCTCAAATACATTTTCAATTTATTTGAAGCAACTGCAATTAAAAAAGTTAAACCTAAACTAAGTTGTTGCACTCTTTTTATAGGATCCCCTCCTGAATTGAATGAGGACAGAAGAAATATTGATCAAGAGAAGGCCAGTCAACTTCTAATGCAGAAAGGCTCCTTCCAAAAGTCTACTAATCTGCTACTTGATCCAATGCAAGAAAACCATAAATGGTCTCACAAACAGACATTTCTAATAAAGCAGAGCAACTGTGTGCTGCATTTGAAAAATCACTAGAGAGCACTAAAGAACAATTAATGGACCTTAAGTATTTGGAGACATTAATTATTAATTTACAGGATAAACAAAGAAGGTGCATTTTTCCAAAACAAAAAAAATATCATCTAGTCTGATCTTTAAAAATCACTCAATTTTTGCACTAGCTATTAAATCAACTTAGTGTCAAATTCTTAAATTTCATCCCAACCAACTATTATATTCATTTTTAAGATTATTATTACATTACAAATAAATGATATTTTGAATATCTAGATATATATTCCTCTGGATAACAGCAATACTTTAATAAAAAGTTAGAGAACATAAAGACGCAGTATCTTTTAAAATAACACTCAAAATTTATAAACCTCTTTTTGGAAGGAGAGAGAAGAAGATGAGAAGGTGATTTAAAGAAAATCACCTAAACATTTTCTGAATAGCCCTTGCATTTCAGAAGAAATCTAAAACCAGTCTTTTGCAGTAATTTTAAAGGAAAGCGATAAAACCATAATGCTATCAGCAGGACAGAATCAGTTTGGCTTATGTGACTACCTAACCCTGCGTTAAAAATAAGTACAAAGACATATCCTACCTTCCACTACACTAAACTCCATTCTCCAATTTATTAGGCCACTTAGGTTTCAATCCTGGGTAGACCCTGCCTCAGAAACTGAGTGACATCCACATGAGATGATGGTGTGGCACAGAATTCAGCAACAACATACTGAAAATGCAGTACAACATCCCTATACTTGCAGAACAGAAGGGCAACAAAATTACAAGAGCTTCCCTTTATCAGCAATGATGAACAAAAGATTAATGCAATCTACTGAATCAGTGAAGGAATGAAGGGTCTGTTAAAGGGAAAGGATTAAGAGCTCTCCAGCCTTTCTGGATTTAGAATCCATCAAAACAAACCCTTGTCTGTGGGGGCAGGGAAACCCAAACATCCCTGGCTTTAAATTAAGAAATAATCTCTGGTCTGCTCATATTACCATCCTAAAAACCTCTGTCAACTAATGCAGCATTGGCAGTACTTTCTGATTTTAACACTATTCCTGGACTGATAAATCATGTATGTGTGTGTATATATATATATATATATATCTCCATATAAATATATCCAGTTTTCTTTTTAGAACAATGTTTAAAAGTGTTAAAACTAACATCTACTTCTTGAAACAAAGTATAGTATTCAATAGTATTTTGCCCACAAACACATCTTACAGGAGCTTCCCTTGTTAACCAGTTTGACACTTAGCTTTGGTTATTCATTACCTGGTAATCTCATCATCTCCAAGCATTCCCTTGGGAACTGGTGAATACCGCCCTGGTGATGTTGGGGGCATGGACTGTCCCAAGTAGGCAGATGGAGTGATATGGTTATCCACTGGCTGAGAATAAGCTTCAAAGAGAGGGGAGGAAAAAAAAAAAAGACATTAAGGCAATATGGAAAAAGAGTTGGAGGAACTGAAACAAAGGAGTGATCTCTTCTAAAAACAAACTATAGCAGTTCAAATGATACACTAAGAATATCTTATTTCTAAAATAGTCTCTCAGGTCTATACATTTTCCAGTCTCCTCACTTAGTCAGTAAGCAAATTTTTCAGTTTGATTTCGTCTCAAATAAAACTTTTTTAGAAAGAGTAACTGTGGATAGTTGAAACCCATGAAGACAGTCTGGAGATTTATCTGTTTTAAAGCTGTCTTTAACTTGACTGAAGTAAATTAAGAATTTCAGTTTCTTAAAATCACTATGTCAGAGCACAAGTGAAAAATACAACATTTTATTGTTACACTTCTTCCAAACTGTCAAGCTGCCTGCCTCTTTCTATCTAAGGCTTTGATGTGCAGCATCCCAGTATCTCCAGAATACTCTAGGCCATTCTGATTGACAGGTCTGAACAGAGAGGGATGTTACATTTCTTCAACACTGAACAAAACCACCTTTAATAGCAGAGGTGCTGGTAGTGATGCTCTTGTGCTCCCAGACACCAGCACACATCAGGAGACAAAGGCAGGGCTATTCTACCTTCCACTCTTCAAGGTAAGAGGCATCAATTTACTGAGAAGAATAAACAAGGTTGTGCAAAAAAATTTCAACTGTATAGCAAAGGTCAGCTGTCCTATTCACATTTTCATTGATTAAAACTAGAAAGGTGAAATAAAAGAATTTAGTGGAACCTCCTACACAATAGGCCATGAATTCTGTGTACGAAGTGCATCAGATGTTCTACCTGGACCACAACACACAGACTAGAAGAATTTTAGCATCTTAATGATTACAATTGGTAGAAAATATTCTACAAGGCCAGGAGAATTGTTCCAACAAATAATTAAGAAGGTGCACGATATTTCCAAGTTAGACACATCAATTTTAACTGTCCATTCACCAGGCAGAGTCATACCCACTGCCTGCTACTACAGACCATATTCTACAATTGAAAATCTTTTTCTTGGTGTAGGTGTTTCAAATTTTGAGGCTTAAACATGGAGGGTGGGGACACTTCACAGATTCAACATAATTAATGTTGCCAGATTCTCTTTGCTCTTACTCATTTGCTGTAGCTGATGTGGTGCCTGACCTTTGAGGATTTACACTAAACCTGAAGTTCTTGTAACTGAACAGACACTACATATTACAGAAGGGATGTGTACATTCTCCTCTTTTTCTTTTTCCGTTTTAAGCCACTACCAGAATGTTTGGATCATATACAAACTTACCAACAGTATTTATACATGAAAAATTTGCTAAATAGACAGCTTTCAAGCCATCAAAGTCTCTGCTGGATTGATTCTGTATTATTCTAGATTCCCAGTAAACCTGTGTGTGGTAAATTCCATCCACAGCCTATGTATCAGATTGTCAGCACTTCAGCAAGCATTAAAATCCACTGTTAACAGCTTGGGCAGTTTAAAAGCACTGGCTGATAAAGTAACTGTGCTATTCAGCCACACCAGCCCTCAGTCAGTTGTGTGAGACTGCGCAGAACTTTTGGAAATTGCAACTCTGGATTCACAAGTGGTTTCAGCAAATTGAGAATCAAAGTGCAAGAGGTACCTGGTGCCCTTCTACACCACAGACAGAAAGAAACTCCCTCACGTTGGTTTCATGAGGTCCACAGCAAAGAGAATGATGCTTTTGCTAAAACCAAATTATCAAAAAAGCATTCATATTTGAGAATTCCCTAAAAATAAGTTGTTCAACACACAAAATGCTAAAACCAGTTTTTAGAACAGCTGTAACACACATACATTGCACCTTCATCCTTCTGCTCCCTACAAGGATTTTATAGATCCCACTAACTTAATTCTTTCTGTCTGTCCCAGCATACCATGTAGTTTCTGTGCACTGCTAAGAGATTTGGACACCTAACTGTCAGTTTCAAAACTTGGCTTTTTTTGGTAACACTGGAGTTTCAGCAACAAATTTTCATGATGATTACCAAACCACGTGGAAATATTTACTTTTCCATGGAAAAACTAAAAGTATTTTAATATAACAATATTATTTACATGTATTCCTCAACATCCATGTCACTGTACATTCTCTTTGTTTAAAGCAAAACTGCATATAAATAAAGTTATTTTGTTTTTTTCTCAGAAAATTTTAAAGCTAAAGCACAAAAAAATGGAAGGCAAGACTTTATGACCTTTTTTCCAATTAGTGAAAAATGGGTTTTGATTAAAAAAAACCTGAACGACTGTTGTTCAGTATTGCAGCTCCGTACATTCTGTTCAGGCACTAAATTATCTCATTTCACAAAATGAATTTACAATTGCTTTTAACAAGTCAATGGCAGCTATAAAAATGCATATTTTATAGGAAGTAATTAGATTTTTCTAACAAATTCTATATTTATTGACTTACAGTACTTTTCATTTGATTGTTTTCCTGAAGCTTTTAACTGCATCATGTTCAGAAACATATGTACCACCTACTACACGATCTTATTGTTAAAGTTTTTTATCCTTTCACCATGTATCTAAAACTCAGCTATCAAGCAATATAACAGTTTATTATTTCAGACCTGTGGACTGTTCCATAACAGCACTGGATATATCCTTTATTAAGTTTTACATATGCTACTTGCTTAGAGCAGTCAGGTGCTTTCTCAGGGCTGGGGTTCTCAGTGCTATGAAAGCAAACCCACAAGGGATAAAGGGGCTTCCATGGACTTCCTGTGGAAAAAAAAACCCCATGCCTGCACCTTTCCTAAAACTGTTTTAGCTGGAGACTATAACTGAAGAATATTCATGAGGAGCATGACAGAAATAAAAAGCAATCCATCACTTTCTGAATCCTAAATGAGGTCTAAAGTTCTATTTCCAGGTAATTATTACTGACGTAACCAATAAAGGAACTGTCTTTCGAAAGAACAGAAAATTGTATTCATAAAATGAACTTGCTTTGACAGGAAAAGTCAGATTCTTAAGAAGAAATTTCATTTCCAAATCCACCCTTCTCCTTCACATAACACAGTTCTAGACAAAAAGAAAAAAATGGAAGATTTCCTATTAATTTTCCTATTATGTGTAAACTGAGGTCGCCGAACACAAGTACAATCTCTAAAATGGGAAATAAAATTAAAACTTTATTGTCATTTACTGTTATTACATATTCTTCTCTTCCTGTACTTATGCCATTTAAGAAATTATGAAGGCATTCATGACTAGTGAGGTAATCAATTATTCCCTACCTTGCAGTATTTTATTTCTCAATGCAGGGTAGAAATACTGTACCAATGCACACACACACACATACAAAGGAAACAAACTTTAAAACTGACTGGAAGTCAAAAATGCATCATGAATAATATCTTCAAAGGAGGTCTGTATAGGAAGCAAGTCCTCTCTCTCAAAAACCGTGTAGCCGTTTTTCTGACTCTGATATTTTACTACATGCACTGCACAGGTAATGCAGGTGTTTTAAATAGCAAGTTCTCCACCTTATTAGTAATATTTGAACTGAAATAACTTTAAAAGCATTTATATGAACAAATTACTGGACATTTGTTCCAGAAGCCATTTAATGACCAACATTTATATATAGATTAATGAGGCAATTTACACTCCTACTCACTACAGCAGGCTAATAGCTTGATTATCACATCAGCTGTCAGCCAGCTGTGTGACACTGGGCCACAGGACCATCCCACCTACACTGCTGTTGTTCCTCTGCATACAGTGAACATAGCAGGGGGGGCTGTTGCATTTCCATGTTTTCCATAATGGAAATTCTCATCTTTCAGTCTCTCCTAGATTGGAGAACAGCACTCAAATGGCAGTGTGCTCAGAAAGAACAATCTTTCATAACTGCATTCTTCTTGAGTCAGCAAATGCAGATCACCGTAAGATAACTGTTTACAGTAGCAATCCACACACCTCAAGGGTTAAAAGAAAAGTCTCACCGAAGCAATAGAAACTGGAATAGCCATCAACTATTCCAGACCCTCAAGGACTGTGGCCAAGCTTTCATCGCCTATACACATCCCAGTCTCTGGAGCTACAGCACATAACCATCAGCTGTTTTTTTCACATTCATTTCCTTCTGAATCAGACAGCCCCAACTCTTCTTTAACAAGATTTTTCAGCATTAACTTTCCCCCCGGGCAGCCAGAGGCCGTTTGCTCACTCTGATAAATATCAGATGACGGAGGGCAATTTTCAGCCCCAGGTGCACAGTGTTGGCACAATGACTCTAACTCTTCCCAGTAAGTACTGCCATAAATCAGAATCTCAGAAACTTCTTGATTAAGTGTCCCTTGGTTCAAAGACACTAACCCCAAAGAAATATTAAATATCGAATGATTTAATTATCTATATGGATGCTAACTTACTTGGTCCCTTTTTTTGAGCCATCAGATCATCTGACAAGGTGATTGGTATGGTACACTTACTACAGGAGTCACAAAAGAAAAAAGATTTTGCACAAAACCTAGACACTGAAATTCGTGAACCTGGTTCTCAAACAGTTCTCCAGTATCTTTAGATCTGCATTTTAAATCTCCATCACCAGGGCAAGTGAGGCAGCCCTATAACTAAACAAGGCCAGTTCCAGAGAGAAAGTCTTTAAGACAATCAAATTCTGAACTTAGTGTTTTGTGGATTTTTGTATTAACTACCATGGTTACACAAGTTAGCACAGTGAGCAATCTACTGCATGTTCTGCAGACAGTACAGATACCAAGTACTGTGCACTGTGCTTTTAGATGTTTCCAGTAAAATGAGTATTCCAAAAAACCACAGAAATAAAATAAGCAAACAAAAAACCCTCCCAAGGGGGTTCTGGACGTGAGCAGTTTACACACAAACTCAAGTAGTAGAGTTTCTACCTTAAAATCATTTGTAATAGACATGTCCTGAGCCCTGTACTGCTCTGCTAAATGCAACATAAAAGACTGCATAAAGAACCCACCATTTTTTGTAAGAGTTCTATTTAATTGACAGCTTCTTGCAGAAAGCAGAGGCTTTCTAGTTGCAAAGTTATAAAGAAGCAACAGCCTTTGAGCTTGGTGTCTCTCTTTGATAGTTCCATTGTAAACGTGCAGATTTTGAGCTGAAAAAGCTTTTGTTCTGCCCTGTATTAGAAAAATAGCATCTAGCATCTGTCATACCCAGTTGTTTCTTATAAGTGAAAGACTGAGGAAAAGACTAAACTGATTTCTTGAATTAAGTCATTAAACACTTCAGGCAGGACCTCTGGGTCTCCTTTGTGTGCAAAATTCCAGCACTAGGCTCAATCTCTACACCAGCTGCAGTAACAGCCAGCTCCACTTTGATCAACAGAGACACACAAGCTTCTGGAGCCTTGGGTACAAAGGTCTTTCCTGCTGTAAGATAAAAAAACAGACTGAAGTTTCATTAAAGGACCCAGCACTTTGCAGAAGAATGTTCTTTGGTTAACTGTTGACAAAAGTCTACCACAAACAGAGTGAAAAACAAGAGTGTCTTCAGAGAACTCAAAGGTTGAAACTGTAGCTAAATGAAATGAAATTCAGAAAATCTGCTCAAAAGCACCGACAGCATTTTAGCCCAAAAACCTTGTTAAGGGTCACTAAAGGACAAAAGACAGATAGATAAGACAGCTGGAACTTGAGAAAACTTCTGTGATTTTTTTCAGAATGCTTGAGTAGGACGAGAAAGATTCCCATAAGCAGCTGCTGGAGCTTGAGAACCGTGACAAGGTCAGGAGATTGGCTTTTCACTTCTCAGTAAAAGGACAGAAGTGCCACTTCCCACAAAGGATAGGACATTAACCTGCACAGAATGCCAATGTCTCTCTCAAATCACACAAGGAGAGCAAATAGATGAAGAGAAACTCAGGACAGAGGATAGTAATAGGACAAAAGGGGCCTACATGTGTGGTCAGGTTATTTATCTCCAGGTAATGGATGTGAGACTGTCATGTTTACTGAGAAATGACAGTCTCTTTCATGGCTTTATGTTATGATGCAATTAACTTCAACAAACTGAGTCTCCAGCTCATCCACCATTTGAAAGAAATTAATTATCTGAATGACAGAGCACCAACAGCACGGACGTCTTGCCAATATCATTGACTCATTAATATCGGGCAAATTATCAGGAACCAGCTCCTTCACTACCTTCCTTCCCTCAAACTTTCTTCAGGTTTTGCCCTTGCCCCCACAAAAGATTCATACATACAGTATGTATGTATTTTCATACAGTAAATATTCCAATGATTGAGTCAAGATACAGTAGTAACAGATGAGATACTTTGATGTTGGTCACACCACAATCCAGAGCAGTGTCACAACTACACTACCAGGAACACTAGGTACAAATCAGGTTTCCTCTGTCCCAGAAAATCTGAATTAGAAGTCAAACATATGAAGATGTTAGTTACTATGGAGAGAGAAAAGGTAAGTCCGCTTTTCGAGGAAACAGTGGGAAACCAGATACCATGAGGGAAAATGGCTGCTCTGTAACCCTATATATGAATAGAAAACTGGGGAAGAATAAGGGAAGGCTGAAAATAGTTGTATGTCAAAGAATGGAGCCTTCGAGAGCATCCTTGTAATAAGACAATGAAGATAAAACCTAATTAGCTCCAAATTGTAAATCAATAAGCTTACAAATGGATTTTAAAATACTGTAGCTATTGACAACAAATGATGGGCTTATAAGGTCCTTCAGTCCTCTGTTTTGCTGCACTTTTGTTTGTTCTTCTTTACATATTGTTTTCAACTACATCTTTTCGTCCAGAAGTGCTCCTTTCTTCATAATTTATAGTATCTAAACAGATCAGTGCTACATATCACTGCTTACACAAATCTAACAGCAGGAAACAAAAAATACCTAAAATAACTCTCCCCTAGAACCATTTTGTATGACAAGATGAGTAAAATCAGTCATCCAGAAAAGTCAATCTATTTAGTCTTGGGAAGATACAGTTATATTATTTTCATTTCTTTTTCCAACCACTAAATGGTAATATCCCTCTTGAAGAGACAATATATTGAACTCAAATTTTTCTTTATATTGTAGTTCAATCCTGAACTTTCAGGATTTGCATGTTTGACTTTGAAAACACTCTTGTCAGTAGTACCCTTAGGTCAACCAGAAATTCTTATAACCACTTTTTAATACAGCATTCACTGGTTTTCCATTTGAATTATCAACAATTATGTCAAAAATGAAGTAAGATTTCAAGTTAACATGAAATTTCTCAACACGTTCGCAGGCAAGCACTGAAGTGAAGAACTCCTCCTCCTCCCATTTCAGTTTATTCAAGTACGTGCGGGCTCATGAAAAAGCAGGAAAACGGGAAAAAAGAAGTCAGAACATCATTAACCTCTAGCAGAAACAGTATTGTCTTTTGCTCAGTTTACAGGACACTGTAACTGAGTATAGAAGCTATGGGATGCTGTCCTGTTCAGCATATAATTCTCCTAATTAATCAACTTTCTTATATCAGATTTTTGCCCTGTATAGTTTTTAAAAGCTCAAAACAGTTAAAATACTAAAAATAATTAAAAATAATTAAATCACAAAGATAAGCTGAACTTACAGTTTGTGATGTCAGGAGGGGCATAACTGTCATTCATGAACATGCTGGTGGGTTTTGCAACTTTCAGATAAACAAAGTCAGATGTGTTTTTTAAGGCAGTCACTGCTTCTTCATGAGTAACTTCTTCTAAACAGACACTGTTCACCTAAAGAGAAAAACAAATTCTGAACAGAGAAAAAGGTAACATTTTCATAGGACACTCACTGAAAGCTGTTGGAGAACTCTGGAATTGAAAGTCTTATTAGGATTCGTGTGCCACAGACATAAATGATTATATGAAATTATATAACACATGCTTCGTGAAATATAAGACTGACAAGTATTCCTTTAAAAGATAATAATAAACTGTATTGACTAACATCATCAAGAAGGCTCAGGTGACTTTGGAGAGCTAAAGGGACAAGCAGGACACTCAAAATGTCTAAGTGTGCACAGTCACAGCACTGACTGTGTTACTGCAAGCATTACAGAGAGGAAAGTGTGTTCTAGTGAGAATAAATTCTACATCATCTTGTCACGACATAATTAAGTTCTAGGCATTATAAAGGGACAACATATTCTTGCAAGAGGTCGAAAGCAGGGGTCAAACCTGGAGAAGGTCCTGATGTGATTGAATTACATGCCAAACAACAACAACTTAGTTTAACTACAGGCAATAAATTTCTCAAGACACTGCTATTAAGGTGAAACACCAGCACTTGCATTAAAAAAACCCCAAATGTTTAACAATTACTATCTCATACAGAATCTTACTAAATGGAGTTCCTGGCTCTCATTTTTCTATCTGGACGACTAAATTTGTGGATGGGATTTAAGAAAGATGAAAGTTATTTTTACTTTATGCATCGAAAAATTCAACTTTGAAGTATCTTAAGCTTAAAAAAATAAGCCATTCAAAATCATTAGAAACACTGAAATGCAATATAAGCAGCAGTTTCACTATAGGCAGGCCACAGGCTGTCCAACAGTACATGGAGTTCCTTTCCATTCTTCTTTGATAAGAGAAACAATCCCACTGGATGTTTGTTTACAATTTTGTCACTCAGATCCCAGAAAAATAATAGCAGGCATCAGAAATAAACATTCTGATTAATACAGGTTTTGTACAGAACACTGGGCTGAAGAAGAGATTTCAGATTTCCAGATGAGATGGTGCCGAATGATGCAGATTTAATTTTATCACTGATTTCCTGGCAAAAAGATATTTTTTTACCCATTTCTATGAAACTACACTCCACTGGCAGGCAACTACCACAAACTGAATCATGCCCCAATTGAGCCTAAAACTGAATGACCATTAAAAAAAGAGAAAAAAATAAGTTCTTACTTACAGCTAAAAGTTTGTCTCCAATCTGAAGTTTGCCATCTTTATGTGCTGCCCCACCTTCAATGATTTTGGTTACATAAATGCTGTTGTCCCCAGGTATATGCTGATTTCCTACACCACCAGCAATACTGAAACCAAGACCTGCTTGAAGACAAAATCATTACTCAAGAAACCTTTTTTGCATTAATCAAATTCAAATTATTACATAAATAATGCTTATATTACATATAAATATATATAATATTAGGGTCTGGCTGAAGCAATACTGGATGGCTTTTCAAGAGAACTCCATAAATTTCTAGAAAGTTCTAGAAAGCACATAACATCTACACAAGTTCTCAAAACCAAAAGCTAACTCTTTAATCCATGCTTTGTGAAGGATGCACAACAGCAGAGGTATAGCATCACCACTGATATTTATAGAAAACTGTCCAACAATTACCCATATAGAAACCAATACTTTCCTGAATTTATTTTTAATCTCTCAAGGATCCTTCTTCCTAGGTAATTCAGTGAAGAATTTTACTCCACTTTATAATGTACTTAAAAATTACTAGATACCACCAGAAACACACTTTTACCATTTGAAAGAAAACTATGCATTCTACAAGAACAGTTACAACTCTGTAATTCTTCTGAAACAGAAACTTTATACTTCCAGCGTACCCTTGGGGCCCTTCACAAGTTTGATTTCCACTATTTTTTCTGTGACTGGTTTTCTTCTTTTGACATACAATCGCACAATTGATCCCGCTTCTTTCAACGCTTCCACGGCTTTGCTGTGTGTCACATCCCGGACATCCACCTCGTTCACTCGCAGAATACAGTCATTAACCCTACAGACAGCAACAGGCACGTTCAGCTGTTGTCTTATGGCAGAGCAGGAGCCTACTACTTTATCTATAAAACACTAATATACATGTTAACCCAATAAAATACATAGATTTATCTCTAGAATTCTACTGATTCAAGACAATGCTCTAAAATTAATGATTAGTGCTTAAAAATAAATCAAGGATCACTAGAAAACATTTAACGGGAATATTTAATTACCAGCCAAAGAGGGCACCATCTTACATGTGCTTCATTTAAACAGTGTTTTGAACAAACTATCTTTGGTTTAGGGCTATAAGAAAGAACTTAAAAATTCAGAACATAGGAGGCACACAGTGAGCACACACCAGTTTTAAGCCATGACATGACAAGTCAATCTTGATTCCTCCTTTTCACAAGCAGTTTAAGTGCTGGCCTTCCAGTCCATTTAACATGTCACTACAGTAACACTGAGCTCTCATTACACTAAGTGCAGTGCCTGACCCACCTGTCGCCACATTCTGCCAGATGTACCTCTGACAGTGGCCAACAAGCTCAAATGAAGCCTTAAAATAAGCTTATTAGAACTAAAACCTGTAATACATCAGGCATTTGCACCCAAAATAATGGGGCAACTTCTGGACAAGAGAAAAATGATGGTCCTACAATCAGTGTGGGTGGGTATCTCTGAAAAATTCAGACACTGAATTATTACCAAGCATAAAAGAGGGTTGTTATTAAACTTCACTACCTTACAGATCAGAAAATCTGCACATGGATAACCAAGAGTTACCTATTCTACATGCCTAAGCTTTTCCTTGAATTAAGGACTATGGAACATATGGCATGATACATTTATACCACAGAACAGAAAAACTTCATTTCCCTTAACTGCAGATTTTACCGGTTTGGGGGCAGTAATTGGTCCAGTCAAACATTTTTCATTATTTACAAAACACTTCCAATAAGAAAAACTCATTTAACATCTAATGCAGCACAACAAAACTATTAAAAGTAACAGAAAATGTTCTATCCACTGTTTAAAATACAATAATAACACTTAGCAACCCAACATACAAAGTCATCATACCGTAATCTTCCATCCTGTGCAGCTGCACCCCCGGCAATAATTTTTGTAATGAAAATACTTGCATCATCCCCAATATGTGGGTTGTCTGTACCACCTGCAATGCTAAAGCCAAGTCCTGAATTTCCCTAAAGATAGAGGGGGAAAAAAATTTAGGAAAAAGATATTCTAGTGTATCTATTTGATTCACTATAGAACCAAATCTACATAATTTTTACTGATAACAAAAATATTAAAAGACAGTTTAAGAAGTATAGTACATATATAACTTATTTTTATGAAAATAATATAATTATGTCTTACATATATGTAAGGAGAACAGAAGTCATAGTATAGCATAGTTCCAACCCCACAGCCTTCTCACTGAACTTGATAAACTACATAAAATCTTCTCTCTCCAATTTGCTAGATATCTGAGATTATTCATACAAATATTTGCTCCTCATTAAATTGTCCTCAAATTACTTGTGTCCCATCTCTAATGTATCCTCACAGATGCAGAGATTCAGACTGACATTCTTCTCTTCAGAGGTTGCCTGCCTTTACTATCAATGTAAGACCTCTTCACCCTCTCAGTAACCACCAGAACTGCACAGGAATCAGATACAACCATTTCTTTCTGTCTTTTTATTAACAGTGCAGCTCAAGAGAACTGAGATAGATCTCAACATAGAAAACCTAAGAAAGAAATGAGTGTGACAAGGTGTCCCTTGTAATCTCAATATAAAACTTAATAGTATAAGCAATTATCATAAATAGCAATACAGGAGATGAAATCAGAATTTGTGTTTATTACTCTCTAATAATAACATTAAAGGCAGTATGTCTTAGGGAGATCATTCCCCTATTTTACTCTTAATGGTCACAGATACTAATAAAAACTTTTATTCCTGCTCTAGCAACTAGATTTACTTTTTTTTTCTTTAGGTTAAATAATCTATCCAAAGTAAAAAAAAGAGAGTAAGATTTGGTTTGGATTGCTGTTAGCAGTTTCAAGTAGTTAATTTTTCATATTAAAGTATCATAAACCACACTTCAAACAGAGTACAGGAAGATATTTAGCATATTACCCTTTCAAGAGTAATTTCTTCATACTCATAATCTGCATCCGTGCCATTGACCTAGAAAGAAAGAAAAGTGAGACTTACAGAGAATTTTACACTTTCCATGACACAGTTTGCTTGGCTGGCAGTTCACTCCCATCAAATCTCAGCTGATTCACAGTGACCACTGAGCACAGAGGGGACATGTGATTTTTCACACCACTCTGTATATATGAATCAGACACTCTTTTTGTATGAGTTTAAAAGTTGTTATTTCAGAGAGCAGACTCCTCTACACAGATACTGTAGGGCAGAGGTCCTCTGCTTCTGATTGCCAGAAAGAAAAACATGCTCTTGAAATCCTCAGATGTTCCTCAGGCTATACAGCAACTTGAAACTCAGAAAAAAAGGAAGAGGATATGGGGTAGAGAAGAAATTGTATGGAAGAATAGAGGAGCATTTTCCAACTGTTCCACACAGAGCAGAGAAAAATCAAAGACTGATGCTTTATACCATTTCTTATGAGAAATGGATAAAACCCTTCTAAAGCAACTTTTAACAACTGTTTATATTAGTACCTGCTACATGTAAACTAAAGATCAATAAATTAAAACAGGGCCAAAAAGAGAAGAAGAGTTTAGAAGAACATTTTATAAAGCTAGATGAAAAACCCAAATCCTAGGAAGAAGCCCTATCATCCTCAAATTAGAAAGGATACCCACATTCTTTACTGCCTACAGAACTAGGACAGAATCAAATACCAGAAGCAACAAAAAATCAAAACTAAGCAAAATCAATTAAATATCCAATTCTTAACCATATTTAATATGTAAGAGTAAGGTTTCTCTTTTCCAGTTCCTAAGATATCTTGGAACTCAAATTCTTTCCTCCACAGTTACCTACAGCAGCATATACACCATGCAGCTACAGGCAATTCCCTATTTATAGCCTTCTCAGATGAAATATTTAACAAGATAAGAAATAACATTTATATTATTATTACAAAGTACCTTATCTCTAAGATATTCTGTATCTATAGTCTTCTGTGCTTTAACACACTATTCAAGGTTTTATAAAAATATAAAACATACGTATAGAAAACACATTTTAAAATCTGACAGTTTTCTAGCAGAGAATTAAAAAACAGAATTTAATTCAATGCAAACAAAATTAAGATGAAGCTACTTCATTCCTTTCATGTTTATTTAACATATTTAAAAGCTCCAAAAGCTGGTGATGCCACAACTTTTACAGGCTGTCTAATATCAGCCTCATTTATCCCTCATCCTCTAATTTTATCTCCCCCTAACACAATAGAACCCATATCCATTCCAGACGTAACAGAGTATCAACAGTACCTCAAAAATGATTATGTCCTTAATAGTTTGCTCAGTGGAACAGATACTGTGGTTTTAACACATGATATTTCTCCATTGAAAAGGGAAGAGGTCTTGACCTTCTGAATACGTGAAACTGTATCTACTACGACACCACCACAAAAGAAGCCACTGTGATCAAGGAGTTTTTATGCCAGTTTAGTCCTTGAGCTCCTACCTACAGGAATGACAACACGTGCTAACTGATCCTGTCATCCAGCATTACACTACTAGGACAATAGTTCATGATGACTGATCAGCATGCAGTGCTTTTTTTTTTTTCTTTTTTATTAAATAAATAACAAGGACAATTAATCATTTCCCTATTCACTGTCATTAGGCAAAACAAAGCCAATTTTAATGTATTTAAGCAGTCCCCTATTTCCATGCAAAAACCCCCCATAATCCATTTTTATACTATCATCTAGATAAACAGGAGCAAAAAAAAAACCTCCATTGTTTTTTATCTTCCACTTTAGCTCAGCTCTATAGTTGCCCTCTTTTTTTAATATTAACTTTGAATTTATTTATCTACCAAATCAAACATTAGCAGAGAGAGGAGCAAGGATATATCAAATGATACAAGTCACTGCCCTAGTCTACCTTTTCCAAGTTTTAAAGGGACCTCAGATCCACTAAGCTAAGCTTTATTTGCAGAGGCTTTCTGTGAATGAAGGGTGTTCTATACAAATGCTGTAATTATGTCTGACAAACAAAAATCTTAGGCTCCACATAACTACACTTATTACCTTAACATTTTGAACAGAACCAACCCATTTTTATGAAAGTTTAGAGGACTAAAATCTTCAGTACAGCCACTGCATGGAGAAATGTTTTTTATAAGAAGTGCAATGGAAATGGCACATTAAATATTAAAGCCTTTGCCTGCACAGTAGAAGAAACAGATTGTTCTCTGAACACTGAACCTCCAGAACCTCAAACAATTATGTTTTGAACTGTCACACACTGGTACTCACAGAAAGACTTCCACTTGCAATCTACAATAATTTTTTAATGAAACAGCTATTTAAGGACTTCAAATTACCATCAGGACAGATGACAAAATCAAGCACCACCAGATGGATAAAATAGGTTTTATAATACAGTAACAACAGATCTACACAACTACATACATAAAACATGATCTAAAGTTATAATTGATAGGAAGTGTAGGCTTACGTATGTTGAAGTCTCCAAAGAATCTGTATTCACCAGCACTGGAGGGGGATTTGCCTTTAATAAAAGGATAAAGAACAAAGTACACAGTGTAAGAAAATGCAATATCAATGACAACTGCACAAAAATTTAATTTGCTGGCTTCTCAAAGTTCTGTTAAAAGGTAGCCTCAGCCTGAGAATCTCAAAATTAACCTTCTGAAACACTTGTTTCTACCCTGAACAAATTGCTTTCCTGACGCAGAAACACAACCTTAGAGGTCTGAGACCATACTTTATATCCAAGTTCTGTCACTTATTATCTTGTTTTTCAAAAACAACCCTGAGTCATGCTACCACTTGACACTATGTCAGTAACCCTAATACCTGTGGTATGATTTGCAGAGGTTGCTTTACCACTTAGTATCTTAAAACCAATTTTTGGCAGAGTTGATTCCTCTTTCTTCCTATCAGGAAGATTTCTTCCCCCAACCCACAAACTGCAAAATGGAACCTTGCAGAAATGCAACTTAGGCAAGAAAGAACCTACAAAACTGACTTGCAAAAGCAAATCCATAGCAGACATTGATCTACCACCAGAGAATTATTACTAACAAGCCATAAGCAGTCAAAGATTATTGCTACTGAAATGTGAAAGAGAATTAGCATTTTTGCGAGCCAGGAACTAGTAGAGTAAGTTAACACTCTCATATTACTGAGAATTTTTCTCTGAAAAATGTAGTTTCAGCTGAAAAAAATCCATACAAACTGAAGGCATTTCTTGGAAATAATTTCCAAATTATTTGGAAATTATTTCCAAATAAACAGATTTCCTATTTATGCATCAATTATCTGCCTTTAAAATAGGCAGCATCTAGCCAGCTCTGGGAATATAAACAAATCAAACAAAAAAAGTGTGCAGATATATTCTAGACTCCAAATACTATTGATATATGAAGTTTAGTGGCACAGAACAAAGTTAATCTTCTTATTGCTTTAATGAAGCTGAGATTTTTTTATATGTATAAAAATACATTATCTTTGAATTTAAGACATTATTTTTTTAATCTCCTATGTATGCATGTGTGCATGGAAACAAATTTAGGGATAGTTTAAAAGGCTGCAAAAGAAGCTAGTATTAAACTCATTCAAAGATAAAATTAAGACCTACAAAAACATGACAACTGCATTAACCTATTCATAAACTGAATTTGTTTCATTACTATCACAGCAACATAATTCTGAAGAATTAACGATTTTTAAAAGCTCCCAAATGCTACAAAGTGATGACTCAGAAGTGCCTTTCAAAATAATCTACCATCATTAGACAGGAGTCATCAACCTGCTGTCAGGTTGCTGTGTCAGAAATTAAGCCTGTGTCATTTAATAAGTAATAAAATCAGGTGGTATCTACACAAGTTAACAGAGTAGACTATTAAAAGTAAAAGGAAACAATAAGGATGACAATTATGACTGTCAAAATGCCATTAAACACCTTTCTCACTGAGCAATTCTCTCAGTAGAAGCATGGGCACACTTCATGCAGTACAGAAATTAAACACTAGTTACTACTGTCATGATAAAAATCTCTGTCAAAACAATTCTATGCCTCACCACCATTTGCTGTCATTAAGTTATTATTCCCATTGCTGCTTCTTACTCAAGTGCAAGTTCTATTAAAAGAGTAAATTAAAAATAAGATCCCATACTAAACCCCCAATCAATTATGCATCACTATAATTTGTTATGGTTACCATAAATATAGTTAAACTACATTTATGGTTCTTATATTTTCACTGTAAACAAAACAAGAATCAATTAGTTCAATCACACTCTTTTCACTCCATTTTGGAAAGTATTTTTATTTAATATTAGAATTCTGTAATATCCAATTATATTCAAAAAACACAGTGCCAGTCCAAGCTGGTTTACCATGAATTTTTTTTTTTGAGGCAGGCAGGTGTTTTTATTTTGTTTATTAAAAAATAAAAATGATAACTAGCTAAAAGCAAATTGTTGTTAGTAGGTGAAGTTTCTATGTGAACAGTATGTTTGAGACATAAACCAGCCAACCAATGCAAAACCTCTTCTGCAAGTTAAATGATTGTTCCTAACACTCCTTCTGCATTTATCTGGATTCTCCATCACAAAGCAGCCATTTCCCATCATTCCCCAACATGAACAAGAAAAGCTTTGTGCCAGCCACTCCAAAGGTACTGTCTGGACATGGTTGCACCAGCCTGTCCCCCTCAAATCATGATGTGGACAGAATCCCTCCCCAAGAAGGGAATATTTCTCAAACTAATCAAATCCCTGGTCTTCCTGTTAGAAGAACTAGAGCTGGCAGATTTGTGTAAACACACATCCACTAGAAATTGCACCATAAAACAGTCAACTGTAAAAACTTTAGCTAATTGTAGATTATGCAAAAATTAATTAACAACTGTTTAGCCAAGTAGCTTGAAAGCAAAACTTAAGAAAAAAAAATACTGCCATGCTGTGGTCACATATTCCAAATTACATGCAAGATATTAACATTAACTCATGTTTTCTGCCTTCACTTGTTTTGACAAGGTTTGGGTTTTATTTTGGGGGGGTGGGTGGATATTATGGGGCCTAAAGGATGAAGGCCCAGAAGGGAAGCACATTTTAGGAGTCAAGTATGTTAGGAATGGAGGAATAAATATCCCTTTTGTATTGTAAATGCCCCCCAAAACAGTGATACCAATAAATGGCTGGAGAACATGAGAAACATCATGCAAGTGAAAACAAGGAAAAACATGTATTAAGTATTTATGAGATGAGACAACTTTTTTAATAAATAAATCAAGCAGTAACACTTTAGCAAGGAAGACATGGCTCCAGAATTATTACGTGAACACAAAATGTCCTATTGTTTCTTTCCATTCTTTTGGCTGGTTTTTTCTTTAGGCCTTTCCCAACTTACTAATTACTTCCATATGAAAATATAGATATTTTAAGTGGACTAAAAGCTGCCTTAAAACAAACAAAAATTAGGATGAAATTCTAGTGTATTACTAATTTAGCTATTTCACAGTTCATCTCAAACCTGTGTGTGGGAGCACCAAAAGGTGAATTTCAAAGAAGCAACAAAATAACTTAAATAAATGAAAGTTGAACAAATGTAACAAAACAAAAAGAAAACAAACAAACAAACAAACAGGAATAAAAACCTGTGGTATGGTGGATGGGATGACAGTGGTCTCAGCAGGGACTGGTGGGACAGGGATCACAGGGACAATGGGAGAAGAGGAAGGAACAGCTTCTGTGGGCTAAAAATCACCAATAAAAAGTCAAAAATAACGAAAAACTAGAAAAAACATTTTAAAACAAACAAGATTCACATTTAACAGCTTAAACAAATTCTGAACTAGCACATGGATTTGGAGTCTATAACTCCAACAAAGACAAACAGTCCACTGAACTGTGCTAATGTCGAGGAACTCCGAGCAGTCGGACACGTCCAGAGGGCTCGTTCACACCACGGCCCTCACTCACCTTGCAGCACCAGAGCAATGTCCAAGAAAAAACCTGCTCATGCCAATGGACAGACTTGGGCTTTTTGTGGGCTGCTCTCACAACAGAATCCCTTCACCAACACACAGCAGAGCAAAAGGCAGGGAAATGGTGGCTGAAGTTGATAGCACTGAACAAGGTTAATATAACTCTTTGATAAAGCGGAAAAATCAGAGGTACATTAAGGTTTCTAAACTGAGAAAAAAAATCAAAGAAAACCTTTTAGTCAGCTGGGTGGAAGGGCCTAAAATAGATCCAATCTACCTTTCTAAGTTCTTGACACACATCTGCAGACTAGCAGAATTTTGGTCTTGGGAATTTTCATAAAACTAATAACCAGGAAACCTAGTGACATTTAAGTTGCAAGGGAACAAGGCTACAAACAGCATTTTGAGCAAAACATTGACTCAAAAAATTTTGAGATGTTCACATACTGGTTGTCAACAAGCTGTCAGAAATATAAACTGCTGGCAACTAGCATCAAAATTACAAGCTGAACAGCAGATTGAATCTCTTGCAACTTAGTTGTTCCAAGACATTCTCGTGATCTTTAAATATAATGAATATTATACATATATTTAAATATAATGAAGCATAATTACAAAAGAAAATAATAATCCTGAAAATGTACCAAAACCCCATAAACATATTCTTAAAGTTTGAGATATTTTAAAATACAAAGCAACATTTACCAACAGCAGACACCACATTAAAGAATAAAAGGAAATAATAAAGGAACCTGAAACAGCCCAAAAAATGCAGCACTTATTAAATGTACATATGGTATTCCTACAGGGTTTTTTAACTCAAAGTCAATCCACCCAAATTGAACAGCTGGTGAAAAACATTGCAATTATTGAAAGCTGTAAGAACAAGATATATTTGGTATCTTGAGAGATAATCACTAATGTCATTTAAGTATTCTTACATCTATGGACAAGAGCACAATATGTGAAGTGATTAAAAATGGAGGGTGAGGGAGAATCTAAATTAGTCCAGAAAATTCTATAACGCTGCTCTTTGTTAACTACTGAAAGATATACTTTGGAGAACAAAAGTCAAGCAAACCAAACTTTCCTCACTTGCAAGAAATTACTGTAAAACCCAATATTGTATACGGTGCAACAACCTTCACTGGAAAACACTGAGAGCAAGTATTCTTTGCAAGTACAATTTCAATTATTGCTACTTTGATTTCTAACAATAAAATACAAAAGAAAAGTAGGTAACAAAGTCACTTAGAAACAGGAGGGACAAAACTACAGAGAGAAAAAAAACATAACACACTTTCCACAGTTTGCATCAAAGATGCTCATCTGCAACACGTAGTGCAGCACCTACCTTTCCTAAGGAGCAATTAGAACACGAGCCGTCAGACACCCAACCACTGGCAGCTTTTACTTTCGCTGTGCTTTTTGTAGGACTCTTTTTTACACTATCACGTAGGTTTACAAATTTCCCTCTGTGTTTGGCAGACACTGGCAGGGTGGAGGAACTGAAGGGTGCAGGAGCACCCAGTGCCCGCTGCGGGTGCCGGAAAGGCCTCGGCTGCACGTGAGGATTTTGATGTATTTCCATTCTCGGGTTCCTTGTTAAATCAGTGAGTTTGAGCGTTCCCATCCCACCACCATGAGAAGTCATGAAAGTAGCAACACAAATAGTCCTTCTTGCAAAAATAAAAACCACCAAAAAACCCCCACCCAAATTAAAAAAAAAAAAAAACTATGGAGGGAAAATAAATTAAAACATTGCTTCCTGAGGAAGCTAAAAATATGATTTTTTTCTAGATTATGGTCAAAGGAAAAAAGCCTACATGCTGCTTTAGCTTGTACTGCATGTTGTGTGCTCTCTCACTCTATTTAAAGAGCACCATTGAACCACCACACGACAGTCAATTTGCTGGGCATAAATAATCAATGCAGTGCACAAATTACTGAATAGAGGGCAAAAGTCATCTGACTGTTATAAGGAAGCTATGAAAGGCTATTTCTCCCGTAAGCTTCTACATTTTTGTATTTTGCCACCTCAAAGCTTCTCCAAGGTTTACATCTAGAAAATTTTAAAATTCCTCTACTTTTCTGAATGCTTCATGGGGGCTGACAGCCAATGAATAAGAAGTTTATGATGAAAACTACATAAGTTGTGAATGGGCAGACTTTCAAAGAAATTAAATTTCTTTGTACCATAATAACAAGAATTACTTTGTGTTAATAATTTTAAGAGCTGTATTTCCATGAAATACAGCAGCACTGTTAAACTAGAACTCTAAAGCGCACGCTGTTTAAAATTAGATAT
The DNA here is from genome assembly GCF_001604755.1 of Lepidothrix coronata. Lineage (NCBI taxonomy): Eukaryota > Metazoa > Chordata > Aves > Passeriformes > Pipridae > Lepidothrix > Lepidothrix coronata. The sequence continues at coordinate 6,591,511 of NW_016690209.1, read as the reverse complement.
TTTTTTTAAATTGAAGACAGTTAAATGAACAAGAGTTTTTAGTTTTTAATGCCAAGGATGCATGATCTCTATATTACATTTTTATTCCAATATTCAAAACAAAAAAAGCTCTGGAATTACTCCTTCCCCCTCTCTCTAAAAAAGCACACCAAGAAGAACCAGCTTGATTTAACTGGGCTGTTGAATATTTATCTTTACTAGCCAATTTAAAATTCTTCAAAAAAGGCAATGGTCAAAAGTTATTTTCCCATCATCTACATGAAAACTGACAGCTAAATACAGACACCTCTATGCCCAGCCTTACAGAGGAAGAAGTGGACTCAAGTCAGCGGTCACAGAGTCTTCTCAACAGTGGACACACAACCAGCATTTGCTGAGCTTTGGGTCAGCCACAGCACACACCACACACCACCTGTCTCTTGCCCCATGGATCTGTTCTAGGAATGTGCTGTGGATCTGAATATCTGGTGCTGAGTACGATAAGAATGAAGAACACCAGCCCATAGGAAACACAGCTCGATTAGGTCAGCTGTACTGTATTGGATAACACGGAGAGTTCACATCAGTTCACAGCATTAAAACATGGCTATTCTCCCTCTCATTTTACACCTCCCTATAGCAAATGTAAATATTTAAATTATGAGTCAGCATAATTTTTACACACAGAACAAAGAAACAGACACACAGATCTAAGTAAAAATATTTCCAGTTATTTATAGCATGAATATTAAGAGATAAATAGGTACTGACAGATGTTCCTCTAATCACCAAGAGCTGCCATGTCTCATCTTCTACCCAGAATGGATGTAATCAAGAGCTGCATAACATACCATTAATGCAATATTCATACATGCAAAGACAGGAAGGTTTCTGGCCAGTGACAGGAAACTGGAAATGTGTTGGTCATACAAACATTCCAGGACTTGTGCACGTGAATAGTAGGTATGTATTCCACCTTTTAAGCTGAAGGACTGTGTCCCACCGATATATATGGGCAGATGCACCCCAGTGTCCTGTTCTAGACAGGCCAAGAACCTCTAGGGTTTTTTATTGAAGAGCATAGAGAAGAAGATAAGCACGTTGTGAATGTACATGAAGGTACATAATTCAAAACCAGCACATCACAACTTTTTCTCCTGTGAGAAATTTTCACAGATACAGGAATACTGAGCAACTCTGAGGTGCATTCTCTACCCTGCAGGGATTACTTGGATGGAGGCTGTCTTGTGCTGAAGCCTCTGTATTAGTACCCTCTTTGGCCACAGTGTGCTAAATGGTAGGTTTTGTAGACCACAAACATTTCTTTTCCAGAGATGTTCAAGATTGCTTGAGGTTTAGCAGCTGCATTCATGCCAGCCATTCTACTTGCCTATCAGTACCCAGCATGACATTGTCTAGTTACTAAAATGCAGAAAAGAAGAAGCAAAAGGGTTTGTGGTTTTTCTCTTCCTGGAGGCACCAACTTTGTTGAAAACACACTGGCCAAGTAATATCTTGATTAAAACAAAAATAAATCAGCATTTAAGAGTGCTAAGTAAGAAAATGAAGGCAAGGGGAAGAGGTGCTGGACACTATATTCTTAGAAACTCAGTTGCCTGGCTTCCTATATTGTCCTCCAAATAAGAAAAGGGAAGACACAATACAAAAGACAAGACAAAGGAATTCACATCTCTCCAAGTGTGCTTTCCCACATGTTGACTTTAGTGGCAAAAGAATGAAGATGATGCAGCAGAAAACTGCTAACAGCACAAGTGGTTTGTTTTTTTTTTGGAAGTCCTCCTGCCTTGAGGACTATTGATATCCCTAACGTATCAATAATTAAAAGAGAACAAAAATTTGAAGGCAATTGTAGTTCCAAGAGCAACAGCCCAAGCACCAAAACACAGCCCAGGAACAAGAGGGGCAGAACACCAAACTCATCCAGGCCTGCACAGTGTGCCAGGGCAATCTCCAGTGAAAAAGCTCAGGCTTCATTGAAATGTCGTGTTATGCAAGTATGGAAAGTGAATACAGCATCTTGGTCAAAAAAACAGGGGAAGAGAAGGAAAGGAATACATAATCAAAGCATAGGAAGGCTTATATAAAAGAACCATGGTGTAAACAATGAAAGCAGACAACACCAAAAAAAAAGGAAAAAAGACAAGAAAAATGTTAATAAAAGATTAATCAGTTATTTGAGTCATGGGGCTCAGTCTGCCCAATTACATTCACATGTGAGGTAAGGCAGAGCCTGTCTTGCAGTCACACTGGTAGAAAAAAAAAAAAAAAAACCAACAAAAAACCTGAACAACTCTGGCAAAGCAGCAGGACATGAGCACAACCCAAAGCTAGAGAATGCAGTTACGTAACTAAGGCTGCCCAGGTTTGGCAGATCACCCTCTGACTGCAGAAGGCAAGTGTTCTCTGCAGACTGCATTAATTACTGGCATGAACTGCTCTACTCTAATATCAAGTGCTAAGTGATTTTTCATAACCAGGGGGGGTTCAGGATCAGGCTGTGCTTTCATATTAAATACCAACTCTGAACAATTTGTTGCTAACACAATGCTGAATCACCAATATTTCATTCTTTTAAATTACTACATAAAATGCACAGTGTACACTTTGCAGCAATCTGTTAAAGTGCCAGTAATCTTTTATAAGTAGTTTTCTTCAAGAATCATTTTCTTTCCACATTCGCTACCACCCACTCAGTAGCTGGATAACAGCAATACTCGTAGAAAGAGAAAATAGTACTAATATTTGACCAGTAATATCCACTGCAAAGGTTATTTTTTAAAGCTTCAATGACCAACTTTCACTACTTCAAAAAGCAATTCTAACAGCTAGAAGAATACTCCAAAAATAATTCGGCACTTCACCCTTTCCATTGCCTTCAAGCAGATACTACAAAATCAGCAGCTTCTGTTAATATAACTTGACTGATGAAAAAAAGCCCATATTCATCATCTCTTCCTGAAAGTAGGAAATAAAATATCTTCCAAAACGTACAAAACTTGAAAAGCGGCAGAAACAATTTTGCTTCAATACCCAATGACAAAGCTGAATTTAAAAGGCATATATTCTTTCTAGAGATATATAATTTAAGGTCTGGCAGTGTAGCTTCATATCTTTCCTCTGAACTACATCCTAGAATGCTACAGGACATGTCACTTAGTCAAGTGTGCTATTTTAAGAACTTTGCATCCATCTTCCTCAAAATCACAGAAGTCAATACTCATCTAAAAATACCTCCAGGGATTTATAGGCTATTTTGTGGAGTCCAATGGTGGTAAGAATAAAGCACAACTGCCATCCATCCTCATTCCTAATCCATGTCAGCTGTATGCTGCCCAGAGCATCTAACTCTGAGCACTAACACTGGTGCATCAGCTCTCCCACATTCCTTCCTAAGTCAGTGCCTTGGCAGGTCCTTAGTACCACAACATCCATGACTCGAGTTGTTAACTCATAAATTTGAAAGACATGCATATTTTTCCTGAGTGTATTTCTCCAGGACTTCAAACAAAATGTAGCATCAAGGGCATTTGAAAACTAATCAAATGTCTTCCTACTGCCCAAACAAAGTTTCAAAGAAATCAAATTAAAAAAAAAACAACTTTCACAAGAGCTAAAACTGTATAGAACTGCTTGAACATAAGCAATCTTGTTTCAAGGTAAATATTGACTTGAAATTCCAAACAACGTTCATACATCAAAACTGCACATAACACAATCAGACAGGCTGATATGCTGTATCTATCTGAATTTTGAGAACTGCAAAGACCGCAATTCAGGCCAGGCAGGAGTCCTGCCATTGGTGATAAGCCAGTCTAGATATGCTGAATACACCAGAAGGGAAGAAGAACCACCAAAAAAGAGAATACCATTAATACAAGCATGACTCAATTTTTTTCCTGCTCTACAAGTTTGTTAATCTCTTTCATGCAAAAAAGCTTTTATGTTATCAATAGAAGATATACTTTGATTTTAAAATGTGCTTCCCACCCAATGAACTCAAACTCACCTGTTTCCTTGCTCAGTGTGTTAATACAGGAACTCTCCAGTTTTCATATGGACACCATATCTGAGTATTTCATACACAGTGGCTAAAAAGCCAAATTACTTAAAATACACTTTTTCAGCTTTCAAACCACTCATGCAAATGCTATCACAGATTTTTATCATCTGTACTTCATGGGGGTTGGGTTGTTGTTCAGATTCCCCTATCTAAGCCACCATATCCCATACTGTAGTACACTGATTTACCACAAACAAAACCTTAAGAGAGTCAGACCAAGATAAATAATAAGCTTAATCAGGATGTCCTCAACCCACGGGTGGTTACAATTAATTCAGCCTAACATTCTGCACTGATATAAGGACACAGAACCTTCAGTTTCTGATTTGTGTTTCTGACCCTCCCACCCCTTCAAGGGCTCTTCCTGTTCCTTGCCATGATGGAACAAAGACTCATTACCATGGTCTTCCAAGGATGAAGAAATAAAAATCCCTAGATCTCCAGCTGGATGACATCCAGGTCTCTTCAAAGAGATTGGACAGAAAGCAGAACAACAAAAGACCCAAGTCTGAAGCCTGTCAGGGTCTGTCTACATGGCGATGGGTAGGTTAGTACATAATAGTTTAACAAAGAGATTTTGAGGACAGAAAAGTCATGTTGGAGCTGTAACATCAGTTCAGGAGAGTACTATAACAAAGATATGAAAGTTTTTCTGGATATGAAAGATATGAAAGTTTTTCTTTCGGAAAGAAAAAGACGTACCCAGCCAGCCCTTGTAGATTAAAAGGACCAGTCTGAACGGCTGTGGCTTTGTGTTACATCTCACCTTTTTCAGAGGGAACCATGGCTCTTGAAAATCATATCTATGTGAGCACTCTATTTTAAAGACACAAAATCGTGATAGATATGTCTAAACTGTAAGGGTTATTTGGTTGCTTGGTTTTCTGTTGTTTCTTTTTTTTTTAACTCAGTCAACAAATTGATTCTCTAACCTAGTTTCCTCCTCAAACCCCACAGCATTTTACATTGAACTCACATGAACTTAAAACTCAGAACTTAAAGCATAAATAAATAGCTTTGAAGGGGAAAAATAGTGACAGCAGAATATCAGTAAAATCACAGATGGTGACGATGACCTGAACTGATCTGAAGACAAATAAGCAATTTATTTACTGTTTCAACTCCTTATTGCAAGCTTCATCTACAAAAACAACCCAGTGAGAAACAATTTGCACCATGGTTCCCAAGGCAAAAGTAAAGCAGCAAAGCAGTGACAGACTTTTACCTCTGAGGCAGTCTGTAGCAAAAGTAGAGTTTTGTGTATGAGATAAATAGACATCCACAAAGCAGAAATGGGGAGCTGGACCTACAAAACTATCACCCAATGCCTGCATGCAGTATCTACTGGTTGGTTGATGCAAATACAAATAACAGACTCAACAGAACAAAGGTTTCAGCAACCAACCTCTTCTCTCTAAGATCTAAAATTGGACCCTTGAAACTTGCCTTTCTGTCCATTTTTGTGATATTCAGAAAGACTTAGCTCAATTTGGCCTGCCATATCTCTCAGGGTTGAATGAGTTGAATCTCATTCATATTCCAAATCCATAACATAAAAATGTACACAAAGTTAATCTTGGTTTTAATAAAGCTAATTTGTGACTTTTTTAAGCGAGTGTCTAGCACTGAACCCTATGCAGCAGGTTAGTCATCTGTATTCATCAGGCAACTCAGCACTCTAAACTCAAAACAGAATTACAAGGCTCCTCATTAAGTTCATAAGTGCTATTGAGAATGAATTTAATGCATTTAATTTGCAACTTAAAGCAAGACCTAGAAAGCTCCTTTTAAATAACATCAGGCTTAAGAATAGCAGCTTTCATTATAATGTCAACACGTCCACAAAGAAACCCAAGCAGGGGTTTAGCATCAGAAAGAGTCCAGACAAAGAAAAAACGCTTTCTAAGACTTTATTATAGAAAAATAATGTCACCTCTTGGGTTTCAATATTTTAGTTTTTGAAATTCACAGTAGAAAGGGTATGCTGAGATAGGAAACTGAGATATGTTACTCCTAAGAACACTATTAAATCAAAATACAATGATAAAGTTTGGGTACTGCTTACATGCTTTAATAGATGTGACACAAGTTCTCAGAACACATAATTTGCGATCACCTCTAAATTATTCAGGAAATAACTAAACCTAGACAGAAAGTCTATTTTGTATTTATAATTCATTCAAATATGAAAGTCATTCTATTCCTATCTAGCTCTGATACTGTGATCCCAATACTAGAAATGCATCAGTTAAATGTCAGAACTATCTCACTACTCTTCTCTAGAAGGTTTTTTGTTAGTGATTTTCTTAAACTGAGTAATTCTACAAGAGCCTTTATTCATAACATATAAAATTATGCATGTGAACCTCATCTTGTCTAAAGCATGATCTCTTTGTTCTTTAAGATAAGAAACACTCAGGTTCACTTAGAGCACCCCATTGCCCTCGAAGTACTTAAGGGTACAGTCCTAAAACAAGGAGTAATGAAGTGATCTGAAGGAATTCAATGAATCAGAGCTAGAGTCTCCCATTTTAAAATTAGTATTTATTATTTTATTGACAATGGTATTATTCTGTGAGCAATCTGTCCAAAAATATTTTTATAAAATGTACAAATTTGCCCTAAAACACTAAGCACGAGCAGAACATCATTTACATCACATTAACGAACCACAAACAAAAAACCTCACCAGAGAAGTCATCTGTAACAACCCATTAATTAAAATCCATTGGCTTTCAGGACATAAATGTCAGAAAAAAAAGAAAAATTAATTACTTGATTTACACATAAAGTGGCTTCATATTAAAGCCACTCCTTACTTCATTTACAAAAGGCTTCATACTCATAAGTGGTTGCAGCATTTTATCTTTACAGATGCTGAATTCTTTCCAAACGTAAACTTCACCTTTCAGTACAGGTCTGATGGCTTTATATTGCCATCCACAATTACCAGCTTGGTTTCTCATCTGATTTTATTCATCCTTATACCAAACTGACCAAAACGTCCATTTTGTGTGGCACTTCCTTGATAAAAGGAATATTAACTATACTGACCTGAAAAAATAGTGGGTAACAATAGTGGGTACAAGAAAAGTTTCTCAGACTACTTCAAAATACATGAAACAATGTGAACTTTTGTCAAGTTATGACTTAAATCTGTTAAATTTTGGTCTACACAATAATTTTTCCCAACTTCCATTTAGTTAAGATAATTAAAATGTCTAATCTACAATAAAATGTTTGTAGTCTTTAGAAACCAAATATTTGAAACACTTCTTCACAAAAAAATATTATAGAGAGGACTAAGACAAGTGGTTTGATTTCTGAATTTACAATTCAGGAAAAGCAAAATAGGATTCATCAGACCCTCAAGACTGCAAACCGTTTAAAGAAAAATTTGAAGATTGATTTTATATCATCTCTAACGCAAAGAACACTACACAACGCATTGCTACTAATGATTCAAGTCCTTGAGCATTAAGAAGCTAATAGGCATCAATTAAATCTTTGGATCCAAAACAGTTTAAAGGAAAAAAGAAGTGAGGTTAAGACCTGAATTTATTTACCTTCCTACCATAATTACTCAAAAAGCACTTTCCCCATTTTCACATCCTCAGAATAACAGGATACCAAGCTTAATGTATCCTTAGCCACACGGTTCTAACAGTGGTGAGGCTTTGGGTGAAGTTCTGGGGGTCAGGCTCACTTTGACATGTGAGGTTCAAAAGCTTCCATTCTCAGGCCAGTGCCCAAGCTGATCCTCACCCAGACTGCTCCAACAGACCTGGCCTGATCGCCCTCTGCATCTTTGGAGCAATGAACTCACATAAAATATGGTACACAAATCTGACTCTTCAAAGCAAGGGAGGGCTATTTCCTTAAAAAATACCCTGAATTCTATTTCCAGCACTGGTTTGCATTAAAAACCTTTGAACAAAATGCAGAACAACAGGTCTCATAACCCCGAGTCTCCTCCCCTCATTAGGCTACAAACGAACAGAAGCTGTTCCTTCACTGCTGAATCCTTACCACCATAAGAACACCCGCCAAGTCCATGACAAGTCATGGACTCAGTGTTATTAGACACACAAGTCACCTCCAGCTCTTGCAATCCTCTCCACTGGAACAGGCAGAAGTCTCTGAAAGCCCTCAGAGGAAGCATCACAGCTCTTTGAGCTGGGTTTGGAGTCTTCCACAACCCTCCGCTCCGGCTGCTGCTGAAAGTAGAGCACCAGCTTGACAGACAACCCAATATTTTTCTTCTGCAGGTTTTTTTTTTCCAATGAAAAAAAAACTAAGTAGGAAATTGCATTTTCCAGTACATCTACTTCATCTGATTATGGCTGCTGAAGTTGAAGGACAAAAATTGATACAACTTGAGCACTGCAACATCGGTAAAAATGAGCAAGTAAAGACACAGGGTGAAACAAGTGAAAAATTAACACTGAAAATTATGAAAGAAGAAAGTGGACTAACAGGTATGTAAAAACAAATCATTAAGTGGTAATGCTATAAACAGGTAACTACTTATGTGCTTTGAACTTCAAGAACCAGAAAACAAAATGCATCTTCTATGATGGTTTCTGATGCTCGAACCCAAATTAGGAACTGTCAATTAAGTTTTTCAAGTCCTGCATTACTTGAAATTAAGTGACAGCAACAATGTATGGTATAAAAATTAACACCAGACAAAACCCAACCTGCCAGCGCTCCCGCCACTTCCCAACTGCACTGGAATACGAGAAGATTCCATGGTTCCAAGATGGACACCATTGTATCTACTGTACTTAGAAGACAGCACAGCAAGGAAAAAAACAAGAATGTTTCTAACTCATTCATACCTTAGGGCAACAGCTGGGAATTCACCTCTTACTTGTATTGTTAACCACATTCTCTGAAACTATTAAATCGAACCACGAGTCTTTTCCAGATATATTTTAAGATTAATTCCTGCCACTCTGATCATTTCATGGCTGATGTATCACTCAGGGGATGAATTTATCAGATGGCATTTCCTTAGGAGACTTGGAGATTTCTAGGTCAGGTGGTCACAGTCTCTGAGTGACACACAAAAGGCCAGAAACTGAGATTCCATTCCCTACATTTAACTTGCACTATTGCCAGGCTTCCAAACATCCTGTAGACATTTATTCAGGGTTTTTTACCTAATGTAATTTATTCAGAAACATCAAATAACACAATGCACGACAGACAGAGATAAATTATTCTGATAGTTCACGTCCCTCACTCCACACCAACAGTAGAAGTTGCCATAGAGGATGAGAGCAAAGGCCCAAATGGTCAAGAATCTTACCTGCATTAAAAACTGACAGATGGGCAAGTAAGAATTAGACATATGCCCACTAATTTTCCCAGGAAACCATCTCAGAACCTGACAGTTAAGGTCTTCCTAAACCAATCTCTGTAATAGCCACGTGCCACCTGCTCTTTGCAAATCCATTTAACTCCACTCTTAATTCATTCTCTGTTTGAACCTTCAAAAAGACCATTTTGTCCAGAGTGTTTTGTCAGTGACTTTCACAATTTTAGAAGAAATTTTACAGAACCATTGTGACAGATTTAGAATTAGAGAACTATAATAGAATTTCTATTTGAGAACCTTCTTAATTTCATTTTTATTTTATATGTCTATATCATATTCTCCCTCAGTTTTGCTTTTTTCTGGTTTATTTTTATCTACCCTATAGATAACTAGATTATTCCTCTTAATACTTCACTACCCTTTTCCTTTTTACTTATGCTAAATCCTTTCTAAGACAAGGGAAACAGAACCCACACAAAATTCAAAATCCAGACAGACAATAAATGTAGTCAGATAATGTTCTGTTATTCTCTACTTCTTCTTTAATAATACCCAACATTTCATTTACCCTTTTCACTACTGCACAGTACTAAGGTGACATTTTCAGAGAACATGTCTGAAATATGTGACAACTCCAAAGCCTCTTTCTGGAAAGAAAATACTTCATTTTTAGCCTATCAGTATATGCACACATGCAGGATTATCCTTCTAACTCTGCTCCTCATTCAGTAGAGCATACCAGCTATTTTTGTGCCCTTTCACTTTTATCTGCTATTCTCTGCAGTTAGTTTAGTTAACCTGAAAATAAAAATAAGTAATAAAAATGAAAAATACCGATCACATGCTTCTGCCTCAGAGCTTCCCCCTTATCATTCACAAATATGACCTTGGGGAATCCAGTCCCAGTTGAAGGGACCTGTTCTAATCACTTGAAAAATCTACAAAACATCCTTCCCCTTTATCTCATGGTACCATTATTTTATAAACAGACTTTGATCCAAGAACCATTTTTTTCAAAGACTTCTGTAATTATAACGACCTTCTGATGACCAAACATTCCCATGCAGATTTTGATCAACATGTTCCCTGTTTTCAAAGAAGTCTGGAGGATCTGCAAGTCCTTATCTTCCCTTCACAAAAACAAGCTGAATTATCTTCAAAATATCTGTTTATCCATCTACCTGTTAATTTGTTGTTAATAGTAAAGAATTTCCCAAAGTTTGTACAGTAAGGAAGTCAGACCTGCTCAGCTGTACAGAGAATACACAGCTCAGAGAGTACAGTTTAGCTCCTTTTAGAAAGGGCATCATATTTGCCTTTTTATTTTTCAATTTCTATTCTAGGAATACTCAGTTTAAACAAAAAGGTCACACATGACATAACAGACAGTCCAGCCATGTTAAACACAAGTTTCTTAAGAAATCCTGAAAAAACCGTCATCTCCTATTGATCACCTGTGCCTCTTAACACACTCATCTAAATTCTATTGGCACCTGAATCTTATTATTTTTAATACAGTAAAATGAGTAATAGGAACTACTCTGAGCTCAAAGGTGGGACAGCCCCAGCTGGTTTTTTGCTTGGAGATATGCATCTACTTTGGCATTCCACACCTATCTGGGAATATAATCTTAGGTCTGTACTATCACCATCTTGATCAGCACAGTATTTCACAGGCAATTTGCATAGCCCTTGATTTAGCACCTAACACTGAAGTAGAAACTTTATTTGTCATTATGCTTTATACAGAGGAAATACTAATTTATTATCTGATTTGGCAGTTACATCATGTCCCACTAAGCTTTTAAAATGCTTATTATGTTAATATCATTCTTTAAAATTAAGTTTTCTATCTGATTTGGAATATAGATGCCATTTTCTACTAAGTAAACAATCTTTTTACTTTCTGAAATCTATCCCTATATATTTATAGTCTGTGATCATATCATCTCCTGACTTTCCTTAGAATCAACTAAGCAGAGGTTCTCAAATTTCTCCTTATAAGCAGGTCTTCCTGGATACCATCTACAGTTATCATCCCTTTTCTAAACACTCCAAATTTATCAGATCCTTTCTCAGGACATGATTTCAGACTGGTTACCATACATGCTACAGACAGAATCCAGAGTTTCCTTTCTCTCCACTCAAAAAGCTGAGTCCCTTCTCACCTGCTACATCTAACTGGGTAGTCAGATACAGTTAGTTACCTAAGAAAAACAACTACAATTTACTTACTAAATTAAATTTGCTTTGAAGTAGAACTGTACTTCAGAAGCACAAGCAATCTTTGCTCCCCTCCCTGCGCTCTTATGAAAACCAAACAGTATCACCTGGGAGGAACTTAACACAGGCTGCTCAACTGACTTCTACAGGCACCAGGCTTCGAAAAACAATTTTAATAAGCAAATACACACACTGTGAGGAGCACTGATAAAGAGAATAAAGGAGGAGAGGCTAGAAGATTCATCCAAAACATTTCCCACGGTATGGCAGTTTCCAGTAAATACAAGACAAAGCAGTGGGAAGAAACTGGAGATTCCATCAAAGAAAAGTCCTGTACTATATCTGCATCCCATAAAATATCTCAAGTCCTATTACAAGACTGACAACTACATAGATACAAGTCTCCAATAACAACGTTACTAACTTCTATACAGTTTAAAAACCATTGGCAACTTAAAAAAAATCCCAAGAAACACAAAAGACCCACAAACTTAAGATGACTACAGGGATATAAAAAAATTAATAAGCACTTCTATTTTACTAGTGTCCTGGTAAAATTTAAACTACTTTGTCCTGACTTTTTCTTTTTTCTATGAAAAGTATGTGTAAGGTGATGTGGTTTTATGAAAATCATTGCTTAGATATATCATTTCAAAAAAGAGACCGTTGTAAGGGACTAGAATATACAGAGGAAACAGTTTAATGGAGCAGACTGAAAATTCATAAATGCCAAGATCAGCTTACAAGAGAGACAAAATGAGTCATAAATGCCTGTTATCTGTCTGCAGAACACGTCAGCTCAACTACATCCTAATGTGCAGTTAAATGCCAACAAAAAGGAAAGAGCAGCAAATGCACATCAGAAACAAGCTGTGGAGCAAGGCTGATGTATCAGAGAAGAGGGTTATAGGCAGTGAGATGAAATTCAATACTGACAACAAGTCACATGGAATAGCAATAAACGGCACAGAGACACCCTGAGGAATACCAAACTGGAAAACAAGTCCAGAAGCGCTCTGGTTGGTGGCAAAGGTTTTTTAAAATTAGACAAGATAGACAAAAGGGAATCCTTGCCCTGCATTGGCTGCAGTCCCTCAGAGTGCTTGTTTCATACTGAGCCTTGTGTGTGTGTGTGCACAAAAACTTGGTATATGGAAGGCAACCTTAAGTCTTTCAAAAGGCAAGTGACAGAACTGCACCAGTTTGGGGATTCTTGACAGTTTCTTAGGGGACAAAACCACCATGTGATCATATGGCCACACTGTGAGCTGGGTATCAACTAGAAGATTTAAGGTGCACAATACATGATACCATGTCAGGTCCCAAACATGGATGCAGATCATTCTAAAAGAAAAAAATATCTAAAAGACTTCTGTTTAAAAACATCTAAGAAGTTGAATTAAATTTTTCAAAGTAAAAGAAACATCCAGTGCATTCTTAATCCTAATTGAAACTGCTCTTGATGTTGTAGACCAAAAGATAAGAACAGAAAGATGACAGTTTTCACTTTATGTTCAGTGGTTCTGTCAGACAGTAATTTAGTTAATAATTGTATTAACTGAAACACGTACAGCAGCTTTGGCAGCAAAACAAAAATACTATCCCACAGGAGCAGTGCTGGAGCTGGCCAGTGAGCTGACAGCTGGTCAAAGACAGACTGGCCTTTCAAAACACTGTCAATCAATACAAGCCTCGACTGAGAGGGCAACTATCACAATATAAAATAAATTAGCAAAGTTATATAACAGCCCTAAAGAGTCCTACCTCTTTCACAGGCTTCCATGCACTTGGCTTCATACAGCAAGACCCCGTTAGTCCAAGGGGGTTATTAGTTGAAGACAATGGATTAAGACAGGATCCAGTGTCTGCCTTGCCTGAAGATTCAGAGTCTTGGGCACAGTGCAGACAGAAAGCCCTTGTAGTAGCAGCAGTACTCCAAAAACAAAAAATTCTGTGTCTCTTTCTTCTTTGCTTACCAGATTTCTGACTCATTCTAGAAAAAGCAATTTTCTTGCGTTACAATGACAGAGAAATACGAAGAAATTCTGTTGTCAGCTCTGAGTGAGAGAGAGCTGTGAAGGAACAGGTGAGAGAAAGTGGAACCCTAACCCCCTGTGGCAGGAAGCAGAGCCTGCAGGCAGCTGGAGCACCCGTTCAGTGCTTATCACCACGGCAGGTGATTAACTGAGGTAACAAACTGCACATGCCAACACTGCAGTCACACACACGGGCTGGGGAAGGAAGCAGCACAGCCCAGTCCAGCACAGGACAACTGCCTGACTTCAGGAGAAGAGGACCATTGGCTACAGCAGGGAACCAGCAAGATCCTAACAAAACCTACATGACATTACAGAATTCATGTCAGGTATTCTTGAGATTTATTGATAGTGGTACTAATATGATTTTAAAACTGCATGTCTCTAAAACGTCAAGGAAACTTCACAGTCTTGAGAAGTTTCCATCTCTATTGTACACAGAAAATCTTTACAAAATGAATCAAAGGTTCCAGAGACAGTCCCTTAATGCTCAAGCTTAAATTATAAAGAATTTCCTACTTTTTAGCCTATTGATTAGAACACACATGAATGCATTTCTCTTCAGGAATAAATTCATACCATTTTTCTCTCTGCTACAATGCCATCTTATGGAAATGCAACCAGTTGGAGGAACTATGATTTGCAAAATAAATTAATGCTTTTACAAATGTGTGATATTACATAGTTAAAATCAAGAAAAATGAAACTTAGTGGAGTAAAACTCATGTTTACGTTTCAGAAAGTGCTTTCTTATAGTAGAAATCATCCAAAGCACATACTATTTCAAGCTGCTTTCTCACGTGTTCATCACAATATTAGCTGCAATATATAAATATTTAAGTATATGAAAATATAGAAAGGATTATAAATAACACTCTAAAAAAAAATCAGGTTTTGCAAGAAGTACAATAAAAGAGGGATTAAGGTAGACACTTGACTTTTTTTAATAATTATCTTTTTCATGTATCTTATAGTACCTCTATGTTGTTGTCTGATTAGACATAGTTCTAGCATGTACAAAATGCTACGTGCATTATTTTAAGTGACTTTGAAAGCAATAGACTAGGACTAATGATACAGTAAAACTTTCATCAAGATTTTAAAAGGAAGATACACAAATTCGAGAAATGACTGGGTTCAAAAAGCTCACAAAAGCAGTTGATAGGCTCTGAAATTTAAAGCCAAGTTTTTGAAATGGATAAGTGGAGTTACGAGGGGGTTTCTGTCTCACTCCTTCTCTTTCCTAAAAGATGTCCTAGAAAATAGAAATACAGATTAGCAGAGCATATTCAAAGAGCTAAACAATTTTTCAGTATCCAACGCCGGAAGCAGATCATACTCAGTGACAAGCCAAGAATAACCTCAATGCATTGCTGTTGGAACCTGTTTAACGACCTGAGTTTCAGACAAATCAGCTTCTGGATTTGGGGCACAACATGGGCCAAATACTGCCAACAGTTAAAATGCTTTCTGAGACGTGATAGCTGCATTCACTGAGAAATAAGAGCTTCTGAGAGCTTTGGAAAGACTTTGGGGGAAAGCAGTGCCCTGGATACAGCTATCTTCATTGATGCAAAATGCATCTCTCTCATTAGAGCACCACTTCAAATTACCCTGTATTTTTCATTTGCATAACCACATATTTACTAAGCTCATGGCATACTTATTCACCCTTTTGAATATAAATTTGTCATCTGTTTGGTTTTATCCTTATCTTCCATTTTATACCACAGGCTTGGCTTTTACTATAGAAATTAATAAATTTGCTTACAAAAATTCAAAGACCAACTTCTAATCAAATTCCTTAATTCTTCTACTTGAGTGACTAACTCCTCTTCACAGAGAATGAGGAGGAAGAAGGAAGAAACAATAAAGGCCTCGAACTCCTGAGCATGTTAAATCAGCTCCCCATACTGCTAAAGGAGACTGGTGTTACCACGCATTTGGGCACACACACATTCTTCTGGGCACAGACCAAGCAAAAAGCAATGCTAATATATCCACCATCAACTTCATCCTTGCTTCTTTAAGGGTACAGAATCCTCCACTCAAAAAACACCCTACTCCAAAATCCAAAGTCCTTTGACCCCCCCCCCTTGCTGGGCAAGGGTGACCCATGCAGGTCCCAGAGAAGGACAGGCATGTGCAGCCCCATCCCCAGGAGCTGTTTCCCTTTCACTGGTAATGGAGAGAACTAAGCAAGTATGACCATTCCATGCCATCCAAGAAAGCCAAGAAAATGAAGGGACAGCTAAAACTGGGGGCTTTGTAGCAGAGTCACAGGGGAAGCAGGAGACCAGGACTTTAAAACCCATCAAATTGATTTTGTATCAGTTAAAAACCATGATGTCACAACAATGAATAAAGCCCACGATCACAAGCAGAATTTCAATAGACCAGGTTAGAGAAGTACCTCACATCTAATTATTTATTTGGACTCTGCAAAAGTGATTATATTCAAATGATGGGGACATATCTTACATGAGCAAATAAAAGACATCAAGAATTTTCAGAATATTACAACACAGAACACAAACTGACAAGAACTGAAAACCAAAACTGCACCACAGTGAACAATCTCCAAATGTCTTTTTCTAACCCTGAGGCTAAAACAGCTGCAATGGGAGGATAAGGTATGAGCACAGTACAGCATCTTTCCAGAGAAAGTGGCTTAAGCTCTTATGTTTTCAGTGCATTACTTCTGAATATGCTCATTTAAGTTTTTTTTAACAACCACTTCAAAATATTTTATGTTTTTTCCCCTCCTTCTGGCCATGAACATGTATAAGTAGTTCTTTTTAACAAGAGAACTGTCAGAGTTATGAAAATATTTGGCAGGCTTTCACAGAGGTAAACAATCTTTTTCATAGCAGAAAAATAGAACAAACACTGGGATATTTACGGAATCACAGCTTCACTTTGAAGGGATCTCAGGATCTTTATCTGGCCCAACCTTCACTCAAAGCAGAGACTACTCTATATTTTATTTATCAGCAAATTTCTAGGCCTGACTAGTCAGTCCAACTGCAAGTTTCAAGGATTCTAACATTACTTCTTCAAGCATTAAACAAACAAGAGTAACTATAATATTTATTCAAGAGGTTAATCCTGTATATTTTTACTAAAAAAATTAACAGTACTTAAAAGCTATTATGTCTGCCTAATGCATCCCTTCCAGTTGTATAATGACTCATTAGAGAAACTACAGGATCTGTCTTCCACGTCATGTACATTTGCAACAAGAAAGTGAAAATCCCAGTCTACATTCTCCTATTCATTGTTTACTCCAAATTAATAAGCAAAAAACAGGTAACAATAAACAGACTTCAGAGGAAGTGCCAGTTTATCATCTTTGAAACAGCTGGCAACAGATACAAATTAATCTAACAAAATTACAGTGTCTGAGGATAACAAATTTTCATTTTTTTTTTTAATTTTGCCTTTTTTTATAAGTTTCTGTAGTATTTCAGGTTAAATGACATTCTGACTAATGATGAATTTCACCTGACAGTAAGCCAAACAAATCTAATCTCATGTTTTTAAATAATACTGACATCTCAGCATTGTTCTATAGATCCTTCTTTGTCATATTATCCAGAGAAACAAATGCAAATAAGTTTTAACTCCTCTCAGTATCAACCTTAAGAACTCAAAGTCATACACTTAAGACTTAGCTTGCTTGTTTTTACCTGGCTTTTAATGATTAATACAAACATCACTTAGAGCAGAGAGACAGTGAAGTTGAAAAATGCCATGTTTTTCTTGCAGACTGCACTATTAAATGTACACTCTGTATGTAAGGAAGGCATTCTTTCATCTCATCTATGGATTATTAGCAGCCAAAGTACCTAGAAAGCTGTTACAGACTAGAATTTGATATGCTACCTAGAGTTAAGGTTTTAAATTATTTAATCCTTTAGATACAATTCCTTAACCATTAAATACATATTCCTTATTTCATTTGACAACTTACTAGAGCTATAAATTGATATTCCTTAGCTATGCTATTCCCCTCCAGAGCCAGGCAGGAGAATGCAAAGTGCATTTTTTAATATTTCACTATTTCATTAAAATATCCCATATTTAAAGTTGCCAGAGGTTCATCACTTGCAAAATAACTTAAATAAGAACCAGATCTCATTTAGTGTTTCCATTTTCATGCTTTAATGCTAGAAATTATACAGAGCCCTGTAAAACACGAAAACGAAAGCAGAGAGAAAACACCATTCATAAATAAGAGATTATGTGAAATCATGCATATATAAATAATTGCTATTTCTGACTAGCAAGTAAGCAGAAAACATGCAGACACAATCACTTTAACAAGTGGCACATTACCTGGGTGGAGCTGGCAGCGACAGAAATGCAGTCAATGAATCCATGTCTCCGAGTGAAAAATGCCACTATCTGCTGCCACCGGGAAGGCTCATTCCGTAACTCATCTGTTGAGCCTTTCTTTGCCCACTGCTTCTGTTTGGGGCCTACAGAGCTGTGGCTTGAGCCAGTGTTGCCTCGACTGGCACGAGAATAGAGGAGTGTGTTATTTCCGAAAATGTAATTCATCTCTGCAGCTCTGCAGGTGGTTGCCAGGCAGTCTTAATTCCCTACCAGCTGCTGAGTGGTGAATGAGCAGGAAAAAAAAAATGCAGATAGAATTACAGCAGCATCATTTACTAACCAGGAAAACAAAATTCTTGCTGGCTGATGGTATTTTTCTTCCAAGGCTTTCCACCCTTTACATTCCCTCTCTATCTCTGATTACAATAATGAGTATAATCTTGAGCAATTTGGAGGAAAAAAAGAAAATAAAAAAAAAAGAAAAGAAAAGGTTTTCCTTATTTTTCCTTTTCGGAACCCACAGGATGAAAATCTTGCTTTCTCTTCCTAGCTGACAACAGATATTTAAGGGAAACTGGGTAGCAGGTACTGTACAATGTTCTGAATTCACAGCTAGGAGGATGGTGGTGGATGATAACAGCTACTGGGTGGAGAAAGCACGGATCAAAAATAACCAAGTTTCAATCACTGCCTGTAGAAAGATCCAATAGCATCTTTTCACTTCCTTGCTTGCATAAATTATGAACCTGAAGCAAACAAAACAGGGAGCACACAGCGTAACTGCACTTGTTCACTGATTCTGTCTTTCTGAAAACATTCCACAGAGCAAGAGACTTTAACACCATGTTCAAAGCAAGTATTTAAGAACGAACTGTTCACTGGTTTCTTCTTGGTTTTCCTCCTTCCTTAGTGCATAAAGTAACTATACAGGGAGGGAATTACAGTCATTTTGTGTTGGGTATCGAAGGACATCTAGTGAGGTTGTTCAGCTGTGGGTTTGGTTTTCTTAATCAGCGTGAAGATTAGAGAAACTGAGATAAAACACTGCAAGTGCACACTCTGTTGTTCTTACTCTGTAAATAATGTGCCTTGTTTGTAACCCCTATTTCCAAATTTCTGTGACTACTATTATGAAAACAATAAATATACATATTTATTGAGACCCAACATTATTTCTCAAAAGTACAAGAGTACTTCAAAAATGAAAAATTCAGTAACGACTTTTCAGTAAGATTATTTTGCTTTCCCATGCACATGACAAGTATTACTGCTAGAGCTGTGCATGTTCTCTGCTCTCCTCACAGTAAAAGAGAATTCAGAATAATTACCTAAACAATTACATGGAATCCAAGTTACCTTACAGAACTCACTATTCAAATCTTTATAGCCAACTATTTAAAAAAAAAATCCTCCAGCTCACATCAGAGAGAGGACTAATGAAATCAGTGAGGTGTCAAGGCTTTCAGTACAAGCTCGCCTCTGGAAAGCCAACACAAAGTTACCAAAACTATTTGTGGCATATTTCTATGGTCATAATCACTGCACCAGGGCAAACATTTTAAAAAAGCATCAAACTCTCCACATGATGAACAAAGGCAGAAAAATTCCTTAAAACGCTGCCACAACTTACAACCTCAAAATTCTAATTCTGTCTGATGTGCATTTTAGTGCAGATTACCAAATTCCTCAACATACTTTTTGGGGTGCAATATAATCTTCTGCTTAACAAATTCTTACTGACAGCTGCCCTATTCTGTGTAACAGTTTCTCCCTAAGAGCTTATATTACAAGCAGAAATAATAAGTCCATTAATTGAAATGTGCCATAGTAAGATCAATGCACCATTTACTTCTAGTCACTAGTACAGCTCAATAACAAACCACATGCCAATATTCTGAGCACACCTTTCAGACAGACTTTATTAATATTTATAAAATACAATGGCTTATCAGTGCAAGTCATATGAAACTCAGTCTGACTCGTGCAGTGTCCTCAAAGCTATGAACATAAGATAGATAATGGAGGTAAAGAAATGCCTGAGACACAGTAGGTACAATGATCCTTTCAAATGGACAAGCTTTTTATAATGAAAATTCTTTTCACAGGAAGACTGCAGCCCTACTTGAGCCCTACCTTTTTCCAGACACAAAGAAAATACCTAGTCTGAAAAGTGCCATGAATTTATTACTGGAGGAATTGATTAATCCCTGGCTATGATTGAAGATGTTTGGAACAAGCTACAAATTACATGCTTTGAGTTCCACGTCTTTATAAAAAGAGTCAAGGTGAAAACACTATCTTTTTCTACTATGGCCTTGAATGTCAACACTGCTATACATTTTATTAAATACCTTAGAGCACAAAAATTAGTATAACTTTAAAAAAATCTTCAAGAACTCATCTCTCTCTTACTCCATAGGCTCCAAACAGAGAGTCACATGGAAGAATATTGTTTAAAATTCTGAAAGGCAGCACCACAATACATGGACAAGCAATGTACCAAGTACATATTTTTCTTGCTATTTTATCAGTCTGTTTGAAGATAGGAGAGGTTTGCCGTGTTTTAAGGCAGTTTCTTTCAAAGATGATTCCCACCCAGCCACTGATCAACTACAGCATCACTGACAAAATATTTTAGAAATCAGCACTTCAGGAAAGCATCATATGCACAAAAAAACCTTCCTGAAAATGAAGCAATGATGCTTTAATTTCAATGGAGATAGAAATCCAGAAAAGTACTTAGGGAAGAGGTTATGCAATCCTACTGGTGATGCAAGACAGCAATCTGTGTCACCTACACTCCATATGGATGGGAATGATAGCGAGCAAGATTTGCTGATGCCTAAGCAGATACAGTTACAGTTATTTGTAGAAGGAGCCTGTACTGCGGGGATGAGACAAACCCTGATTTTTACAATTCACAGAGCAACCTGAAGATAAAGGCAAGGCATAGCTCTAGAGATGGCACAATATCAGGATAACACAAAGGAGTCCAGATTGGAAGACTGGTCACTTGAACAGTTGACAAAAAAGGAGGCAGTAAAAACAAAGGGCTCATTTCAGTCAAAGAGCATTTCAACAGAGGGTCAAACACCTACAGGGAAAAACTGGACAAAGTTCTATTTGGACAGAAAAGGGAATATCCAGAAAAACGAGAATCATCAACACAGATGCAGCAGCTGGAATTGCATCTGTGAGTGACTGCCTTCAGAGTCAAGAGGTACAACAAGGAGGCTCATCAGGGAACCTCAGGAAGTCCTAAAAGGAGCAGAGAGCTTCCATTATCCATTTTTCATATTCTGGATATTGAACTGATGGTGATAAAATTAAAGACAAAGTAAACAAAAAAATGCCACATGCCAAAACAAAATAAACAAAAAACTCCAACTATTTACTGCAAGGCAGGAACTGAGAATTTGAAGATTTGGAAGGGATAAAAAAAAACCAAACACATGAAGAATCCTGCCCCAAAACAAAACATCACACAGTAAAGATTTCTACATCAGTATATGTACCTTTGTACAACTTGATAAATTTACTGCAAAATTCACCTGCATTTCTAGTGGCTGCAGAGTAACATTATTTGTCCTCTGGCCAATTAACAAGATACAGTAATTACAGCGGTTACTAAATGTAAAAATCAACATCAAATACTTGGACCAGAATTCCTCTGGCTTTGTGTCTAAGTAAATTCATATTAATCAGCTTGCTGGGACAAGCTAAAACATGACATAATGCCATATTTTAATCTCTAAGTAGAATACATACCTACAAATTAAAAAGGCACAGTAACAAAAACTATTTGTAAACAGAAACAGCAGTTATATCTCAGTTACCCTTTCTAAACAAAAACCAACAACGCCCTTGAAGCACTTGAAAACTGTCTTATATGAGTTTTACTACCATCCAGCTAAACAGAATATCGGCTAAAATAAGCACGGACGCTAAGGAATAAACTGATAGACTTAACAGAGAAAACTCAAGAATCACCTTAAAAATGGCAGAGACTTATTTTATTTTCAGTATCATTTAGGTTTTGACCAAAAAAGTAGAGACAAAAGCAATGTAAAGAACTCAATTTACATACCCAAACTTAACTCTCCAGTCATGGGAACAAAACCAACACTGAAAATGTAGATGCAAGCTCATGTTTATTTCTTACATTTTTCAGAATTCTAGGTTTAATAAACTTGCACTGGCATAGCAAATTTAGGTCTCATTAACAAGCATTTGCAATATTCTAAGCCAAAGCCCAGGAGTTCAGGACTCAAATAATGTGGAAAAGAATTGTTAACCCTTTTTGCTAAGATACTCTAGAAAGGCTATCTTAGCTTTTAGTTGAGACAGAACTGAAGGATGGTTCTTGATCAAGTGTGATTCACACAGTCAATAAAAAGTACATATTTTACTGCTGAAACTAACTTATAAGCAAACACCAGCATAATTATTCTATAACAACACATTTTAGTATAAATATTTAATATAAAGTATTATTACCTTATTATTCATACCCAGACAACCTACCAATCTGTGCAGATTAAACTGCCTGGTCTTCCGCACCCTGTTCATGAATCTCCTGCCCATCTTTTTAGCACGCCAGACTGATAAAAACATCTTGTGTTTAATGCAAGTTCCCTCAGGTTTGCTTCAGTCATCAAAATGAACCCAACTGCACCAAGAGCTCAGGGAAAATCTCAGGCAAAAACAGTATAACCAGTTATTAAGACGACTTGACGTTGATTACTGTATCTTAGGTTGTTCTAATGTTTGGATTAATCCACAGTCCATCTGTTACAGTTTTTCTTTCTTGTCTCTGTTGACAAGAATTTGTTGAGCAGATCCATATGGAGGAAGGGGCAGATTTGGTCATCTGCTTTTTACTATAAGACACAAACTGACACCTTTGCATATATTTGCACATTCTTCAATTACAGGAAGTTTAAAAGTAGTAACCTATCAAGAACTCGGGCAATGCATTTTAATTAAAGACTGCAAAACAACTCCTCTCAAGTGTGACCACCAAAATACGATACCAGTCTAAAAATGGGTATGTCTGAGGGTACATTCAAGCTTTTCGCTATAATTCCCAGTATTCGAGGTATGTTCCTGACACCAGAAGCATTGCCTTTCTGCTGAAGATGGCAAAGCTTTACAAAGTTCTCAATTTAGAAAAAAGTAACAGATTGCAACCTTCTCACAGTCATAACCCATCTTGCAAATTACATGTCAACTGATCTTTAATTTCTAAATGGAAACAGCATCTTCATCGCCAGGGTAATCTCACCTACCTGCTCAGACTGAAGCAGGACAAGAAAATGTACCAGGGCAAAGAGGAAGTTAAAATTACTTTTGACTGTTGGCTGACCTTGACCCTGCACAGTTCAAATCATAAAGACCATTGGTCCTTCTCAGAGCAGAAAAACTCTCCTAAAGAACAGAGAAGGCTATTTTAACAGAAGCTCCACAAGCTCTAAAAGACTTCTGAGGAAGCTCTTGAGGGAATAGAGGGGATTGCAGGGAAGACACACCAGGAAATAAAAAGAAGGGAACCTATTAAGCTTACCAGCACAAGATTCAGGTTTAAGAGGAAAGGAGATTGTCCTGCTTTGAAGGAAGCATGTGTGAATATGCACATTTATATAACAGCTATTTCCACACAGATTAGTGGGAGGGAACAAAATAAAGGTGCTTGTTTGCAGTTGAAGAAACAGGGCAGAACAGACAAGCAATGTATGCTGGAATACCTTTATTGGTGTAGCCAGAAACCAAAATACTATCAGCAGGTGAATGATTATTCTAAAAGTCAGAGGCTGACTGTAGATCCTGTGTTTATGGGTTATAAGATGACTATCATCTGCTAATTTATATTTCTGAATATAACTTTTAATTTCTGGAATAACTGTTCCCTAGTCAGTTCCATAGTTTTAGAGACTCAGTGTTACTGGCTGTAGTTTCATTGGTACCTCCTGACTCAGCTCTGTTCCAGCCTAAGGGATCAGACCAGTTCATCCTTCATTGTACAGTAGCTGCCCTTTGCCTGTGACCACTCAGTCTTCTAGAAGCCATTTCTGAATTTGCCTTCTTAATCAAGATAACAAACGGTGCAGATTTCTGGAGTGATAAGATAATGTAGTTTTATTCCCATTTGCTTCTCTAGATAATCCTTGTATTCCATTTGCCTTTTTGACTGTAAATTGAATACTGAGATCATTATTCCATTGATCTGTTATAACCCTGAGCTCTCATTCCATCAAGATGATGCAATGAGAACACAAGTTCTGAGATCCTTATGGTAACCTCCACCCATCACGATTGCCAATCTTCTTTCTTTACTTTTATTTTCCTTTTGTTGGTGGTTTGGTTTTGGTGGGGCATTTTTGTTGGTTTGGGGTTTCTTTAACAATTAAATCCCAAAATTATTTTTTTCTTATTTTGTGAGAGCTTACATTCTCTGTAAAAATTTTGAGGAAGTCTATTGTGTGCACCTAAGAAAACTAGAAACCTACATCAACATGATCTTTATGCACATGCTTTAGGGGATTTATGCAGCACAAATTCTCTTTACAATGCATTCATTGCTTTCTCTTCTCTAATTTCTTCTCATGCTCATCGATTCTGCACTTTAGAACAGTTTCACTGTGTTTTGCCGGCACAGAAATGAGAGAGAGTTCCCATTTCTCCTCTCCCTTCTGGGAGCTATTTTAAGAACAAGTACCACCTTGCCACATTTCATTCCTGTGATACCACAGTCAGGATAAGTAGACTGTTATACAGCACTGTGTCACTAATAGATAAGCAGTTTCAAATCAGGGTTAATTTAAAACCATTAAGCTTAAATACCATCAGGTCCTGGAAATACTTTTGCAAAGATGACTAAACGTGAAAAAACCAAGGATACACTGAGTGAGCACAAGACATTTATTCGCAGAGTAAAAAACTACAGTGCATGTGGCCAGCTGCACTGCTGCAGTGGGATTACCAAGCCTGTTTGGAGAAGGTTTGGGTACCACTGACACACTGGTAGAAGCTTTTCTGAGGATGGGATATGGGGTACGGAAACACAAGCCTCTGCTTCTAAGCAAGAGGAAAGGTAAGGCTAAAGGACACGCTTCTCACCCAAGAGAGACATGATCACAGCATTCAGCTTCCTGTTTTTACAAATTATTACAGGTTTTCTTTGGAGCTTCTGTATTACCAGTGAAACAACAGCCCAAAATATCAACATATAATATATAAGCATAATACTGAAATATATGGAAGCTCCAATCAGGACCTACACTTAAATACTGAATTGCCATGTTGCATCATAAATACGTTTTCCCTCTCATGCATAAATTGCTTTAAATAAGGAGTGTTGATTTTTTTTTTTAGTCTTATTACACCATGACCCATTATTTTATAGCCTTGTAATAATCTGTTATTCAAAGCTTCCACTCCATAGTTTAAAAAATTGCGTGGTATTATATCATATCTGTGGCCGAATTCACTTGACTGGAGCTTTTTAATAAAAGGAAATGTTAAATCCAAACCCCTCACTCTGAAGGTGTGATACTGCAGCTAAATTCAGTGTTACATCGAAATAAACCCTTTTGTAGCATCGCCATCTTGTGGCCAACCTGCAGAGCGACGTGTTGCCTCAAGTCCGACAGTCAGTCCAATGGGATCCCACTTCATTGCAGAACTCAAGGAACCTCGCATTGTAACCACGAGTTCCTACAAAGAATTTGGAAACCTCATACTAAAGAAATTATGGTACCAGCTGCCTACCTACCTGAAAATATTCTTTAAAATGTTTGGGACAGAATATCTGTGAAGGATCTGAAGTTTGACCATTTTCCCTATCTCTTCATGATTCTCTACCATTAAATATGAAAAAAAAAAGAGCTGTTTTACAGCATTAATTAGGGTTCCACTTGACACAGTATTAAACAGGGAACAGAGGACATGAAATCTCCTGGGTCATGTTTACTCCTTTGTTACTTGAGACACAGGAAGTAAACATTTCTTCTTAAACTGACAAAGCTCCACTCCAACAAGACAAAACCTGTAAGTCTTATTTAAAATTTGAATCAGTACAGCAGGTATCACGTATTTCATGCCAATTACAAACATGCAATATTTTAACCCAATCTGAATCTGAGGCAGCCCATTCCTCTGCCAAGAAGATAAACCACCTTGTGTTACTACAGCACTTAATGTGGAACCTTTGATAAACAGTACTTACATGCTCATCCTCTAAAAATTTGGGATACGCATTTGTCTTTATGGTCACTGAAAGCTGCTCTTTGAAAAGAGCATCCACCAGTCCAAGCAAATGTAAAAGCTGCTTTAAGTCCTACAGTATTTGAAAGTTTCTCTCAAGAACAAAATGCAAACTAGTCAGAACCAGGCATCTCCCTTCCCTTCTGTTCTTTTATATTATTGCTCCAGACCGCAGAGGACTTGCTATAACAGAAGGTATTCCTCAAAATCCGATTATACTGCCCTCTGCAGCACTACTTAAAAAGCAACATATGATCATAAAACCACTGACTTCTTCAAACTACTAAAGCTGTATTTGAAATTTCAAGTGCATTTAACATTTATATTTAAAACAAAAAACAAACTCCTCTTACTATTTTATTCTTGTAATGAAACAAAACATCCTCTATTACATTTAGTTTCCTTAAGCAATGAACTACTGAACAAAGCTGATCAAAACCTTGTGTATTAGCCTAGAGCTGGTCCTTGCATGGCTCATCAAGCCAACCTACCCAAAAAATCACACAAAGCACTCCTAATTCAGAGCTGTTGTTGTTAAATTATCTTCAGAACAAGCTATGCCAAAACTACAAACATCTTCCATATCATCAGGCCAAAAGAAGAGCAGACCAGCTATGCTAATAATGCAGTAGCAACCTTGGGCTTTTTCTGATATGCTCAAGTTTTAACAGCATTTTTCCCAGTAACTTCAGCAAACCATCTCCTGTCTGAAAAGAAACTTTGTGACCTCAAAGGCATTTTGCTCTTAAAGGTTCCATAAAGTCTTCCAGGGTCTGTGAAACTATGGATGCACCCCTCACTCCAAATATCTTAAAAGTTCAGACTGATTATAAACAATGTATTCAAAGTAGATTTCTTCAGGAGAAAAGCAAGCCAGCAGTCAATTAGCATCAGAATTAATAATTCCATTAAATGTTGGTAAACAACTGAAACCTGGAGCATTCACCCCAGTTTTCAGATGAACAAAGCCCAGAAAAATTTCAGTTTACCATACATTGCTATGACATTAATAGAGAGCAGTCACCTGAAACTAATCAGATATATGCTATAAAGAGTAACACAAGCTGCACAGTATTTCCCTTATACACAGTCTTTCTTATCAAGTGATTATTTCCCAGCACTTATTAATTCGAGAAAGATAATAGCAATCTTCCTCAGAGACCGAAGATACACAGTACTTTGAAAAGGTATTTTGTAAATATATATTTTGTAAATATACTTACACACTGCTTAACTATCTCCAAAATAGTTTTCTTTCTTCCAGACCATTTTACAGCTCACCTCCTGGCCTTTTTGATCCCTTCATGCTTTCTGAAAGGCAGGACTAACTGCTCTAGGAATTACAAAAAGCTTGTGAATAAAGCAAGTCAACCTTAAACCCCCAGAGGAAGATAACTGTTTTTTTATTTCTAATGGTTGCACACAAAATGTGTTGTATTACTTTCTGAATATCAATAAATTCAGGGAATTACACACATGAAAGTGTGTTACTGTGTCTACCTTCATAAGCAAGAAAAGATTGAAGTCCTGTACATTCTCAAAAATGAAAGCTTTGTCACATTAGCATTCTTAGAAGGCTCTTCAGAGGTCAGTCTAGACCACTTCAAAATGGTTATTCATTAGGGCTTAAAGAATTCAGATTGTGTAGCTGAAGACTATGGAAAAATACAGAGAGTTCATTACGGAGTTATAAGGAAAAAGAACTGTGTTCAATACCATCATATACGTTTTTAAAACCTTAGAAAACCTGGAAAACAAGTAGTAAATACACTCACTATAGCTAGTTCTTTTACAGAATCTTTACAGGTCAGTTATAAAAAGAGCTGATACATTCAATAAGATTTTTCTTCATAATTTAAAAAAAAAGGAAATATAACTAGGTTCAAAACAACTTTTTTCTTAAAATATCATAGAATCATACAAGTCAGAGAATGATCTGGGGTGCAAGAGACGTTAAAGATGATATAGTTCCAAACTCCCTGCCGTGGGCTTGGACACAACTAGGCCAGGTGGCTCCAAAGCCCTATCCAACATGGCCTTCAATGCTTCCAGGGCTGGGGAATCCACAGCTCCTCTGGGCAACCTGTTCCAGTCTCATCACTCTCACAATAAAGAATTTCTTCCTCTTACCTAATCTAAATCTATCCTCTTTCAATTTAAAACCATTCCGTACTACATGTCCTTGCAAGAATTCCCTCTCCAGCTCTCTTTGTACCTTTAGGTACTGGACAGGTCTCTAAGGTCTCCCTGGAGCCTTCTCTTCTCCAGACTGAACAACCCCAAC
This sequence comes from Lepidothrix coronata, assembly GCF_001604755.1. Classification (NCBI taxonomy): domain Eukaryota; kingdom Metazoa; phylum Chordata; class Aves; order Passeriformes; family Pipridae; genus Lepidothrix; species Lepidothrix coronata. Next base: position 6,562,985 of record NW_016690209.1, on the reverse strand, counting down.
TCCCCCAGCCTGTCTTCACAGCAGAGGGGCTCCAGTCCCCTGATCATCTTCATGGCCCCTCTCCAGAACTACTTCAACCAGTCCACATCCTTCTTATGTTGGGAGCCCCAGAGCTGGATGCAGCACTGCAGGTGGGGTCTCACAAGAGCAGAACAGAGGAGCAGAATCCCCTCCCTTGCCCTGCTGCCCACATTGCTTGGGATGCAGCCAAGGACACACTAGGCTTTCTGTGCTGCCAGTGCATATGGCCAGGTCATGTCCAGCCTCTCATCCACCAGCACCCCCAAGTCCTTCTCCCCAGGGCTGCTCTCAGTGTAACAACATTTGTTCTTTGCAGTCACAAAGGACACTATCACACACCAATAATTCATGTTAAATATATCAAGCTATAGGCCTAGTACAACGTGAGTCCATCTCATCACTCTAAAGCCCAAACAGTCACCAGTACCAAATCACTCAGAGGTGTTCCAGAAAACAGCACTCAGACTAGCACACTAAATGCTGTGCTATTCAGAAAATTATTAAGCTGCATCTACCTACTAACCCAGTGAATAAAAATGCCTGTTTTATAACCCCCTCCATAACCTCACACTTAGTTTGTTGTCTTGATCTTTAAATCTGCCCTGAGGTTACTGGAGATGTTTTGAGAATACTGCAGGTAGCTGAAAAACTCCAAACATACATCATACTTGGCTTATTATGTTTTCCACACAGGCATCAATCAAAATACTTATTAGAGACAAACTCAGAATCAATTCTATGGGGTCCTGACAGAAAAGCCAAAATGTAAGTGACAGCAGGAACTATAGTGCCCCTCAGAACCATACCCAGAACCTTAAGTTACCTGTATTTGCTTTCTGGGCATTTTACTACCATGCACCTTTAGCCAGAATGTGTGGAACTAAGTCAATGCTTTAATGTCTACAAAGTAAATTTTACAAATGAGCAGTTCCACAAAAACAAACAGAAGCAGGTGTATCACAAGTATTTTTTTTGCCCCACAAAACTGAACTCCTGGAGGGAGTTTAACGTCAAAAGAGTTCACTCTTCTTTTAACTGTAAAAATGCCTACCTTAACTGGTGAAATATGAGAATGGGAAACAAATCCATGGACATTCTCAATCTGTGACAGATTCTTCTCCGATACATGAACCAGCTCTGGGCCCGTCACCTCGTTGGCAATGTGTGGAGAGCTGTGCTCCTGTGGAGGTGTGTCTTCATCCTGATAGCGGTATTTCTGGGAAAAAAAAAAAAAAAAGTACAGAAAAAGATCAGTCCACCACAGAAATGGGAACAGATTATCCAGAAAACCTAAGTCAAACAGAAATAGCTATTCTTCCGACCTTGCTGACTTCAAGGCAATAAAATCTATAAATAAAAGTTTTAATTAGTATTTTTAGTTTAAAGACTGATCCTGTCCAAAAATGTTCCAGCCCTTTTAGTCTCACCTGGAATTACTATGAAATTACCTAAACCCCAGTAGGGTTTACTGTGTCCAGAAGATGCAACTCAACATTTTCTAATGACATTCACACACTACTACTATATCCTGACTACGTACAGAGTTACTGCTAGTTTACAGGGAAGGTATGTCACATCACTGATGGTACAGAAAAACCTTCTAAACACATATTCATTTTAAAGTTGGACAAAGTTATTCCTCTTACTGAAGAATATTTACAATAGAAGATATTCCCCTAGCATTTTTTGGGGGGGATTTGGGAAGGGGGGGGGCACATGCAAAAACACCAACACAAAAAAACCCCACAGAAATTAGCCAAATAGTCTAAACTATTTGGTCAATTTAAACTAATTTCTTTTATAGAACAGCCAATACCTTTAGACAAAGCACAGAATTACCTTGCTTTTTTTCCTGAAACCAGAGACATTAGAAACAGGTATCTGAACATGCTTGAGCGCAAACAGGCTCTAGATTTCACTAATAAATATATGTTTAGATTATAAGGTGGATCGGTGCTTATAATAACATAGTGCATATGAAGTTTTATTAGATCAGTATGTTATTATTTTGATTAAAAGTGAAAAAAATGTTGTGGTAAAGAATTCTCTCCCCTAAAAAGCACTGACAAGGCCTACGAGCTTCTCAAAAAAAAACCATTTTAAAAGTGAACTGCTAATTGAGTTTTGATGCAATATTCAAGATTGACTTCACTGTTATTTGCAAAATATTTCCCAACTTAAAACTACTACAGACAACAGAATTAATGTTTAAAATACACTACATTAAATACTTACATGATAATGTTTCAAAATGCAAATAGAAGAGAAGGACACGAAGTGCATGAAATCATAATATCCACACCACTACTTATTCTAAAAGGTACCACACTATCCTTGCCCTTCACAGAAACTACTTTTCAGCAAAGTGCTTCAAGTGAAGCAAACTACTGCATCTTGTAACAGCTAATTCTCCATCACAGTAGAAGTGTTTAGTGCTGCTTCACTGTGGAGCATCACCTCTGCAACACTGCCCCTTGGGTGAGGCAGCACATTCAGGTGACCTGGCTGGTCCAACAGGCACCACTCAACTCTGCCCCTTCCCCTCCTCTCCCAGGAGCTGCCAGCCCTTGAACAAGAATTCAGTCAGCTGTTCCAGTCATGCCAAGTTATTTCTGCTGCTAAATATGAAGCAAAGCCCTGTGCAAGTTCCCCTCCATAGGAGTCTAAAGATGTGATTTCACAGCACAGCCCGGCTCACTCAAGGGCAGCCACTGCCCAAAGGAGCAGAACCCCTTCAGTTGCTTTGGTCGAGCTGTACAACTTCATCCCCCTGCCCCTGGTTGGGAGCTCACATCCGACTGCAGATGGGGAGAGAGCTCAGCAAGCTAATCCAGCAGAATGTTCCTTCCCTCTTCCAGCAATACTGATTTTTCTGTAGTTCCCTGAAGTGGCTCATGACAAGCTGAGACGAGCAGCAATGCTGGCACAACAGGGAGAAAAGCAGGTAAAGAGTAGGGCCAACCCAGGAGCAGACCATGACTCTGCTTACAAGCAAGAGAACCCAATCCTGCACCCAAACCCAGACCCCAAGGAGACCCCAGTTTACAAGAGCCATCTGAGCAATGGACACATCAAAGGAAACAAAAAGGTGTGGCAAAGCAGCTCTGAACTTGCAGCCAGACTGCCTCAGCTGCACACCTTGGAAGCTTCCCAGCAACCAATTAGGTAGTGGCCAAGCCATTTAGCTACTCTTTAAGAAGCTTTATGGACTGCTCTATAATTTATAACCATAATTTTAAGTCCAAAGCAACCAAGTACTAAACATTTAACGCTGACTTCTGACAGAGACACTGCCCCAAAGGATTCTGTTGCAAAACACAGGTGTGTCAAAATTAATTTAAAACATTTCTCTTCTGATGGAAGATAGTTAACAGGATATCTTGAGGCTAGATTATACCTTCAATGAGTTTTGAACTGTCACCAAATTTTGTGGATTAAATTACTTATGATGTAAACTACTGGAAAATCCCTTTACTCTAAATAAACCAGTGCTAGTTTGCATGAGACAAGAAGATGGTCCCAACTGACCACAATAAAATCCCTGTTCAGGTCCACAACCTCCCTACTTCAGGTCCCAGGCCTGGCAAAATCAGACAGAAATAACAACGAATAAAGTATCTGCAACAATATCTACGACTAACAAGGATTTTGTGGACATTTTATAGCACCATTTTTCAGAATGAAGATCACCTCCTCACAGAAAAAGCAAGGAAAAGTTTTAGGAAACATTCTGAAAAGGGTTCATTTGAGTCTGCCTAATCTCTTATCTGTATTTTAAAAAGAAGATATTTCAAACAGATTGATACATAAACTACCCCCTAGAGTTGTGGGTTTATATTTTTTCTAAAGATCCTCTCATAAGAAACCTTACTGAGACAGAAGTGAAAGGAAACTATTTAGGGAAAATTTAAACAATCCCATGTCCTAAACTCACAACCCATATTCATAGCAGCATGCAACAGTTATTGTAGAGATTCAAGCCTTACAGAATGTCACATTCATGGACAGAAAATTAATTATGCTAGAACATCCTTAACTACAAGATGATCTAATGACAGAATGTGAAGCAGCAATAACTACAGTTCTCTTCAAAATGGGATGTGCATCAAAATCCAGTCCATACTAGATGTACTTATCAATCCACTACCTTATGTGAAAACAAATTTGAAAGCACAATAATGTATCTTCTCTACACACAAAGAAAAAAAAATCAGTGCTAAAACATATTCAATCTGAGTGAATGGACAACTAAAAAAAACAAATGTTTGTGAGTTAAGTTCTTAAACTCACTTGCCTTCTCCAGACTTTAACCCTCCTCCCCCACCAGCCATATGACTCCCAAGTTACTGCACACTTCAAACAACAAAATCAACAAACCCTGGGGAAACACAGTCTGACTTATACAGTCTGCCCCTGGGTTAGTTTTAATTTTCACTGTACAAGTCCAACCATGTTTTGAAAGGGGTTAAGAATAAGTGAGGACTTCAATATGTAAATCTAATCATTTGAATTCACTAAATATACTGAAGCTTACAGGGCCAGACCTCCTCTGCTGCAGTATGAACAGGCAGCTGATCAAACGGAGTGACTTCAGACCGTTTGCACTCGATTCTTCAAGTTTAAATACTTGCCCTTGTTCAGTCACTGCTTCACTTTACAAGTCAAAACTAAATCTGAAAGGACCCTTCAAAAGATCATTTCAGCGACTGAAGTTACTGTGAAACACTTTGACATGCAACATCATCTCCACTCCTGCAGAAAATGACTAGGATGCAATGTCAAAAGCAAATGGGTAGAAAAATCTAAATACCTACAGTTCTCACATCTCCCCAAAGCCAACTCTGATGTCCAGATACCACTCAACAGAAAATAACTTCCAACCACTCTAATAACAAAAGCAACCCTACCACAATTTTTGCATAATCTTGCTAAAACAAAGCCAATCCAAAATGAATAATATATTAAGATGCTAACACCTTTTGTACAATCAATCTTTCCTGTAGCCTAGTGGAAGTGCTTAGGAAAGTAACAGTGCCTTCCTCATGAAGGGGAAAAAAAGAATGGACACAAAACTGAAGGTATGCTCCACTACTGCAGAACTAAAGTCACCTTGAAAACTTTTTGTTTGTAAAAAACAGACAGACTATGCAAGCTAAATAAAATCTCTTTGCGGGTGAACAGCAATTCACACTGAGAAGCTGAAAGCCTGTGAATAACAAAAGAAACTTCAGTAATGTAAGAAAAGAGGATGATAGTGTTCATGTCTTTTTAGAACTTCTTCACTGATCATAAAATAGGACATTCAGTATTATTTTCAATTTAGGCTTCAACATACAATAAACAGAATGACTTGAAATACTGGAAGGGGTTTTTTGATCTTTGGGTTTGCTTATTTAAACACAAGTTCGGTGCTCTGAGTAACTAACTTCATTCTCAAATAAAAGCACTAAGTTTTCTTTTAATAACTACAGTTATGACAAAGACATAAGGCATTTCACCCTCCGTGGACAGTTTCAGTTTGACATCGTATCTTGAATAAAACTGCTTATAACATGCTTATTTAGGTCACAGCGTTCCATCATATGTCAAAATGCCCAGCCTGTGTTAAATGTAAGTATTTATGTAATGACTCATGCCATGGACATCCACAAACAATAAAACAAGCTAAGGTAAGTATATACATTTACAAAAACTCCAGGAATATTTATAGTGAGGTTCACTTGTCCCAGAAGGCCAAGGAAAAGAAACTAAAGAAGGAACAGTCAGATTGTGAATGTTCTTTTCATGTGCTCAAAAAGGAAAACTGAAGATTATTTCATGTGATTACTTGTCTGAGATTGTTTCTTTATGTGAAGGACTGGTATAGGTAAGCCTGCATTACTGTTTCACACTGTCATTTAAATACTGACTCTTCCAATATTCAAAAGCTGTATCTTCCCAGAGGACAAGAGCATTTTACTTTTAGTACTACGCAGCACTACAACTTTTATCCAAAAATTGACGAGTGCCTGGTGCAAAATCTCTCTGCACTACCAGAAAGTCACTATTTAAAAAGAAACCCTTCAGTTTATTTGGGATGCAGGCAGTACAGAGGTAATATGTAGGTAGCAGAGAGCACCCACTCTGGATTAACAGCAATACACGTTTATCCTGGAGATAACTAAAGCCTGTGCATAAACAGTCCAAGACATTTTAAAGCACAACCTTGCTGAATTACCGGCGCTCAGGAAGCTGGGGGTCTGCTCTGCCAGGCGCACTGAGTAGCCGTGCAGGCGAAGGACACTAATGAAGGCAGTGATGAGGAATTGTGCCGGCAGGGATTCGGAGGCGGTGTGACCCCCTCTCACCCGCAGCGCTCTCGGGCGGCCGCCCCCGCCCGCCAGCGCCGGGGGAAGGTGCGGGGCTGGGGAAGGTGCGGGGCTGGGGAAGGTGCGGAGGGGCCGAGCCGCGGGGAACCGCCGCCATCGCTCAGCCCCGGCACAACATGCCCAAAGTGGATGCTGGATGTTGGCTGGGTATTTTTAGTTTGCTCTTAAAGTGAACAGCATCCCTGCTCTGCAGCTCAGCGGGCAAAATCCAACCCGAGAGTATTTTCATTCTGTGGCTTTCCTCCCAAGTTCACTGTTATAAATAAGGAAAGGGGGGTGCAGTTCCACAAAAAAAGAAGGAAAGAAATCTGAATGTTATATCAAATAGTTTCAAAATTGTATCAATAAATAGATACATATTTTCAACCGAAAAATGCTCTGAACGCAGGAAGGATAAGCAGATTCAAAACAAGACACAGTCTGCCTCCTGGAAATAAAGCATTCAACTAAGTTTTGTAATATTTACACTATCAGAATAGCCATAAAAATTTTGACTCCTCCCTCCCAACCTAGGTGACATTTATTCAACATCAACATTTTGTGATACATATATATATATATATAAATGTATCACACATGCATATATTTGTGTATATGTGTACACACAGCTGATCCCACTTCACAAAATAAAATCCAGTCAAAAATTTTTTTCCTTAAAATAACCTACACTGACATGGAAACAATATGTAAAGTAAGTTTTAGAGAGAAAGATTTCCAAATCTCTGTCTCAAAAGTAACTTCATACACATATCCCTTTAATTTTAAAGGGGCTTTCCAGTAGTTAACATTCTCATCATATCCTTGACATTGCATGTTAATTTTACTGAAAAAAGCATTTTTGATGTGACACCGAATATATTTGTTTACCATTCTGAGGATTACCAAATTATATATGTTTTATTACTCTGCAACCTAAACAGTTGATGTAGTCCTAAAATGACTAAATGCCCGAGGGCACTGTTAAACCCAAACCTGCCACTAACAATTGCTTCCATCAATATGATGTTAGGAGGCATTTCCAGCCCTGCATCTCAGTGCAAGTCTCCTGTGTATTTAATTCTCTACAGCTGAAGAAAATGAAAGCCAAGTGCAATAAACTGATTACATGATGATTAATGCTGATTAATGGAGAATGACGACATTTTACATGCGGCATTCAGTAAATTCAAAATGTTGTTCAAAGGGATCTCTAAACAGTAGGCATGATAATTCATTACTACTGTCACCATCACTAAGAGCTCGGATAATTGAGTAAGGCATGGAACAAAATACACACTATTTTACCAGAAATTTAAGGTACAGTTACATTAGACACAAAGGCAATCATCCATTAAATGCAGCTTACATTTCCAGGAAAGTCCTTTTATAGACCCACCTTACATCCAAACATTAAAGATATTGTGTTGTTCGTACATGCTACTTTACAGTGGCATAGCATCGGAGAAAAACAATCCAAGTTTTTAATGCTAGGAGACATTTTTTCAGACCCTGTGCACTTCAATCGATCCGTGACTGAGATTCCAGAAAAATGCCTCTGTAAGCGCTGCTTGCTGCCTGTTTTTGACATTTATTCTAGGTCCATAGTGTTCAAAAATAAGCCTTTATATTAAATAGGTTGAATCCTTCAGGAAAAATTTTGCTTCACGTTAGAAACCAGACCTTATAAAAAATGCAAAGAAAAAATCCCGTGTCCATTTTTAAAATTTTTGAGTCAGCTTTATCTTTAATTATGTCAGCGCCAGCTCCAAGTGACAACTGTCTCACGGCCCAAAGTAACACTCGGATCCTCTCAGCCAGAACCTCGGGTTAGATCCAAGGCAGCTCCACCTGCTGCAGTGCAAGGACTGCTATCTCCTCCATGAAAACAGGAGCAACTCCAGCAGAGCCACTGCTCAGTGTGTGCTGGTTGCTTAGGGGAGGGGCGAGATGTTGCAGCAAGGGACTCGTTACACGGCCCGATAGAGATAAACCCAACGCTCCCTGCAAGGTGCTTTCGCACTGCACCAATGAGCATGTGAAAACCCATTTGAAAATCAGCTGTGTGTAATTATAAAACCGGGGACGTCGTAAGCCTAACAGCAGGGAATTTGCTGATCTGCAGTTTACACTAGCTTTTTCAAGGAAGTGTCAGCAGACCACAAAATGAATGGCTCTGGGATATTTAATCCTCATTTTCAAACATTAAAAATTCAAGGTTATTTGACACGTCAAAAAAATGGTTTTTAACTGCTGAGTAAAATTCCTAATGGTCTACCAAAAGCAATAAAGAAATGGCTACAGAAATACGTGAATATTCTCCAACTTCAACACACAATGAAATCAGAAGCTGCTATTTTCCCCCCAGTTACCACTATGAAATCTGAACAATCTGGACTATACATCAATTAGATTACGAAGAGCTCTTGGTAAAGCATTTCAAACAACCATACATGTGAACACTTAAACAAAAGAGTTTGAAAAAAACAAAGCTTTTTTCCTTAGAACTGAAGTAAATACTGTCCTAGTCTCCTTAAGACTTCTTGTTGTTTGTTGTGTGCTAACAAGTCTAAGATGCAAAATTATTTTTAAAATGTTCTGTTTGGTTGTTTGGGTTTTTTTAACCAAGCTCTATAGGATTCAAACTTTATTTTCTTTTTTACAAGTACAGGAGTCCCTGCAGGATTTTAATCTATTTATATATTTTAATAAATTGCATTACAGACCTTGATGAAAAACATGTCCTTTGCAATTACTCTGCTCTTGTATCATAAGCTAACCAGCCTTTGCAAAAAACTTCAATGAAATAACATTAGCCATCGTTTCTATTTTTCAGAAGTGGTATTGTAAAAAACCCTCTTTAGGACATGACTGTTCACTTAAGTTTACACCTGTACCAGCCTTTCCAGCCTTTAGTCATCTCCCTTCTACTTTATTTGGTTTACCCAATAAGCATCCCCTGAGGTAGCAAGTTTAGTGTAGTGTAAAATTGCATCCACACTTCCAGCTCAGAAACGAGTAACTTCATGAATTATACTGAGACAGTCATCTTTATATAAATGTGCAGATTGATGAAACCAAAAGCAAGGCATGATGTCTGGAGAAAAATGTGTAACTCAGCCCACAGTAAACCTCAAAATAAACTCCATTTGCATGAGGACCTCTTTCTTGGTAGACTATCCAAGGATCACCGATGACAGCATTTCCATATTCATAAGCAGTTTTCTTTCCAGTGACCTACAATTTTTCACCAAATAGCCTCAGACATCATTTCCCACAGAAAGTCATCTACTGCATGTGAGTGCAGCAGTAGGGGCAGGGCCAAAGAAAAATATCTAACACTCAACTTGATTGTCATGGAAAAAGAAACAAAGGCTGGAAAAAAAAATTAAAAAAAAAAAAAAAACACACAAAAATACACCTTCTTTATCTAGCTAAATTAGATTATGTTTTCTTGCAAGAACATTCAAATCCAAGGGTAGCCCTAAGTAAAACAGGATGATGGAACAACTAAAACCCCTTTATGTTCCTTCTGCAGGCTGGGGGACACAGTAAACAGTCTTCTGTCTGAAGCAGCAGGGCAGAGCACAACTGAGCACATACTCAAACAACACATGTGAAATAGGAAACACTGCACAAGGGGAACACAGTCACAGAGAGCTGTCTCTTGCCAAACACAAGAATGTTCCTATCCCACAAAACAACCTTTTCTATGCACCATGGATCAACAATCCATCTTACTTCCATACTTCTAATCACATTGTAATAAGATAATTTCTCACTGAAATAATACACAGTCCAACGCATGGCAATTTCATGACAACAAATAAAGTCAAAGTGCCAAAAGCATTTCTTGAATGTTGCAGAAATAGCTTTTTGTGATGCAGAAAATATAAGCTCTAATGTGCCATGGGCATAGAAGAATCAATAAGAGGAAGACAGAGTCTACACATCTGTAAAGGATTCCATCAGTAAGATACAATAAAGAAGAGAAAGCTTAAGTAACCTCAGGCAATTACATCTACATTGTTGATGAAGACCACATAAACCATCTGAATCTTTCAGCCATATATTTGCAGCTGTAGATAAATAAATTGGTTACACTGCAAAATTGTCTTGGCCTCTGTACAAATGAAACCTTTTACATCTGGCTGCCCACAAGATTAAAAATACAATATTTAAGCTTGTAAAATTAAAATATATTCTTACATATTTTTCTGACTAAAGCCAGAGATTTAACTGTAATGAAGGTTTCACTTGTTTAAAACAATTATTTGTGCTCAAAGGCTTTTTTAAAGAAAAAGTTGTGAACATAAATCTTTCTGAAATATGAACATATATTATCATATAGAGAAACATATGAAACAGAATATTTCTAAGTCTACTTTTGAACTCTAAGGAAATATATCCCCACTTAACTATTGCTCTGATTCAAATTGAAGGTTGAATTGACATTTCAAAACACAAAAAACAATGTATTAACACAAGGACTAATCTGTTAATAAGAAGAATATGCCCTTAACTCCCTAACTACCTATCATTACTCATTCCCCATTTATCAGTCTGTATTTTGTATTATCACATAAAAGCTTGGGTTTCTACTGTCAGAGACCACTGTTTCCATGTTTCCTCAAAAGTGTTCCCAGTAAGAGTGACTGGTTTCATTCTTACAAAAACACTACATAAAAATGAATTGCCTTTATTTCAGGTTTTGTTTGAATGTTTACTTGGCAATAATCCATCTTTATGTACAGCTCCCACGTGCACAATAAAAATATCCACATCATTATGATCTTTAATTAGTAAACCAGACTCATTTTGTTATCATAAAATAAGGAAGCTCCTATTTCCAGGTCTCCCTGAGCACTTTGAATATTGGATAGAGAGAAACAAGAGCTCTGCAGTATCAAAAAAACCCACACTGTAAGACTTTCACAGAAACTTAATGCTTCAGTTCAGCACTTGCCAACTCTTCTTGATTGAACACACATAGTACCAGTTTCATCGATCCGTGAGTTCCACCTGTATCCTCAACACAACACAGGTTAGGAAACAGCAATCTCATAAGCAGTAAGACCTGGAGCTTGTAATGAAATGAGTAGTGAAGGTCTAACTTGACAAATGTACCAACTGTTCAGAGTGCCAAACCCAAGGGGAAAAGGCTACACTAGCCTTCATATTTCTTCAGACAGAACATGTCCCTCAAGTATCACTGCAGGCACCTGTCAAGCTGGCAGAACTCAAGTTTAGGTCCCTCTTTCCCAGAAGCCTGACCTGGTAGAATTCTGGGATACTTAATACGATCAAATTAAAAAAAGAAAAAAAAAATCTTATCAGAATTATTTAAATCCAATAAACTTCATTTAACCTCTGCTCTGTATAATCATAGTCTGTAAGGTCTTCAAAGAGTACACAGAATTCCAAAACCATAACGAGCTCTGCAAAAAAGCTTGGATACTAGTTTAAGATTACCTTACACCAACAGAGAGCTCTAATGTAATGGCTGTAATCATTTCTTACCCAAGGAGTAGTAATTTTATAAGCATTTTCTATAAGGCAAATGAAATTTGAACACTAGTTTGAGAACAACTGATGTCTGATGCAAACTGCATCCATCAGCACCCAGGAAGCTCTTTGGCTCTGCAGTTCTTGCTCCCTGAAGTATCAGATGACCATCCAAGCCAATTCTGAGAGTAGCCAAGAAATGTCCTGCTTGTTTTTGCATGCTCCTAAACTACCAGAAAAATCATTTCCACAGTTCTTTCGGGCAAAGAGGTTTATTTACTGAAAACACTGTGAGCTGAAAATTCCCCTTCTAATGGGCATCTTTAACAGGATTCCATACCTTAGGAGCACCTTTTTGTGAGCTTGGCAAGTAAACATGTTTGCAGAACTGAAACCAGCAGCCATTGCTGCACCTCCAGTTCAGAATGCTGATGTGTATCTGCCCTTCTTAAGAAGCTTAATAGTCTCATATACAAAATTTGCAGTTCCCGCTCAATCTGACCCACATGTGCCCAAAATAATCATCACGGAACTCTCTCAAAAACTGAGACTCCTTTCTATTGTTTCGACCCCAACAATAGAAAAATATTTTCTGGAACAATTAGCTTATGGTAAATACAGCTGTCTGTGTCTTAAGTTTCCAAAACCTTGAAGAATACCACAGCCTCATTAACTTCAGAAAGCAGGTAACACGTTATTTGGGAAAGAAGAATCTGATTAATAGTTGCTTTCTTTGTTTTTTTTAAACTTGACCTGCAGTGGTATTTAAGCCCAGAACAGGTCCTATGAATAGAAACTTTTCAGTGGGTGTTTGTGATTTTTCTCCCAGTTTATTCCAAGCCTTAAATTGTTACGTATAAGACAGATCTGGGACATCATTCCAATGAGGTCCTTCATAAGCCTTGATAAGTCAAGCCAAAAAACAGTCAAGAATGTTTCCCTTCCCAGTTGAGTGACCATCACTATGGGCATCTGTATAAGCTTGCTTCTGGAGTTCTTTTCAGTCCAAAACAGAGAAGGAAAATATAATGTCATATTGGAGAAAAAAAAACAGATGTGTCTGCATTATGATGTTCTCTATATGCAAAAATAATCAGGCTTCAAAATATGAGCTGACAGACTGAAGAGCATTCAGAAGTAAAACGTCACAAAACTTTCCTGACAATTACCACTGCGTATTCCAAGTGTGATTTCAAAGATATTTAATCATATCATTCATCTGTCAGTTGCTGTCTCTTAGTAATTCTACCACTATAGGTTAACTTCAGCTAAATTGACTGGAAGGATAGAGGTCTCTGAGGACATCAATCATGTGCAAGTTTCTTAGCGTAGGTAGCAGGCAAGAGAATAAATATCAAAAAATCCCCACCAAAGGAAGGGGGAACAGCAAGAGGATAAGGCTGCCTCAGCAACAACAAGCAGAATTTACATAATGAGAAAGAGATCAAGAATATCAGAGGGGAGAAAGTCTAGTAAAATGGCATATAGTAGCTTATATTAAAATAGTAGCACATATTGACAAAAAGGTCATGCTTTCTAAGGCAGGTATGAGGCCATTTCATGTTTCAGAATTAAAAAAGCCTGGAGTGGAATCTCTTCCCCTTTTTCTGATGTTTTGGAATTATTGTAGCACTACTGGAGCACGTTTTACATCTTTACTTGCCACACAAGAAGTTCCTGAGAATTAGAGAGGTCATTGGCTAGTACAACTAGTATGAAAGCCAAAACTCAGTGTTGTTTTTTCCTAGCTGGAAGCCATGAAAGTCAGGAGAATATCTTCAAAACACACTAGGAAATGACTGAAAAAAAATTGTTTCTTTTGCAATACTCAAAGTTTGATCCATTAAAGACATTTTACATGCAGCAGATTGGCATCTATCTGACCTCGTGTTACATTCACTGCAAAAAATTAATTTTGTTATATTGGCAACATCTATGTGAGGAAAAAAGTTATTGTATTCTGAATAGACTGTACTGTGATTAGAATACAACTCAACTAGAAAATTCCTAAAATCAAAAACTACTACCTTGCTTCAAGCATATTTAACACATCTAGAAACAGCCTGTGGTAGGCTGAGCCTGGATGGCAGGTACGCCCCCACCCAGTTGCTCACTCACTCCCCCAAAAAAGAGATGAAGGAGAGAATCAAAAAGGCAAAAGGAAGGGGAGAAACCTCATAGGTCAAGATAAATAAGTGAAAGGGGACATTAAAAAAACAAACAAACAAACAAAAAAACAACCAACCACACATATAAGCAAGGGGCAAGCCAAATCACTAACCACCAGCAGGTTAATGACCAACCTCAGCAACAGCTACTTCCAGTGTTATTGCTGAGCAAGATGTTAAGGTATATGAAGTATCTTTTGGGTCATTTTGGGTCAGATGCTCCAGCTGTATCCCCTCACAACCACCTGCCCACCCCTAGCCTTCTCACTGGGGCAGCAGAGTGAGACACAGAAGAGGCCCTGACATGGTGTGAGCACTATTCAGCACTAACTAAAACACCGGCGTGTTTCTCACAGTCTAAAACACAGCACCATATGGGCTGCTGTGAAGAAAATTAACTCCATCCCAGACAAACCCAGTACCAGCCTGACCTGAAAAGTCCTTTAAAATTAACAACTGAGATCTTTGCATTCAAAAAAATACTGCTGAAATCACTCTTACAGTAAAAGTATGTGATTAATCTAAAGTTGCCTTTGATGTGTTGCTTGCATCTGTCCATGCAGGAGAAAAAAGTATTCATATTTAGCCCTAGATGGTCCATTCAACTCTCAAAAAGATTTCTAGTGAACACCAGACACCAAATCCCAAAGATTAAACTGATAAACTATAGAAGTCCAATAAGTAACAGGCCTTCTGAAAGAGTCAAAAGCTTAACACCCTTGTCTCATCCCTTCTTTACACCCTCAATGAAGCTTCCACACAGCCTGAATTTGAAATGGGTGGACTCTAATCTGAAGTGATAAAGATTATCAGCCAAGCAAGGTTAGACTGTCAAGGCCATACTCAGTGGGAAAAACTGAATCCAGCAGGGTGTGATTAGTTGGAATTGTTCTCCCCAGTATCAAGACCAGGCTGGAGCAAGGATCTAATTCATCACCCTGGATTACACCCTGTAGGACCCAGGCTGACTAGGCTAAGCACATCCTCCAAAACAAGGTTTTCCTTAAGCACCTATTGGGCTGAAACACAAGGCTAGTTTGATTCAGGCTGTCATGTAGGAACTATTGGACGGGGAGTGTGATGGGAGGAAAGAGGGACATCTTTGAGGTTTATTCCAGTATGGATAACATATGAAGATCCTTCAGCTCTTGCAGGATTGCTCAGAATCTGAGTCATCCCATCTTTTTGAAAGAGCTTCTTTAGGAGTGCAGTTTTCAGTAGGGAATACCTTCTAAATGGTCCATGCAAAGTAGCCAAGGAAAGCAGATCTGCTGCTGAATAACTCTCAAAGCATTAATCAAGCATCTGTGCCTCCACTGGAAAAATAAGGGCACACTGGTAAAAAACAACTGAAAATGAGTGAGAGAAAATATATTAATAATACATGTCTTTTATCTGGTGAAGCCTCACACTACTTCAGATTCATTTCAATAGCTGTTCATGTTGCTTAATACGACATGAAGAAAAGACTGCAATTTGACATATTTGGTGCTACATCAAAGCAGCAGAGCAGAAAAGAGTAGAGGCTAACAACCTTTCATAGCCAGTGGAGATGAAGTGCTTCAACAATAATAACTGTTTCTGCAGACAGTGAGAAGGCTCTTCTCAGAGACAAGCAAATCAGTCCTCCAGTCCTGCTGTTTCAAAAACAGTGAAAACCGATCACGTTTCAATTATAAAATAGTCTATTGAGCTCAGGACAGAACCCAGAACAGCAGTGCTGTTCTGTGGGTACTCCAGTACCTGCCATACATTTCTGAGTACCCAGAGGACTGTCACTAGGTTCTAAAGGAAACAATTGTTTTCAAAAAGATTTTTTCATACAAAGTTGGTACCATGCTTAAAGGAGAAATGCCAATAGTGTGTCTTATGTCATTCTAATGAATTTGAACTTTTCAAAAACAGAGATGACAACTCCCTCTAAATGGGAAAAGATTCATAATGCTACTTTTTGACTCCAAGGGATAAAAGAATTTGCTGGCCTACGGTTTCAATTCATTGCAACTCCATCATTTTCTCCATCTTAAAATGCAAATCCTCTTACAAGAAAGGACTACCATCTCAATCCAAATGGTAAGGTGATTTACCCTTTGTTATTAACTGAGAACAGGTAAGGAAGGCTGTTATTACCTTCAGGAAACTAAAAGGTAAAGGGGAGAGTTGCAAGAAGGCACAGAACAGACAGATAGAGACCAAGGCTTTGAAAGGCTTCTGACAGGGCCCCTTGAAGCTTTCTTATCTGTAAGTCAAGCAATCACAGGCAGGATAGACAGACTGGGTTGAAAATTTGTGGACCACTTGGCTCAAAAAGTGACTGACAGGACCACGTCTGGCTTGCAGCGGTAACAAGCAGAGCACCCTGAGGTCAGGTACTGGGGCCCACATTGCTCAACACTGTCACTTATTGCTGGCACGATGACACAGAGCACACCCTAAGGAGACCAACAGGCCACACTCCACTGCTCAAGGGGCCAATACAAGAACCTGCAGGACCTTAACAGAGACCTCTGACCTGGAGCACTGGGTCAGGAGGCAGTTCATGCAGCTCGGCAAGGAGCTGTGCTGAGTTCTGCAGCAAGGATTGAACAAATCCGTGCACTGAGACAGGGAATAACAGCTGTACAGAGATACATCTAATAGTCATGTGGGACAGCAGCCTGGCTGAAAGCCATGAGCATTTCAGGGTAGGAGACAATTCTGCTGATAACTATCACTTCCCTCCAGTTTTTCTAGAAAGAAAAAAGTATTTCTCAAAGTATTTTTGCTGCTGTTTGCAGATTCGTTCTCCTATGTAGTGCTCATTAATATGTTAGCCAGTGCAGTAACACATTCAGAGCTTGCAAACGAGGAGGAAATAAGTTAATTAACAAGCTGAAAAAAGGTTAGGGGGTGAGGGTGGTCTTATAGTTTTCGAAAACTGAAAACACAAGTTACAACTTAATCACCACGACAGAACAGCTTAAGTGAGAAGTGTAAAGACTCATGAACTGAAGCTCCACAAAGGAAGCTCAAATCACATTTTCTCAGAGCAGGTTAAATTAACCTAATGTCAGTGAGCACAAATTAAAACACTGTTTCTTACAGTAAAAATCACTGTCAAAACAGAGCCAAACTTTGCTAAGAATTCAAGTAGTGATGCTTTACACACTTGATTATTACCAATTACCCTGACCATAAGCTTACTCCAGTCTACCTTGGTTACAAATGCTTTCACAATCTGCTCCTCCACTCCCATGAAACATCATAATTTGATAGAAGGTACAAGGAATAACCCTTCCAATAGCAAAAAACATAGCAGTAGTGTTTTGACTGGCAATGAGGTATAAATATGCTCCAAGAAAACTTCAGAAACAGGTAACAAATATTTGTTACCTATTACCTCACAACTATTAAAGCATAAAAACTGTGCGCTTTTTAAGCTTGAAATGTTAGCAGCTTAAATCAAATTTAACTTTGATTTAGATTTGTATCCACAGTTTATGAATCAAACCTTCAAAATATTGATCCTGGACTCAGTCCTACTTATCGACCCCAGAGCTTCTGCATATTAATACATGTTTCTAAACCACAGTGCTTCAGCAGGAATCTAGGGCAACACAGGCACCAGTCCTTAAAAAACACCAGCAGCTGTTGGCAAACTAATTGCACAACTGTTCAAAACAGAGTATTTCTTCTTAGTAAGTTTTAGCGAGATGCAATAGCTTGCTACAGAAAATAGTGCCCTACTTCAGCTTTGAAATGACTTCAGTTAGGACCCAAATACCTGAGTGAATGTGACAGCATGTTAAAGCTCATGTAGGTCATTCTCCCCTTCTCTCTCCCCGTGTTGCCTTAAAAACACCTAGAAAATAATACCTTAACTAAAATTATAGAAGGGTTTTTAAACCATCAAGTAGAGCAAAGCTATTAGCTCAAAGTTAGAGTTCCAATTTTCAAAAAAGAAACTTACAGAAAACCAGAAATTATTACTTCTCTGTATAACTTTGAGATACTCACAAATCTTGCCTATTGGAGACATTTCTGATCATCTCATCTGATAAAAATAGACACAAAAATTAGAAAAGTATAGGGAATAACAGGAAGGGTAAAGGTGCTCAGTGGCTTCCATTTGAGAAGACTTAACTGCCAAAGCTCTTCACCTTATAAAGCAAGCAGTTGAGTTGGAAACATGACACACAATCTTTTAAAAGATGAATGGCAGGCAACTACTAACTATTTAAGACAATACAGGCATTAGCAGACAATTAAATTACCCCACAGATGTTTGAAAGCAAATGCAGAACTCATTGCCACAGATATCAAATGCTCAAAAAGGAACTACAAAATAGCAAATCAACAAACTGAGATCTAATAAAAATGTGTAAGTGTAATCACTATCTGAGGAAATCTTTCACATGCTGCCTACTGGAGTGGGACAGCAACTAAGTGAGCACTTGTCCTTCATTTACAATCATAGAATAGAATCACTAGGGTGGGAAAAGACCTCAAAGATCATCAAGTCCAACCATTAACCAGACACAACTGTGTTCACCACTAAACCATATCCCCAAGTGCAACATCCACATGCCTTTTGAACACTTCTGGGGATGTGATTCCACCACTCCCCTGGGCAACCTATTCCAATGCCTGACCATCCTTTCAGTGAAGAACTTTTATTACCATTTAACTTAAGCCTTAAGATGAATTGCCAGTCATAGAATATCCTGAGTTGGAAGGGACCCACAAGGATCACCTACAAATCCAATGCCATTTTTAGGGCAGTCCTGTACTCTGAAGGATTCAATTTGCATCACCTACTACTAGAACAGCAGATCAACTCCAGGCTTCCCTTGGGCATCTTTAGTACTGGTTAGAGACACACTGATATAATGACAAACAGGAACAACAGAAAAGGAAATGGGAAAGGGAATGAAAATTACAAAAGGTTTAATGCACTATATTGCCAGGTAATGTGTACAAAAGCCATACAACACAGAATGCAGGTCAGAAAGTTTTCACATTTCTTGTATGTTTATGGATTGCTGAGGACACAAAAGTTTAAATTAAGAAAGGAATGGGATACAAACAATACTCGCCAGAGTTTGCAAAAGCCCTTTAAGACATTCTGTAGAAAAAAATCACCAAAATAAAAATAGTTTGGTGTTGCCAGTTCTTGTGTTACAGGAAATCACTAATTAGGCTAAGGCCTGCGATAATCCAATTTTAACTAAAATTACCACATGTATATATTTTTATAGTGGATCTGGATGGATTTTAACTGTGTAAAGAAATTCCCAAAATAACATACAAATATAAATATATATATATATAATATTAACAAGATTTACAGCTTCTTGATCAGTAAGTCAACAAATTAATACCAGCTCTGTAACCTGGTAAGTAAGTTAATACTCCATTTTTTTGATCCTCTTTTTCAAAAGAACATCCTCACATACTTCAAATCTCGGAAGGATAAGGAAGCTTTACCAAATTCTCGGCCGTAGATACCGCATTGTCCTGATTTGTTAATCTAAGAGAAGCACATTGTACACAGTAGAGGGCAGCAGTTCTCCACTGCCACTCGAAAGCATTTCCCTGTTGGCAACAGCAGCATTTATTTAAAGATAAGGATGCAAACCACTAAAGTATAGATTAAATTATATTCCTTTTTCCAAAGTCTTCCTTTTACAAAAGTACACTACAAATTGAAAATACAAACCAAAATAAAAAAAAATTCACTGTGATTTCCAAGCATCTGATTTGATCTAAAAATAAAACCTGAGAAGAAGCAAATTGATTCTGCCAAAAAGTTTTTCATTTCCTTCATTACAGTCACAATCTGGTACCAAAGTTGTTCCAACGTGATGTTTATAAATTGCAGTGCACTGGTGAATCAATGCACAAAATCTCATTTTGACTTTATTCTCTGAATAAATAGATGAAGAAACATTTTAATTAGTGGTAAGAAAAGTAAAGGTTTTTAGATTGCCACTTAGTAGGCAGGAAGTTGAAATAATCCTATTTTGAAATTAATTTTCCTGTTTAATGTTATCAGATATTTACTTCTCTGATCCTTGTGACAGTAGAGTTACATTAGAATATGCTACAAATAGTGCTGACAGGATTTGAGATGACTAAAAATCCTCATTTTTGGATCCAACCCAAGCTGGTGCTTTTCATTGAAAATCATGCAAAGTGAAACAGATTTTTCTGCTAAGCCTCTCAAACAACCTAAACCCATAATAAACAACTTAATGTGACCTTTAAAATCATCCAGCTACATCATAATGGGCTCGTGCTATCTACATTATTGTTATAAAAGCCTTTTATTAACTAATTACTTTAGCAGCAAGGATCCTTTTGATTTCCAGCTTTAATTTATTTTAGCTTAATTCTTATTGTTCCCACTTCAACATCATCACATTTGAAAAGTCACTGGCATCTTTCGTTTTTGGAAACATATTCCCTGTGTCATCAAGACAAGCTCTTGCAGCTTCTTCCTTCCCAGATGGTATTTCCCTCGCTGCTCTAATAGCACTTCCAGCTGGGAATGTACAGTTTGCAGTGGCACTTACATAACACTATAAAGCAGAACTTTTCCATCTCCTCAAAATACCTTGATGGTCTCCAAGGAGTATTTCAATCGATCAAAATAAGACCAGGAACGGAGTTATGAAGATCATGCTGCTTCCAGCCCAAATACAGACTTCTCTCCAGTCACCTGAATTCCTTGCCTAAAACCAGCTGTGTACATCAGATCCTGTAAACAACCTATCGGGAAGTTAGGAAATAAAGAAAGTGATCCATTTCTCACCATAACAGTGATGTTTATTTCCAGGAAACTTTCTACCCACAGCTTTTAAGATGCATTTATTAATAACAGATCACTAAGTTTACTACTCCTCCTCATCCCAACTGGAATTTTTAGAGCATATAACGAGTCAAACTTCAATTAAAAAGAAAAGTCGCAAGTAAAAGTATTCCCTTGCCATTTCCTTAGCCTGAAGGAAAAGGAAACACAGCAGGTAAAAAAGATCTCATGTAATAAAATAGTCCTACTTTTGCCTTCTGGAATACTGTTAAGTTATTATTGAACTTAATTACAAATAGCAGCAGAAAGGTGATCTGGGAGGGGTTGTTCTTTTATAAATGAACTACAACAGCATCATCACTTCAGACTGCTGAGTTATGACAGACATCCCTTCTTCATTTTGAGTTTGGAGGTTTGTTGAGGAGAACTGTACCTGAATTAACTATTATTGTGCTTTTCTAAACTAAAGCTAAAGCAATCAAAGCAGATTTTTCAGGCTCGGTCTTGTGATAAATAGTTTCATTTTACCACATGTGAATGGCTTGAGGTTTTTCTTTTTTCCCAACAGAAAAATAGCAACCAGAAGAAAGAAGTTTTCTTCTGGGTAAAACATTTACAAAAAGATACAGGAATGTACCACAAGTCAAATATGCACAATTTTTAATTACTATGTATTTTCAAAGAAATAATAAGTGTACAAAAGTCAAAGGCTATCTTTTAATTACAGAAGAAAAATGGACTAAGTCCATCATTATAACACTACAAGGACTTCAACAGAGCTATTATACTGATAAATAAAATATAAATGCAAAAATGCAAGAAGCAGTTGTTCAGTTCCAGATTAATTGCTACCATGCTTGGCCAACCCACCACCCCTGCAGCTGGAAAGCCCAAGTCAGAAGAGCCTTTGTAGTCTGCTTAAGAGAAAAGCTCTGGAGCTTGGGATACACCACTGGCACATCTTGTGTCACACACACAACATGCAAACCTCAGGGGGGTGTCTTCACCAGGCAACAAAGTTCTGCTAAATGCAGGTGGCTCAATGCAACTATGGCACAATTTCTCCAATAGTTAAGGAGAACAAGCCACAGAGGAGGGAGAATTCCCTGCAGTGGTGCTCCCTCTCAATGCCACATTTGAGAGAACCATGACTGGTGGCTGGCACACTCAGCCCCAAACTCAGAGCAAAAATGTCCTCAACATTTAGTATTTGTGGGCACAAGTAAACCCACTGTTAGGGCACAAAGACTGACAGAAGGAAGTAATTATTGTTCTAATGTTTTAACAGCAGATGGGAGGGAATCATTCTTCCAGGCAATATGGATTTGTCACTAAAACCCTCTAAGGCCTGTTCATTCTCTGTTGGGCATTTAGATGAATTCAGAAAATGCTGATGATTCCTGCCCACACTGACCTTTAATACAGCAGCTCTCAGTTACACTTTTAGTATGTATTAGAATTTCATTAAAGTGTGTCCTTGCTTCCTCCAAACCCAAGTTGTGGCAGCTTATGGTCTTCAAAGAAACATCTCAAAAAAAAAAAACAAGCCACAAAACAGCAAAAACCACACCACCACAAAAAACCCACAAACCTAACAAGGCTGAATATCACTTAAATAAGGATGGTCTCCACCTGATCATGTCTTCCATGTTTTATTTTTTTTGGTCTGATAAATACCAGTCTTAGGAATGAGATTCAAGAAATGTTATTCCCACTTATGAAAGTATGAGTAATACCCACTGACAAAACATCAGACTATGATTAAGCCTCAAATAAAGTGTAAAAACATCCCTCATGCTAAAGCCCTGGTGCAAGGCACTGCATTCACAAAAGGAGTGATCAAGCACAGTGCTAGCTAGTAAAACAGATCTGACTAGCAGCATACCAGATAATCAACTGGTGAGCTCAGCCAGCTTGAAATCTCACTTCAAATAAGGGAGGAAACCTTTTGGGTTTTTTGCCACCAAGAAATTTAAATACCTCTGCCTACTGAAGGAATCGTGTTGGAGACCATATGCCCAACTACGAACAACCCTCCGTTTATTCACCCACTGTTTTCATTACAACAGGAAACTCTGCCAAAGTTGTTCACTCTGAGGGTCCAGTTCCATAAGCAAGAGCCAAACAGAGCAAACATTTTGATTCTACTGTAGAGATAATCACTGCTCTTCTCACCTTCTCCTTCCAAAAGTGTTGAGCTGTTAAGTCTTACCACTTTACCTGCCTTTTCACAGGCATCTGAGTCACTTTAACTGCTCAACACTTTCCAACTCTCCATCCCACAGCTACCTTTTCATAGGTCTAGTGCTTATTTGACTTTTCCATGAGCTGCCTTCACTCAGTAGCCAGCACAAAACCATACCAAGTTCTACCAGGTTCCTGGCAGGTGAGCAGTAAATAAAAGGAGGTAGAAGCACTCTCAGCAGCAGCAATCAGATTTCACTGTCACTTATGAAGCCACAGATTGAATTCTCTCCCATACTAAACGGGACAGCAAAGCAAAACTGATCAGAAATTAATGCTTCACCACTCTGCTGCCCTTAATCCTACCTGGAAAATTACCCTGGTTATGATCATCAGCTCCTCTGAATAAACCCACACAGTTCCAGGCAGGCAAATGGAGCTGTGAAAGTGCTATGAAGGGGTCTTACTTCTAGGATTGATTTCAGAAAGTTATTCTCTGTTTTTACTGCTGCATTCAGCATCTCCAATCTAAACATATTCCATACCATATTCTCAGAGTCAGTCCACAAGCTGTGTAACTCAACTGCTGGAAATACTGATCTTTAACAGGCATTTGTTTTATCTACTCTTCAATCAATTCCTAACTAAACATACCCAGAACTGATGCAGTAACCATATACAACTCATTTGTCTCTTATATCTAGTATTCATTAGCAGCTTTTATTTTTAAAACAGAAGGAAAAATAAGTACAAACACACACAACAACTAAAGAGATTCAGGTGAGATTCATCAGATTCATGTAAACACTTCAGGTACATGGTATCCAGTTTCTTCCAGCACACAAACTCCAACAAACTTCACTGATGTCTCTGCCTGAATAACTACACAATTCTAATAACTTTTGGTTTATCAACTAAATGACCCTGTATGCTTGCAGTCATTTAGAAGTAGCAATCAAACAAAGATTATATCTCTGGAGATGCTCTGTATAAGAAGTACATGCCACAGATTTATACCTTTGTTTTGTATTCTGTGTGCATTTTGGTGAGACAGACAATCCATGTAAGAGAAAGCCAAAGAATACTACAGAGCAATTACCTCTGGCCTAGGAAGTCCTTGAGTCTTAAACTGTTGCTGGTTGGGAGAATACCAAATAACATGTTAACAGAAAGAGAACTCAGATTCAGAGAATCCCCTGAAAAAGAAGTTAAATGCAGAAAGTTTATTATATTCTTCTATTCGATACACATTACTAATGATTTGCCTTATGTCAGTCTATTTTCTCATACTTTCTCAGCACAGCTTTTCAGATTTTGTTTATCAGGTCCCTTTATCATTTCCTCCACTGTCACTCTGTGCCATCTTCATCACTATTGTTGTCATCATTTATCACCTTCAAACCTATTCATCTTCAAAACTCAAGAGAAACCACCTTCAGTTCCATCCATAGAATCCAAAATATAGCATTTCTTAACTACAACCTCCAGATCTAACCAATCTCATGCTATGTGATGTTGCACAGGACTTCTTTATTTGCCATGTAGAGTAGAAGCATGAACCCCTGCCAAAGTCCATTCTTTGCATTAAAACTGCAAACTTTTTAAAGACTTGTTTACAACCACAAATGCAGGCAGCTGGGACAGTTTCTCCTGGCATGATCTCAAGATCAGTATTCTCTGCTTGCATTCCTCGTCGGTTTTGTCAAATACCCTTTAAACCCATTTACAGCACACATTCCCCATGCTTGGTCTCCTATTCCAAATGAAAGTTGGCCAATCCTTCAGACTGCAGACAACCATCCTTGATTTTGACACCAACTATCTGGTAGGCAGCTGTTTCTTTGGCATTGCATTATACTTCAAGATTACATGCAAGAGCAATTTCATACCATCTGCTGGTGCTGCCAACATTGGTGAGGCACCATTTTTTTCACTTCCCAAAGCTTTTATGACTGATTCTGTATCCATTTCTTCAACACTACAACCAGATGGCGTACCAAAGTCAAGTGATCTATTATTAGCACTACTCAATTGGCTCACCAGATAACTATGATTTATCCAATCAAATATGTTTGGAAAGCAATTTGCTTTTTAGTGAGGACGTGGAATGTTGGCAAAATGAAGTTCTTGGCCAAAACCCATCATGACACATCATTCACACTGCCAACTTGGAAGGGCTGTTGTAGACTATTAAGCCCTCAACGTATTTCTTAAGCTTTGAGTGTAATAATTTCCCATATAATTCATTTACATCTCTTCTACAATTTTAAATTCTTAATTCTGTATTTTATTCCTCCCCTTAGGAAAGCATCCTCCTTTGGGCCCACCAAGTAATTTCTCCATCAAGTTTATACATAAAAGCTTAGATTTTAACTGTTTCTGTTTTTACATAATTGCCTCTCATATCTTATTTCCTACCAACATTGGACCTTTCAGGTTTTATCCACACAGTAGCTTTAAAAGGTTAAAACTTGCATTGCAACATCTTATGTTTTTTCAAGCACTTGTCAGATCACATACACTGGAAAGCCACCAAGATGGTCTTGGCAGAAGCACAAGGAAGAAAGGTTCAGGGAACTGGTCTTCTTCAACACAGAGAAAGGTGCTTGGCAGGAGCCTTTTAATGTCTAAGAGGAGACTTCCAAGAAAACAAAACTTGGCCCATGTGCACAGCAGGAAGAGAGACTACTTCAAACTGAGACAGGGCAAGGGGGTTTACAAAACCCAATCAAAGCCCTAAATGACCTGGTCTAAGTTGATGCTGCCTCTGCTTTAAGCAGATGGTTGGATGAGATCACTGCCAATGCATATTCCGTTATGCACAACTCAGTTAAATTGAAGGAAATTCCAAAAACTGACAATAACAACAGTGGGACCTTGAACTACAGAGCAATGCACAACCAAGTGAGGAAATCTGCAAGAATCACAAATTCAGTGTCACCTTTCCCAGTTCAGCCACACTGGCTGTAGCTGAGCTCCTGTGCTCAGGCACCTCACAGCCACAACACGGTGCTCACCCGGAACAGAAGGAACCCAGAATTTATGAGGTCTCACAGCTTAAGTTTAACAACTTGGGAAAAAACCCTTCATCTTTCTCCCTTAGTAATAGGTTGATACATCATACCTGCTTCCCCTGTCCAGAGATACCTTGTTTCTGACAGTAGCCAAAACCCAGTACTGGACTACCCAGTACTGCTCTGGTGCAGCCCAGGATACTTCTTAGTGTTTTGGAATAAAAATGGTACAAAGCAATCGTTCTTTCACACTAGTCAGACTAGAAACATTATTTAAAGCAATTTTACATCATTTTCATTTTAAATTCAACTGTTTTACTGGAAGTGTACTATGGAACAAACAAGCTAAGAATGACTGCTCAAAAATAGCTTTTTCTAGAAAAATCAATGGTTTTTCATATTCTGTATTTTTAAATGCCATGAACTCATTTAAAACTGTGACTTAAATAAAATTCATTACTGTAAGCTCAGCCCACGTGCTTGCTCTTAATAGTATCCATGGTTGCAGTGATGCAAATTTGCCTACCTACATCAAACCAAATGTGCCCACATAAAGAGAAAAAAATACTGTATTAATCAGTACTCTTTGCACTAGATTTGGGCAAAGTAAACCATTTAGACCTTTGAAGACAGGACAGAAATTAGTTTAAGGACCTGTTCACCCATTGTGACTAGACCTTAATTCCGAATTAAGCAAAACAGAATTATCAGAGATCAAATTATGAAAGATTTCTCAAATTCATTAGGAAATTCCTCTTGCTGGCCAAATCCTTCTCTTCCATAGTCAGAAATAAAGAGTAACAATGAATTGTTTCAAATACTCCTCCACTTAAGGTGGAGAAAGGGGAAGCACAAACACTATTACTAATCTCATCACACATTGCTTAATGCTGATTTCAAAATTGCCTTACTTACATGCATCGATTTTCCTTAGCATTTGAAAAACAGGTTTATGCACAAAACCAAGGAACATACTTTTCATTAGACTACAACTTCCAAGTAATCAGATACCGCACTACAAAGGAAAACAATCAGTTCTTTTATAAGCCCCACTTTAAATAAACAGCTTTAGTTAAAGCTACAAGGTACTACAGCAGCATTTAGTTAAATGAGGCCAAAACTTCACATGAAGCAGGCAGGAAGGATTAAGTGCTGATACCTCCAGGTGGAAATGCATGAGCAGTCTAAGCCCATGTAAGACTCTGTAGTGCAGAGATGATCTCTCCCTCTCCCCTGCAACATTTCTGTGAGCAGTCTTACTTCCTTAATACCTATAGAGCTAAGTTCATCATATTAAAAAACAACTTTTTTTTTTCCTCAGAAAATGTTTTCTGTTGGCTTAATTTGCCAATATAAATTGTCTCTCTGCTCTTAGACAAGTAGATATGGGAAGGTGAACAAATGCACAAAATTATAAAAATGACAGATCTAGCCCTCTCTTAAAATGAGTACAATAAAATTAAAGTACATATCAATATAACTGAAGTCAAGCAATTAATATCCAATCCCAATCTCATTGCACAAAAGAGAATAATCTAAAATAAATAAAGCAGAAATGCCACAAATTAATGTTATCACCCAAACGTGATTTAAAAAGAAATGTTTCACTTCCAAAAAAACCTCAGCAGTTCAGACACAAGAAAGACTCCTTTGCTGGTGAGAGACAAGGTAACTTCACTCATTCCAACCAGCCTTTGCTTCCTTGTGTCAAACAGAACTGGGAAGCATCTTGAACTTTTCTTTTATAAAAGCTATCATTAAATCCACCTAATATTCTCAAAGACATTAAATTTTATTATATTTCTTGAGAAGGATGTTTGTATAAACAAGTTTCATGCTTTCAGATTATCCAGAAGAACGCCAGAAATCAAAGTAATTTGTAAAAAAAAAAATTAAACCAGAAACTATTTAAACATCCAAGGAAAAGGGAACAATACAGAACAAGTTTACCACTTGAAGAAAAATAAAAAGCCTCCACAAAAACAAACTCATCAAGTCAATATTTCACAAGCATACTACTAATACATTCTGTTTATGCATTAGATTTTCTCTTTAGCAGTTACAAGTGGGGCATATTAAAAATGAACATACATAAAACTTTATCCTAGCACAGAAGTAATGACACTAAGTGATCTGGGTGTTTTCATCTCAAAGCAGCAAAATATCAAGATAATAAAGCATCTTGAAATATATCCATCCCTAACAGGATTTGCCATTCATCTTCTTCTCTTTGATCATTATTTTAAACATAAGGTCACATAAAACATTATTTGGAATTCCTCATTCTGAAATAAAAAGCAAACTACTATTTTAGCATGTTTAAAGAGAGTGAATTTTTATAGAAGAGAGTCTAACTGCAGAATGAGAAAATAAATCATTCTACTACACTTGAATTTTTCAATATGTGCATAATTTTCAATATGTGCTCTTCAAAGAATTAACATCTATGATTGTTCTTAGCAACAACTACAGAATTTATTTAGACAATATCTGCAGTTTAAAGTTAAAAAATCAACACTAGAAAACCACCAAAACATTTTCATTAAAGAAAAAAAAAACCTGAAAGATTCGACAAAAACCGAAAGACTCAACAAGAACTTCAAAGATTATAGGCATTAATCAAAAGCTTTATTATCTTACCTTTGTTGTTACAATGCATAAGCAATCCATTGTTTCAGCATAGCAGGTATCTTTCCAAACATTTAAAAAGGTTTATTTTCAATCACAGCTAAACACCATCTCAACAGAACGAGAAAGAGCAGACTTATTTAATAGTCAAAACACTGGAGTGAGTGCCAGGTTTCCCTTCGGATTCATTCAGAGGTAGAAACAGCGTGGAGAAAAAGCAGCAGGCTAAAATACAAATGCTCTAAGTTTCATGGAAGATTCTTAACCTACTTTGATTATCTATGTCCGAAAAACTTAAATGTATCCTTGAAAATATCCTACAAAAGATGTCAAATCCTGTTCCATCCCAGTTAAGTACCTCCTCGTATTCTATTTCATATACTCCTCTTTCAGGATTACCTAACACATGAGCATCACAGGGAATCATTTGATGAAATGCAATACAAAATTATTTTACAGCAGAAAATCTCAATTCAGCTTTTCTTAGCTGGTTACAATTTCTAAAATGAAGCGTTTGTTCAAAAATAGTTTTGGTTGCAAACAAGTATTTCTCCTCTAACGTCATTTCAGCATTTGCAGACTGCAAAATAACTGATTTCCTAAGCAGTAATGAATGGAATATTCCATGTAGAACAGGGAGACAAGAAAGTGGCAAGGAAAGAGTAATGCATATTGCAAGAGAAACGCTATTTTGAGCCTTGAATTAACCTAGAATTTCATTTCCTTTTGTAAGGCTGTAATGCAGTGACAAGGCAAAGTTTGTATGTGCAGGCATTGTCTCCTCAGTCTAATTAGCACGGCTGGGGAAAGTCTAACACTTGGGCACAAAAAACCCACAACATCTGTGTACTCTGAAACACCAACCTGACAGTTTCATACATTGGTAAGAACCTTATTACATTCATTTCCCACAAGAGGCACTGAAAGCAAATGGTCAACTCAGTTTCCACTCCCTTGTCCTAGGAGGTCTCCTGCTACCACCTTTGCTGCAAACGCAGTGAAGTATATTGAAAAAATTCAGTAAGTAAATTCAAGCTATTAAATCTTATCTGCATTATTTTGCTTTTAGCCCAAGATGTACAGCTAGTGACACTGACTGTATTTTGCATCGGCAAACAACTCTAGAACATACTAAATATGTATCGAGAGCATTCCCTTTAAGCTTTCTGCAACTTTGCTCCACTTGATTCCCTGGCTCTGCTGGAGGGGAGGGGTGGGGGGCAGATTGGTATGTAAGGAAACTATTCTTCCCAAAATTACACATTTTATTTTGCAGGCAGTTGTTACCTTTATAGGACAAACTGGAATGGAACTTTAAGATAAATCTTCTACTATTCAGCCACTAAGAGGATTTTTTAACTTGTGCAACCAAGTCAAGCCAGAGATATGTTTTATTTTTACACTGTCTATAAAATCTGTGAAGAATTTCTACTGTGAACACCAAGGTGAAGTTCTCACTGCTACAAAGCATCAGTGGGAAAAATACATGTCTTTCAGACTGGTAAGGCTGAACTCAGACAGAAGGCTAAAAGTTCTAACTTCAAAAAGCAGAAAAGCAGCAGTTAAGCGGATGGAACATTCCTCTGTCAGAAAAGGTGGGGGTGATTACTTTCACAGCTGAATGCACACAAGGTATCCCACAAAGAAATTATCCTTGCATTTACCAAGTCTTGTTTTGGGAAAACTGTAAGGTTCAGAGAAATTAACAAAGTGCAAGTATCCAAAAAGTTAAGGGACACTAAGCAAATACATTTTTCAGTGATTTGGCACATGTCCACTGTCCAGCCCAGAAACATCTTCAATGACCATACAAGACATGAAGTCAGTCCAAACATATGTTTCTGGCACAAATCTCCCTAGGAACCCCAACAGCACACCCAAACTTGGCTTGTCCCTCATGTTCAGTCTATGAAGGGCAAAGATTAATGATACCTTCTCAGCACTGAAATTTCTCTGCTGGTTCAAGATCAAGCTTTCTGCAGACTAATCCTGTCTACGACCAGCATATGTTCAGAATCAGTCACTTCTATTCCCCTCATTTTTATGTTCTCTTGCCTTCTCTGGGACTCTTTCAGAACTAAGTATCATTATCATGCCATTTTTTCCCCCTCCCACTCACTACCATCCTTCCAACAAGACTCAAGGCCCGTTAGTCTTTCCACAGTAAGCATGTAACTCCCTTCAGGCTGCCAATGCAGACTACAAGATGTAGAAAAGAGACCTTTCCAGAAAGGTGAGGAAAAGGCATTTCCTTGCTGAGGATTTGTGGATCAGGCTGCTCATCAAGAACAGGCACACTAAACACTTCAGAGCAGAGGGCACAGACAAAGTCACCTCATAACAAGTGTGCCTGAAAAGTAGTAATGCATCCACTGCATTACAGAGCAGAACAGCTTGTACAACCAAGGTCCATTAGAGCCCTTTACCAATCACTGCACCGCTATGATGGATTAAAAGTCCTTCTGGTAACTGTGTACGTGGTTCTCTCAGGACCCATCTTCAGCTACCCATGTCCACAAACAGGAAGAGAGATGGCAATCACACATGCTATACAGTAGAGTGAAAAACATAGGGCACAGATAGATAAGCACTCAAAGAAGAGAGCACTATATATTAAAAAAACCATTTCCTAGTCCAAAAGCAGTTTCTGCACATTTTTCACTGGAAATACCTCGCATACAAGAAATAAACATTCAAAAAAGATTGACCAGGACTCAAACCTTCAGGCAGTTTAGCATTCTCATAAGAAAAAGCAATACAGGTTTTTGAAGAAGAGTTACAGAACTCTGTGAATGAGCAAGTATGTGTTAAATTTTGCAGCTCAGAAGAAATAGTTTTTTCAAAATGAGAACTAGGTAAGGAATCCAGAACTAAAATTACTGTAAATAATAAATATTAACTTAGAACCGTCTTTCCTTGAAATTCTATTGTGAGAAGCAACAGAGAGATTAAAGAACACACCAAAACTTGAATCAAAATCATGAAATGTATGAAAAGTCACATGTTTAGTGCACTGAAGAGTAAGACGTTTCCACATAGTGCTGTTAGTCATTAAAATAGCTGTTATTCTACTGAATTTGTAAGAAGCATTGTAGTCTCTTCAATGTCATTCATATTTACTAAAACCAAACCTTTCTGTCCCATCAGCTCCAAGTGATCTCAGTAACAATCAGTAACAACTATTCTATACAGCTTGGCCAGAAGGAAAACGTGCATTTCCATCCATCAATATTCATGGCATTAATATTAAAAAACAAACATGATTCTCATGTGAGAAACACAAAGGCAAGGGATGGGTTTTTCTTGCCTCGAATTACCTATTAATTCTTTCAGGTTATGTTTGACAGTCACTTTTTACACCTTCACAGGCTTATTCTTTCTCTAGTGTGGGAGATCCTATCTACAAAGTCACCAGATAACTAAATAAAGGAGAATTCATGCACAGATAAACCATGCATAGAAATAAATCATGCCAATTAAAACAATGCCTTGGAAAATACTGATTTTGCAGATAAATAACTTCTTCATCTCTCCACAAATCTAAAAGCACATATGGTTACTTAAATGCTAATTTGCCCTCAGATTCTATGAGAACACCCACGTAACACACAGCTGTCACAGGTATAACCAGAGCAGCAGGCTCAGCTCAGCTTCACAAGGGGGTGGCAATTGCCCAACCTCAGCATACTTGAGGAGACATATCAAAGACTCAGCAAAGATCAAGCACTACCATCACTGCAAGCACTGAAATTGTGAGATGCTGTAGCCTAGTTTATCTAGGTACCTTTGAACCTGGCTGCAAGATGTCATTATTCTAAGTTTATAAAAAGCACAATTAGATACCAAAAAAATTAAATTATGTGAATTTGTAAGTTCTGTATTTACTTCTGAATTGAGAAAGGTGCATTTTTAGAAATAGCAGATTTTTATTGCTTGTCTATGCATCCTGAACTGAGCACGACCAGAAGCCTGTCCCTGGAAGACTTTTTCAGCTGCAGTTCAAGACTTACATTCTTTTCTTTGTACAAACACATCTCAAGAACTGAAGGCAAAATACAGAGCAAGCCAAATACCATTTCCCCTCTGTAAAGTTAACACAGTGAAAGCAAGGAGTCTCCTGAGTAACCCAGGACTATACACCATTAGGTGCTCAAATAAAACAAGCACGTCATGTTTGCAGAGGAGTTGGGATAAAAGACGGGCAACATGCACATACAGACACAAGCATAAAGGACCAGCATGGTTACAGGGAGTACAACAATCAGACACAGCATATCACCAAGCCAGCCAGTACTGAATCTCTATAAATATTAAGGCAAAGAAGGTATTTGAACACAGCACAACAGGTCAGGGATTTTCCCAGGAACAGTTTGTTATTACAACATGTACGACTGACTTTGTAAAGGCCAGGTGAAGGTATTGCAGTTAAAATTCAGAAACAGAAAAACAGAACTAGAGTATCCTGCTGTTTTAATAACGTGCTCTACATATGCAGATATCTCCTTCCAAGGCTTCCTCTGAGATCTTGATTAACTGCTTGATGTACCATTTCATTCTGAATACAAACCACTACCAATCACACACAATTATTTCATTTCACTAAAAACCATACATCCAAAATTCTTTCCTCCAGACTACATAAGCTTACCTTATTAAGAAGTTACACAAAACTATCAAAATCTTACAAAGTTTAAGATAACATTACTGCTTGCTTGGTAAAGAAAGTCAATTCCCACATTATAGGTGGAAAGAAGGTTAGCTTAACTTTATACCTTCTCAAAATATTCATGTTGACTACTCTTTGTCTTTTGACAGATACTGAGCAAACCTAACATAAGGCTGCAATATGCCTTAATAGCTAAGGAGGCAAACAGGAGCTGTATTAACAGAAACACAGTCAGTAGTACCATAAAACTCTATTATTCCCCCTTGCTTGGCACTTCTAATAGGATACCTGGAATACTGCATTCCATTTTGGGCCCCCAATATGACAAGGATTTTGATAACATGGAACAACTTCTGCAGAGGGCCATGAAGATGTTGAAGGGGTTGGAAGACTTGACCCTTAAAGAGCGGATGAAGGCACAGGGCTTGTTTAAGCTTTGAGAAAAAGTTGGGCAGACTCTAAAACATACCCTCCAGGTACCTACAGTGAGGTTATTCAAAAGAGAGAGCCAAATTCATGTTATATGATGGAAAAACATTAGAAACTACAAATAAATGTAAAGAGAGATTTCAATCAGAAATAAGGAAAAGCTTTTTCACCATGAGGATAAGTCAAGCATTGGAACAGAGTGACCAGAAAAGTTTTGCAGTTCCCATTCTTGGAGATTTTCAAGGCTCAGTTGGCTGAAATCCTTTGCAATCTGATGGACCACACGGGTGATCCTGAATTATTTTATAATTCCAAGATGTTTAGAGAATTTCCTTTCCACTCTGCCTTAGTGACAAATTTTAGCTGAAATTACAGACAGATCAGCTGTTTCCTTAATTCCTCTTTTACTTTCTTTTCATGAAAAAAGAATTTGGCAACGGCCTTTAGAAGAGAGTGAGCCAGACAGTCTCTCTACATGCCAGACACTGAACACATGGGCATGTGCAGATGATGTGGAAACCACAGATCAGACCAAAGTCCTTCAGCCACCATTACTCACTAAACACAGAGATGTGTTTGCCCAGCTGTAAGAGACTCCAGATTGAGTTCCCTCCCCTAAGGCAAAACATTTTCTTTGAAACAGTGTTCAGTGGGGGGTTTTTAACATCTCAAATTAATTTAGTGGGGCTACTTTTAACTCAAGCTAAACAGCAAACACTTTTTAACTTCTCAGATTTAAAATGATCACAATATTAAAACATATCCTAGAGATTTAAAGAGGAAAAAAAAGAATGTCACGAGACAACAATTTCTTAGCAATACACTACTCAATTAGGTCAGAGATTTCTATCACTAATTCAAGTTTCCCAGCGTATTTGTCAAACACGAACTGTCCCACCTACAGATGGCACCACAGATCACAGCAAACAGCTTCCAAGGCCGCTCCCTCCTGCACACACACAGCTCTCAGACCGTTCCCAGCGCTGAGATCTTGCTTCAGATCTGTTACCTTTGCCAGTGCACACCTCAGCCCAGTATTTAATGCACACAAGGAAAAGGTATGAACCATTCGTCCTTTTCAAATTGCACATGTAGGGGTTTTTTTTACTATTTCCTAGCACTGAAAGGATTAACATTCCTTTCCTGCTTATCGCTGTCTTGAGTCACTCTTCTGCCTTTTTTTTGTCTTTTTCTTTTTTTTTTCCATTATCATTTTGTGCTGGAGATTGAAACAAATAAAACTGCTAAATAAGATTCCAGGAAATATAGAGCATGGAAAAGAAAACAGATTGCTGTGAACAGGAAAACTTGCAGTCTGTAGCTCTAACTTTCTCTAANAACTCCTGGCTTTTGATTCAGAAGTAGAAAGACAAAAACAGAATTAGGCTATGTCCCATTAGAAGTCCTCAGGCAACCTAAGCTTGTATACCACTATTCTATGTATATACACAAGAGCACATTGCTAAAAAGTCATTCTCAAAGTCAGCTGTGTAGAAAGTTCTTGTAATACAATCCTTAATCCCTTTAGGGGAGCATTATATTCCCAGTCTCAAGCAGCTCACACATATACCATCAAAGTGTCAGCTGGAAGAATACTTACTTGGCCCACAGTAACCACAGCAAAAAGGTATCCTCAAGGTAAAAGAAATGGGGTTGAAATGTATTACTTCAAAGACTAACAATTTCCAAGCAAGAAAAAAATGTCCCATTCTTATCACCTACAGACTCACGGGCCTGGCAAGCACCAGGATACAGCTAAAATAATCTCAAAGTGCATCTGGTATGCCAATCTGCTTGTACCTGCTTAATGAACTAACACAGAACTGTACAGCAGCATTCAAAGCCTAAACAGTGAGAGTCTGTTAAAAAAAATGGCTATGAACAAAAGCAGATTAAATATTAAAGTGAAGTCCCCCCCTAGTCTCTAATAAATTTGGGCAAGCAAAACAAATCATTAGGTTAAACACATGCTGTACTGGAATTGTTATGCCCTTGGGCTGATTAAAACCAATTATAAAATAACTTTAAAAAAAAAAGCCTAAGTAGCTTAAAAAAGCATACTATTGAAACCAAAACGCATTAAGTTTTACAGCATAAAAAGAAACTTTCACATACTACACATAGCAAGTACGTGGAATACAAATTGTCAATATATAAGAATATATCCTCATAAATTTTATTAAATTTCAAAATATTGAGGAGGAGGTATCACCTTACAGGTATGTAAAGAAAAAAAAGTCACTGAAGAAGAAAGAATTAAAGCAAATAAAACATATAAGATTTTATGTAACAATTTCCATATCTATTTGAAAGCTAAACTAAGACATTCAGATATACTAGAAAGAAAAAATGAAACCAAAACTAACCTATCACTTTTGAAAATTGTTCACCTTCACAACTTAACATGGAAACAATATTCTAACTAATGAAATACAAGGTAACATTTACTGTAAGTGACGGAGACTGGGAGAAAAGCTCGCTTTCAGTTTCACATGAATGAGGATCAACACTAACATGTGCAACTATGCTTTTAAACACTGGCAGTAGATCTAAAATCCGACCTTCATATACTGAAGGTCAAACAACTGTGGCTTTCACATGATACTCAAGACAAAAAAAAAATCTGAAGGAAGACAGGTAGCTTTGTCATAAATGTTCAAATCTGGGCCACTTAAAAAAATAAAGTAACCCACACCAGAACAGGTTCCGTTAGGTAACACTACATACCATGACCACCAGACTGTACTGGAGAAGCAAACAGTGCAGCTGAGAACAAACACACCTCTGGTGAGACTTCCCAAATCAGGCCATTCTTCCTTTCAATACATCAATGACCTTGTCATGACAATGTGCCTGTTGTCACTGGTGCAGTGTGAAGGACAAGTCCTTGTATTACTGGCAGCCTAACAGCACAGGAGAATAAAAACTAAAGATGCAACTTAGTAATTATATACACCCTCATGTACAATATAGAAAGATACAGGGAACAACAGTACCCTTGAGCTGATAAGTCTTTGTTACTATGGACATCTTGGTCACAAAATAAATAAACTTGTATACAACTGGAAACAGTTTCTGGAGGGAGCTGGCAAGTGAACAATCACAAAGTCTGGATTTATCACTACCACTATTCTGTACTTCAGATGTCAGCACATTTCTCCAACAGGGGAAGCACAAAAGGTGCTACACTTGCAACATCATAACACAAATCTCATAGTAACACATCTGTGCTTCCCAGTCCCAGCTGCTAGAATTAGGAGCATATTTAGCAATAACAAAATGGTTTGGTAGGGGCATGAATCCTCAAGTCCATTAGACTGTTCCCAAGTGCATTATAGGGGGGAAAAAAATTAAGCCATTTAAGATGGTCATGCTGCCTCAGAAGACCTTCAGTAAGGGAGACTGCCATGTACGGCTCTGCACAGGATATTACCTTCCTTTTTCACATTTGCCTACAAATATATGAAAATTCTGCTTCCCAATTAAGTGCTCAATTCTTTTAAGCAGCACCAAATCTTTGCAGTCTTCACTTCTTTTCAAGCTTTAGATCCTCCATGTCAATCTCTAAGCACTGAAGTTATACATCTTTTTTTGCACCATGGTACCTCAAATTTGACGGTATCTCCAGCAAAGCCTTATGCAGACCAAGTAGAACAGAACAGTTTTACAACACACTTATGTCAATAAGGTGTTCTTTTCATCTATTAACGTGACATGGTTGACTCACCTTGAGATTCAAAACTGACCCAGACCTTTTCTGAGAAACCACTTCTTAACTATTCAACTTCCACTAGTAGTTCAGCCAAAGTGCAGGACACTGTACTTGGTTCTGCTGAACCAGAGCCTCCCCATTAATTACTCCAACTGCCCAAGCCTTTGTTCTAGTCTCAGCTGCTGAAGCAGCAACACACCATTCTCTTTCCATCGTTTCATTTCTATTTTAATCAGGATGTTTTCACTAATAACAACTTGGATATATTTTCTTCGAAACTTTAACTGATACATTATCTCAAAAGATAGCCTGTAAACCATGCCAAAACGTTTACAGAAATCAGAATTTATCACATTTACTGTTTCTTCCCAGCACAAAACTATTACCACATTAGAAAGAAACTGTTTGACAAAACTGTCATCAACAACTATGACACCCATTATTTGGCTCCTTTATCACTTCCAATTTGCTACCAAAAGACTGAAGAATCATTCCTTGCACCTGTTAAACCTGGATCCTCCTCTCCTGCCTTGCTCCTATATATTCCCTTTTTAAAAGACAGCATTTGTCCATCTGCAATTTTCTGGAACTTCATTCATCCTCCATGACTAAGGGCAACTGCAATGACTCTCAAAGTGCCTCATTAAGTTCTCTAGACGTGCAAAGACAAAACACATTAGAACCAGCTTATTTCAAAACACCTCAGTAGACAAAAAAAGCTTTGCCTCTCCTTGCCTACCCTATTGTCTATTGTTCATTTTGCTCCTGCTTCTCAGAGATGCCATTCCCACCATATCTTCAGAAAGGGAAGTTCCACAGCTCTAAGCCTAAGATTTAGAGGATGGCATAGAAGTAAATAGCACAGTGGTCTTTTCCATACTGTTTTTCATATACCCTAGGCATTAAAATTCTTAGAGAAAGTTTTCATTAAGGTGACTATGACGACAACGGCCTTCTCTGTGCAATTTCAGGTAACTAAAATTCCACAGAGACATACAATTTAAGTTTTGCAGCGTATAATCAAGATTCTCAAAAATCAAAGAAAATCTATTCCCACACTGCAAGTTCAACTAGAATTTTAATTCTTCAGTGTTCAATTTCTTACAAACCTGAAAAACACAGCACACCTAGGCTGCTCAGTTTTTTCATGTAAGGAGATTTTAATGGCTGTTCTTGGGAACATGTAACTCCTGCCCCTGGCTTGGCTGACCTTTCATCTACTGGCCATTTTTTACTTTCCAAAAGAACACAAGTCTTGGATTTCCTCTGTAGTTCTCTTTAAAGCCTTCCTGATGTATTTCATACTAGATTCAATATAACAACTTTGAGAAAAGGTACAATAAGCACAAGCACTTATTTTTCTTAACTGCACAAATTCATTAGCACATCACACACTTCTGATCTGCAGCTAAGTGGACTCTCTTACACAGCCCAAACAGCCTCTGACAAAGCTTCACTCACTAAGGCATCCTAACCCCCTTATCTTGCTCAGTGGTACAAGCTCCTGAGCTTCCCTCCAGGCTGTAGCACCAGTCCATTGGTTGGTCTCTCCCAGTGCTCCTCCTGAGCTCTATGGCCAGTTCATGAAAACGGATCAGCACAGCCCTGCCTTCGGTTACAGAGACACTCAGACACCTCCTCCAGTGCTGTCAGCGTTCAGGGCACACTTGGAACAAAGCTCATCTCTTTGGGGACAAATAAGAGGTCTGATGCAAAAAAATTCAACCAACATTATAACTTGAACTGGGGCAGGGAGATCTTGACTTAGTGAAAAATGTACATGAGTATGCATTTCCCTGCTCAGTTTTCTCACCACTCACTAGTGACAACTGGCTGCACATAGTTTTCAAAAACAAGTCCTTCCAGAACACAGACATAGAAGCAGCAGGGAGTTTCTTATCAACAGACTGAAAAATTTACTGTTAGAAAGATACAGCCTCAGATTTCCCATATTACTAATGAAGTAATGACTCAAGAGTCACGAGTACGGATGGGTATAAACATACTAAACCTGGCAGCAAGGTTCCAAAATCAAAGCATAAATCCAATTTAATGGTCACTTAATGGTACATTTGACATTTGAGTTTATAAATTTTTGACTAAGCAAAATGCATACATGTTATTAAACACTTCAATAATTAAATCCCCTATGACTACTTAATAATGCACATTCTCTTCGAAAATTAATATTTTACAAAATGAAGGAAATGTAGAGAACAACGTTGAACTAATAGTCTCAACAAGAAAAAATAAAACAGACTTCTATATCATACCTCTACACTTGGGCTAAGGCTGCTTGGCAGTGTTTCTGATGTCACTGTTGTGCTTGGAAGGCTGGAGAAGTCCCAGGTATTCACAGGCTGTATTGGTTCAGATGGCTGAGAGTGATCAATGCATTTTGGATTGTCCAATAAGGTCACTTCATAAAATTCTTGAATATCTAAAGATGTGAAAAAATTCAGGTTAGGCTTTATAGTTACTACTATAATATTCTGACTTTAAGTACATCTTCCTTGTGAAAAACAAATTGGATACAGCTTCATCTGCCATCAGTAAATTCATAGGTATCACCAACATCACATGAACCTCCCCCAGTGAACACACAACTCACTCTCTTACACCCACATCTCCTCGTGTCCCCACTCACTTTGGGCCTCTGCCACCAACCCTGGTGGCACCATATGCAGCAGGAATGGCAGAAGCATATGGAATAATGGCCATGGAATAGTGGAAGGGATGGGTGTCTATGTTTCAAGTTCTGGTATACATAATTTCAACTAATGTAGCCTTTGGTTATCTGAAATCTATTTTTCAAGGGCAATATTAGAAGGTCTATTTTGTAGTATGTGTTTCAATTAAATGACCACAGAAATAGAAATACACTGATGAAATGAGCAAGAGAGAAGCTGTAAGAAGTTAGGAAAGGGAAGATTGATTAGCATAGGTCGTCATCTGCTTTTTCAGTCTAAGTAACAGAAATAGGATGAAACTTAACAGTACAAATTACAAGTCCTACTTACGAACTAGTAAACAGCTTTTTCCATAATTTTGAAGATTCAGTTGGAAACTTGTGGGAAACAAAAATTTGACTGCCTTAGTTTTTTTATTGACATCTTATCCACTACATGAAGCACCAACAAAAACAGCACGATCTAAAGAAGCACCAAAGGTGTTTCTATGAAGTATAAGTGAATGAAACTTGCTACCACAACTGTATTCACATCCATAAATACACACATTTTAAAAAAAAAAATCTGAAAAGGTATAGGCTAAGGGAGAGGCAGACAAATGAAGTTGTCCTGTAAGGCTTTTAATCTCTTATTCAAAGTAAAAATCTGCTAAACAGGAGTTGCAAATTCTTGATTTTTAATTGTACCGACTTCATAGAATACAAACATACAAAGAAGCCAAAGAAGGAAATAGGACTCAACCATGAATGAGGAAGAGTCTAATCTGCAGAATTTTGTAGCTTTTCAGCAGCTGCCCAGAGTCAGTAACAGAGACACAATAACCAACTCCTTACAGAGCTGCCCCA
The DNA here is from genome assembly GCF_001604755.1 of Lepidothrix coronata. Taxonomy (NCBI): domain Eukaryota; kingdom Metazoa; phylum Chordata; class Aves; order Passeriformes; family Pipridae; genus Lepidothrix; species Lepidothrix coronata. Next base: position 6,521,989 of record NW_016690209.1, on the reverse strand, counting down.
CAAAAGAAAGACCACACAACTGAAAGTTGCAACTACTGTTGCTGGTATTCCAGTCTTAGGTGTTTTCATAGACATTGCACTTCTGCTCTCTACCAGTTCAGAAAGCTGAAATTCTCAAATTCCACTCTCTCCTCTGAGCAAGAGTCAAATTCCTATCAACTGCTGACATTAATTTTTAAAGTTATACTTGCTCTTAGCACTGCTGATTGGAAGAAATGGCAGGGAGGGTTGCAGAAGATGTTAAGTGACCTAGATATACAGGAGCAAAGCAGCCTAAGAGATACAAATTGCCTTTAAATCTATCTTCCACATTAGCTCCCTCAGTTGCAAATTTGTCTTGTAGCTGCATTAACATTAATACCTCAATCAAGCACATCGAGTAAAGATTTTTTTCCCCCCAGTAGAGAATACTTTGTATATTAAAATAGGCAGTGGTTTAAGTTGATTCTATAGCTGCAATCCACAGCAACCAAGCCAGGAAGATCACTACATTATTTATGGGAAGGGGTTATTTGTGCAACTGTTTTGCAACAGAAATCTAGGACACCGATTTTCAATTCTGCTACTCTTCTTTTAAGTCCCTGCCAGCCGAGGTAGCCATTTATTCATACTGCAGAATGACTGGTTTCAAAAAGCACAGTATTTCCCATACATCATCTCCACGTCTCTATAAAGGGCACCAAAATAGACTTGCTATTGAAAGATGTCAGAAATATGTGCACCATTTAATGAGGGGATTAGTTTCTGTTTATCCTGAACCTGCTCCAAATCCACAAAGTTTCTAGGAACCTGGTATCTATATGATAATATCTACCTTCTTAAAAAAAAAAAAAAAAGTTAACATTTTTACTATTCAGAATGCAAACATTAAGTATGCACAAGTATAGGCAAGCCAACTATGAACTCTGAATGCATTAGGTCCATAAGGAATGAATGCTGACATTTACACTTTTTAAAGCCAGAGACTCAGACCATAGTAAATTCAACCTAAAAAGATTCTTCTGGTCTATTGCTATGTATCACCTCACAAAAATATTTCATCACATCAACACACTTGAATATCTGCTGAGGACATGTGAATCTGTGGATGCATTATCATATGAAAAGTTCTAACATTTTCTTAAATCTTACAAATGCAGGCAGTAAAATACTAATTTTTAGCTGTATTTATGGTCAGACTCCCTCTTCAAGCTAGATGTGCTATTTTTATGTTCCAGCTCTTTTCTCCCATCTTAATTCCAGGACAGATTATATCTCAAAGTAAGTTACAGAAAACTAAGTTACAGAAAACTGATTCAAATAAGGGATCACACAACAGTAAAAGAAAAGACAAACTAGATGGGGCACATTAAAGGAACAGCTGAATGACACTTGAAAAATAGGAGCAAAGAGTTTTAGGAAGCCAAAGTGACAAAAAGTGATGAATGGCAGGCAACACAAAAAACCATTCTGGAATTAGGTCTGCTTACAAGTAAAACCACATGAAGTAGCCAAATCGGAGATATGTTTGATCACAACAGGAATAAAAACCTATACAAAGCAAGTGACAGACCACCAGTCCTGCAAAGGACTCCCATGAAAAAGAAAACTACATTTCTTAACCCGTTAGTGCTGTGAAAAGCTAAACAGTGGTGACAAACTGGGGTTTTTCCTGTCTAAAAGCAGATTGCTGGCATATCATTCACCCCCTTCTTATATTCTTCCCTCATCTTAGTTTTGTTCTTTGAACAGGTTTGTTCACCAGTAACATGATACACCAGAAACTAAAACTTCTCACTCTTAAAGCAAACAAGAAAGAGTTATCTGCTGAATACAAATTGAAACCAAAATCAACTTCACAAGGGAGTTCCAGCTTTATTAAAAAGCAAAACACGGTAATTAAAAGAACATCAGAACTAAAGAAACAAACAAATTCTTATATTTCCTAAGGTATATTTGAGGGCACTTCAAGAGACTACATCAATTCTGTCTCAGAATCTGCCTCTGAGGACAAGGATTCCAACCAGCAACATGACACCATTCCTTCAGATCGATTTCTTCCCTGCTCCTCAGAAATCAGACATAAAGCCTCTGCTTGCCATTTGTACAGGTATGTGCAGTGTCTGTTACTTTCTGCTATATATCCAACAGAGAGCACTCTTGTAATCAGGATAATTTAAGATCAGTGCATGTTCTAAAAATCTTATTGTCAAGTCAAGATTTCCACATGCATCTTTCCTACAGAAAATAATATTAATTTTAATATAGTCATCCAGTAAAATAAAGCTGAGCAGAATTATTCTCTGTATTCCCTTATGTGTGAACCTTTTGATAACTGTACCTTTACAAATCAAAGATGGGATACCCATAATAGCATTTTCTTAAGGGAATGGTGTAACCCTATACACAAGGTGTTGGCATTGCTTTTTACAGGCCATGGGCCTCATGTTACTTGCCCTGGCCTGCCCAGAGCTTTGTTTTAGCTTGTCCAACTCTACCACCAGTTATGTATAGACCAGGTGACTCACCCAACTTGCCTGGCTTTTACTCAGTTTCAGAAAACCGTGTGAGCTAGCACCTACTTTTATAAATATTTCTATGTATAATACATACAGCTTATAAATAAATATTTACTATATATATATATTCCATAAATAGCATATATAAATATATGTAAACCCATCTGTTGTTATATCACACAATTGTCCAAAGCTAAGTAAAAGCTGTACATAAATACAAGCACATGCAAACACAGACTGGATGTACAAAGAAGAGTCTGTGTCTGTGCATGAAGTACCTAATAGATACCAATAACAAGTGGTTATTCTGTAGGGAATGAATTACCTATGACCCCAGAACAAAAAGCTGCATAGAGGAGATCAAGCATAGCATGACAGCAGAGGCCTTGAAAACAGAGAGGTATCAGAGGCCTCAAGACTCTAAACAACTCACCAGCTGCTAATTATTGGTCAAAGGAAACCAACCTTGAGAACTGGGCAAAAAAAAAGTCTAGGGGACAACAGAACAAAGAACAAGCATCCAACATGTATAAAACACACAGTATATACACGGAATTAAACTGTAAAGTAAAGAAAGAGTAAAGCACAGAATATGTCAGCAAACAACAATCTCAACAATACACAACAGAGATAGAAACCATTAACAGAGCATATCTCCATGTACCAGTCAGTCTCCCATTCCCTGTTCTTCCCTGGTCATATTTTAATATGTTCTGGTTTTCTAACAACTATCAAGCAACTCATTCTAATTTTGTTACATGATGTTGGTTTCAGGCTTCTGATACTGAACCTTTAATTTATGGTATAGAGGGAAATAATAAAATTTCATTGGTATTTACTGTTTATCTACCTGAAACAACATTGTAGTTGAGGTGGGTGTCAGTCTCAACGTAACAAGAGATAGGACAAGAGGAAATGACCTCAAGTTGTGCCGGGGGAGGTTTAGGTTGGAAATTGGGAAAAATTTCTTCACTGAAAAGGCTGTCAAGCATTGGAACAGGCTGTTCAGGGGAATGGTTGAGTCCCTGGCAGTATTTAAAAGACTCGTAGATGTGATCCTTCGGTATGTGGTTTAGGGGTGGACTTGGCAGTGCTGGGTTAATGGTTGGACTTGATGATCTTACAGGTCTTTCCAATTTAAACGATTTGGGGGGGCAGGAGTGGGAGTGTTTCAAAAATTAAAAGCATTCCTCTGATGATCACAGTAACCTACTGTTTGTGGGCTTTGCATTTTTACACTTTAAGCATCCTGACCATTTGTGGGTTATAGATGGTTTTTCTTAAATAAAAGCCAGGAAATTCCACACAAGTTTAACATTTCTTGAACTAAAACAGTTACATGTTTACTACAACAGACTGCACTGGACACTGGACATGTAAACCAGTGAACTGTTGCCCTTACATGATATACCACACAAAGTTGTAAACTGCTACCACAATATATGTGAATTTAACAATCACATTTGTATACACTATATTAATAGTATCCTCATTTGAAGGTTTCCAGTTCTAATGCAGTTAGCAGCTTTGTGCATGAGCAAGAGTTAATTTAGGAAGCTCATGTCTGTTTTCTGTTTGCTCATTTTTTATAAACTCCAAATTCATGTTTTGCATTCTAAAATGCAAAGGAGAAGGATCATATCATCCCTCAGCCTGCTGGCAATTGTGTGTCTAACACAGCCCAGGAGACTGCTCAGCAGACTGTTCACCACCTTTGCCCAAGGGCACAGCACCTGTTCATGTTCAACTCAGTGTCACCAGGACCCCCAGGTCCTTTTCTACAACACTGCTTTCCAGCTGGGTGACACACAGTACATATTGGTACAAAGGATTGTTCCTCCTCAGGTGCTGAACTTTGCACTTCTACTTGTTGAACTCCACGAGCTTCCTGTCAGCCCATTTCCTCTGCCTGTGGAGGTCCCTCTGCACGGCAGCACAACCAGGATTTACATGCTTCAGCTCCATAGTTAATCCTGCACTAACATCAATGAAGTGTTCCTTTCTGATACATGTTCAACAGCTAAACAAACCAATTTCAGCCAAAGTCAGCAAGTCAGCAAACCACTAGATACATTTGCATCTCCGTACAGACTTTACCACACAAAGTGTTTCAATACCAGCTTGTTCAGGAGAACCTCTCAGAGCCACCACCCTCCCTCAAGCTTTCAAGCAATCAAGAAGCTTATGAATTCCCTCAGAAATTGATTTATTTCAATTTAGTATTTCACTTGAAGATCCATCCATGTGAGCAATTCCTTTGACATCTCTCACTGGTCTGCCTCTTCTCAGACATTTGTTCATCCACATAGGGCACATGCAAATGCCCGTGTTTGTTTATGATGTTATCCGTATTTGATAAAACAGGTCTGTTAAGAATCTGACTCCCTGTATGTTGTCCAGGAAGAGGTGTCATCCCATTATAAATTAAGTACTACTCTAACTCAAGGAGGGGGAGGGAAAGACATCTTCATTTCCTAGGGCTTCCTGCCAAAGCACTGAAAACTTAAGTCTTAAAACTACTAGAATGGAAAAAAAAAAAAAAAAAGGTCAACATGCTATTTCAGTTCAGAGCAATTTGAGATGTATGGTATCTGCCAAATTCTTAACAGCTCAACATAATGAATATATAGACAAAACATAGAGTCATGATCACTGTCAGAACAGGCAAAAGATTCTGCCAAAACTACAGACTTTCATTCTTCGCTTGCAAAGCAACTCCTATTAACTCCAAGGAAGTCTCAATCCTGTATGTTTACTACACCTGCTATAACAGGCTAAGAATATCCATTTAACACACATAAACCATGACTTGAAAAGTGTATGATTAGTGATCTACAAGAAAATACAAACACCAAGAAAAGCTTCCTATCCATTTACCAAGCCAATGACCAGAGTTAAGTAAGTACTCTCTTTGAGTACTCACTGTTTGTGTTGTGTAAAGGGGTGTGCATCTGGTCAAAAATAAATATTTGCATTCACACCAGGATGAAAGTGAAAACCAGCCTCATCACAAGCCCTATAAAGCCCCTTTCAGAGTTTGTTGTTTCAGGGTCTATTTCTTCTTTAAAACTGCTGTGTGCATCTAAGACTTCTTAAAAATTAAAGGAGCAACTTGTGGTGCAACTTCCTCACCACACAGGTTCTGTTCTTCAAGATCCTTTGCCAGAAGCTGCAGCATCCAGCTACTGATCCTCAGCCCTTCCACTTGTTTCAGTAACGGTGTCCTATCCTTTGAACATCCTTTCTGCACATACTTCTTTGCTTAACTCAAATTCCAGATGTTATTTTCCACTAACACAAATTCTCCTTACTTGGTGCTCAACTGAAAGTGCCCTCATCTAACCTCAGGTCTAATTTTGCTTTTTATTCCTCTAGCTTTTTACACTCACATAAATTCAATTCCTTGCCAGCCTGACCACTTACACTTTCCAAACTGTTCATTTATATTTACCTCTTTGTTTACTAATCACTCCTTCACCATATCTTCATAGAACCACTGAATGCATTAGATTGGTAAAGACCTCTGAGATCATCCAGTCCAACCTATGACCCAACACTACCATGTCAACTAGACTAAGTGCCAAGTCCAGTCTTTCCTTAAGAAGTCTTTCTTTCACGTTGCCTCTTTCCAGTTTTCTCCTCAGAAACCCACAAAGTCTTCTCCTACATCCAGAATTAAGGTAGGAAAAACCTAAAAAAAATTAGAGTCATCATCACACGGACAAAAATTGACACAACAATCTTCTACTGTGCATACTTTTTGATTTGATATCACCTCATGCACACTTAGTCATCAGCAAAGCTTAAAAAAAAACAAAACAAAAAACCCAAAACAAACAAAAAACCCCCAAACAAAGATGAAAAAGAAAAAAAATCCAAACAACTAACACAGAAACTAAAAATGAACTCCCAGCTACCCACCCTCTCCAAATATTGCAACACCAGCTGCAAATCAGCAGCCAGCATAACAATGTAACTTTTTTCTTAAAGGGATGTATTTACTACTGTCTTCAGTGGTAACAAAAATCTGTCAGGGACAAAGGATGTGTTATTATTAAGTCTTATTTGTAGTATGTCCCCTAAATAGTGTCAGTACAGGACTGAGGAGGTTTCTCACCAGACAAGTGCATTCAAAAAAAATCAAACTAGTTTTGGGATGAGTTCACTGAGCCCTTCAAGTAAACTTTCATGCAACTGCACTGTTTGCTTAGATGAGACAGCACAAGCATTGGTTTCCTCTACCTACAGAATGCTCAGGCTCCACAGTAATTATGTGACATGGTGGCAACACAAGGCTGGGTGTGCCACACAGCAGCACCTCCTCCAGCACTAACACCTGTACATTTCCTGCAGCCAAATTTTAACACAAGTTTCTGAAAACCACTTAAATCTGCAATGCTTTTGCAATTTGCCCTCAAGTTTTCCTTACTGCACCTCTGTCTTCACCCAATCCTCTAATTTCAATCCAAGTCAGCTTTTTTGAGGGCATGGCTGGGAAGATACTTGCACATGACAAGATTCCTATAAAAGCTTTACCAAAGCACTCTACAGCCTCCTGTAACTTGAAGAACACAAAGCTAAGGAGGTTATTCCAGTGTCAGCCCTACACCTTCTGCAGTCTCAACAAACTTGCAAATTTGGCCTAGTTATAATTCAGGAAGCCATCTGTGCAAGGAGACAAGTCAGCTGCTAAAGTTCAGTTTCTTTGAAGATTCATTCCACCTGCACCAAAACAAGCACCATCCCTCAAAATACAGGCAAACCAGATGCACAGGGGCCACGTAGCATTGCAGCTGCAGAGCTGGACAAGATGGTCAGCTGGGACCACCATGGAAGCAGGAATAAGATTAGGACAAGTATCCTCTCTCATACTTTCCCCCTTCCTCTACATTGTACCCAGCACTGAAGCAAATCTTGAAGGAGATTAGGAGCAAAGCCAGGAACACAGCAGCATGGGAGGAGACAGGCATCAGAACCAGGGAAAACAGGTGAAAGAACACAGGAAACAAAGTGGAGCAAGAACAGGACAGAAGATAAACTTCCCTAAAATCAGGAAATGATATGAATTATTCCCAGCTTCAACTTTCTTTTCAGCCCCTGGATGAACAGCAAAATTATTGACAAAGTTTTCTTGTCAACAGACCCTTTCAATGGTAACCCTGTGAAGAGAATACTGTAATTGATAAATTCTACAGTGCAGCTATTCAACACTGAATAAACAGTCAGTGCAATGACCACAAGGATAAACTTTTGCTACAATGCTATTTATCTGCATACCAGTAGCTACTCAGCTTACACTAGTCTTACTTGCTATTTTAGGCTACCAAAAGCAGCACCTAATCCCAAAAATTCAATACATTGCCCTGTCACCATGTACATACACTTAATACAGTGTGGAAAACACTTTAAAAAGCAAGCAAACTATCAAACTGCACTACATACACACAAAATAGTAATTAATTCTTTAAAATGGAAGCACAATGAGACTGTTTCACTCATTATTAGGTTCCTTGGAGAGGAAGACATGAAGTTCTTCCAAAAACTGGGACATTCTGACATTTGGACAAACTGCATGGCAGAAACATACTGACAATGACTAAGTTAACACTCCAGCCATCCAGACACCAACTGAAATGTTTTATCTTCCCTCCATCTGGATGAAAATAATCAAGTACTTAATTACCTTTGAAAATACAATCCTAGGTCAAATTTCTCTAAAACCAACCAACTTCTGTTTAAGTTTCAAAGGAGATCATAGCAATCATAACCTATATATCCTTAGGAAACTCATCCAAAAAGCTGACAAATACCTCAAAGTTGCAAGGATTGTAGTGCATGGATATTTCAGCCTCAAATATGAGCAAAGATGTTGTATTACAGAAGCTGCAATCTGGGGAAAAAGTCACAAAAATGCAGCAAGAGTAAAATTTCAATGTGAAAAATTAGCATCTGCAACAATTCCAGTGTTACAGAAGATCCAATTCTCCCTAAATCTTCCTTTAAAAAAAAAAATAATAACAAAAAAACCTCAACAATATTCACTGATTGTCTAACCCAATCCTCAACTTATCGTCAAAATAATTTCTGGATTCTTAATGTAAATATTATTCAACTGAGCCTGGAAGAACTCGTACCAAAGCCTTTGAAAATGGGAAGGCCTGAGCTGATTTGCAGTTAACTGTGTCATCATGGCATATGCTCTATTAACTAACTACATTGCTGAAATAAAGGCTGGTATTCCCCAAAAGCAAGTACTTTTGGTTTCAGTTCAAGAGGAGCTTCTTCTGTGTTTGATTTCAATTGAGCCAGCAAGTATACAACAAGGTGGCTGATTGAGAAGGATCAAGAGGAGCAACAACATCTACAGAGATGCCACACACAGCTCAGAGAGCTGAGGCCACATGCCATGGAGCAGAAATGTGGTTAGTCCACTTCAAAGGGTACCAACTTTGAGGAGTGCTGACCCAATCCAGCTTACTTCAGTCTAAAATCTAGGGTTGTTTTCCTGCTTTAGTTCAGAAAGCCAGTGTGGACAGAGATGAGAAATCTGCAGAGTATGTTTTATATTCCTGGAATTTTCCGTCCCAGTCAGACTGCTGAGAAACCTGAACAAAGAGTTTACTTGATGCAACCATCCATTTTTTTCAAAATTTTCAGATAGGACTTCCCATTTTGGAGTTTAAAAATGTATTAACAGCATTTTTAATATAGTCTGTCAAATTCATAAGGCTAATGAATCCAAACTATGGTTAAAAACACTTCCTGATTACCAGAGGGAAGCTGTGAAACCACTGTATTTTTAGTTCAAGATTTCCCACACTGGATGTTTAGTGTTAAGAAGAGCCAGTGCATAAGCACAATTCTCAAGGCAGATCTTCATGCAAAGGGACTCCAACTGAAATAAATGAGATTGCTTACACATAAGAAATTCAACACATTCAACTTTCCCTAGTCAGATTTGCTATTTTATACTAAAAAGCCTGTATATGCATAAATACAAAATAACACAGATATAAAAAAACCCACCCCGTTTTAAGCAAGAAGGGCAGCACAGCCAACTCCATTGCCAGTGTATGTAGAGATTTCTAGATTTCCCCTTTTCTGACAGCTGTGCAAATGGAGTAAGTTATTGTCAGAAAAAGGAATGTTTTTGACGTACCAAACTACCTCATGTTTCTAGCTATAATACTTTTAATTTTAGAAGACTATTTTAATATGGTGAACAACAGCATGACACCCATTAAAAGCAGACTTTAATTAAGCAAAAACATTCTGTGTGTAAACATAAGTCTGTTTCATGTTTTTCTCTCAGAAGTGTTACTTACACATGCCAGTGTTTTTCTTCCTATATTTTCAAGAAGATAAATATATCGGTACCTTTTCAAGAACCTGTAGCTTCCAGAGAAAGTAAGAGAGAACCTCAACTAGAAACAGAACTCATCAGCAGAATTATTACCTCACTATTTGAGGAAAAATATCGAATACCAAAGTGAAATTAAGTCTATCCCATGGTTCTACATGTAGATATCTTCCTTTGGTCTCTTAATGAACTGACTCACCTTCCCGATGATCAGAACATCAATAACAAGCCATTCTAACTGCCCCCAAGAAGTCATAAGCTAGAAAAGAAAAGATATCACACATTTCTGAGCCTCTACAACAGGAAGTTTACCTGAAATGGACACTATTCACCTATTGCCTCCACAACAGGAAGTTTACTTGGAATTGACACCGTTCTCAGGTTGATTTTAATTACAGGCCCTTGACCTTCATTTAATTGAAGTACTAGACATTATTACACATAGCTGGTGGAAATAATGGAAGATACCACATTACAGAAGACAAAATTAAAAAAAAAAAGAAAGGGCTTTTGCACAGGCTGTTTTAAGGAAGTCATACTTGGTTACCTTTGTTACTAATTTGAAGTTCTTACAGTTATCTCACTTAAAATATAACACTGTTGCAATGTCAATCTTGTGGCACCGGCTGTTCACACCGACTGGTTACTGGTCTAATTCAAATCATTTAAAGCCATAATTTAAGTACAAGGTCAAGCTTGTAGATTGCTGAACTAAAATTTTATTGATAGAACTAAAAGGAGAGGACAACATAAAAAAGGCTCAAATAAAAAAAGTAATACTATTTATCCTTCAGCACTCCAATGGAAATTTCAAAAAAAAACTTTAATTTCTTCATGTGTATCTAAATTCAGGAAACACTGTTAAAATCAGTGTAGCTTTCAGGAATACTTAATTTCCTCCATTATAAACCCAAAGATGTATTTCTGTGCATAAAGTAATTTCTATTTATTACTTGAAAGAACAGCATTTGATTGCCAAGTCAAAAATTGTACTAAAAAAGATACAAGAAGTTGACAGCAGATCCTGACTGCAGCCTTCACAAACCCACCAGACAGGCAGGTCTTGGATACAGTGCAGTAACTTGGCAGAAAAAGCAGAAAATAATGGATGACGTTTGGTTGTAATTTTTTAGTATTATTTTATTAAAAAAAAAAAAAAGAAAAAAGCCTTAGAAACTAAAAGTAGCACACTTGCTGGAAGAAGTATCTGTAAAAGAAATAACTTGGTATAGTTGAGCCAGAAATTTGCTGTCAGAACAGCATTGGCTATTTAAGCTGGGAACACATCACAACTTCTTTAAAAGGCACACTTAAAATTCAGTCATGAAGCAGTGAATGATGGAGTATTCCAGGTAAGCCTAACCCACAGCTCAACTAAATACTTCATCCAGCATCCTCCTAGAAAGAGGACAAGCAGGAGCAGGCTCAAGGTCTTCCCAGTGACTGCAGCCATCCTCCAGATCATATCTTTTCCAGGGAGTCCTCCCACTCTTCATGGTAGTCACATCATAAAAAAGATGCTTCCAGGAAAACAACAGCCAGGAGCAGCCTGCCATGGACAAGAACTCCCCTGATGTATTTCCACAGAAAGGAGAAGGTTAAAGGAAAAAGACCCAAGCTGACAGCATATAGTGCTTGAAAAGTACCAGCCTTCTGACAAATGGCTTGGGAATATATGCATGCATGCTAATAAACAATCATACAGTGAGCCAGGAAATGCAAAGTTAATGCAACAGGCTCAAGAAGCTCTTACTGTGCACACAGAGATGAAACTCCACAAGAACCAGGGTCCCACTGCTGTGACACACAAGACCAGAAAACAGGCCATGGAACCCACCCGGGCAAAAACACATTCCTGTTTTCTGCTCTTGCCCAACAAAGCCAGCAGACATGAGGTTGCCTGCTATTTGAAGTTTACTACTACTAGGTACAGAGTTATAAACAGTGAAGATTTGTATGTGGATAGTAGAAGAAACTACATCTTGCAGATTTGAATATCAAAGGCTAATAGACTGGTATCTTATTCAATGAAGGGGAGAAAAGAGTACTCCATGAACCTTAAAAACCTAAAACAAACCCCAAAACATACACATACACGCACCCACAACAAGAAAAATGATAGCCAACATTGAAATTTGCTGGGTAAAAACAACAGTCTGATCCACCAATGAGTGAATTCTGTTCACTTATGGCCCCACAAAGATGTCTAGCTCTTCATCAGGGAGTTGATTAGCATCAACTGAGTCTTGAAGAGAAATCTGGGGTTCCTTTAAGGAGAAGATCCTTGTTATTGACCTATTTTCACAACTATCTTTTATGAACTTGGATGATAAGAAAAAAACTATAGCACAACTACTGACTTCTGAAAACCTGCAAAAGACAAAATAAACACTCCAGAAGAAAACATTCCACATGCAGCAATGCATGTTTATGTTTTGCCTGTCCCTGTGTTTTCACCACAACATAAAGACACTGCAGCACTATGAAGGAAGATGCACACCCCTACAACACTAACCATTCACTAAGCCAAATTACAAATATAGCTACAGTGTTTGTCATTAGTACTGTTCACACACTCGTTACTTTGTTAAAAGACAAGGATGCAGAACAAATTTTATTCTTGAGGGTAAACTAACATTAGCTGTCATAGAGATAGTGACAATCAATCAAGGCAAAACCACATCTTACTGCTTCCCTGCAGAAGTTTCCAAATAAACACAGGATTCTGCAAGCTCTATTTATGCTATTTTTTTCCAAATAGACACACAGATAACTCAAAATTATATGCAAGTACTTTTAAGAACTTATAGGAACATTTTAAGTCAAGCACTACAAGTACTCTAAATTGAGGATCAGTAGTGCTTTCACTACACTTGAATATGGAACAAAAGAGAAAAGATGATTGTAGTAGTCCCTGAAGCATTAGAGGTTTCTTCTCATTTGCTTTAAATTAAATTTGCACTTCAGTTATACACTTTGTGATGTTTTTAGAGATTCTTCCGTGGGAATTGCCCAAGTCCTACCCTAGACTAAAAACATTTCAATCCATTCATCAACCTGTTATATACGGACAAAAAAAAAAAAAAAAGGAAAAAAAAACACACCCTCCTTAGATATCAGGTGAACAAAAATACATGGAAAAACAGTTTAAAGTAATCTACATGTCTAATATGTCACAGAAATTAAAACTGCACCACAGTTTGTGCCAGTCAAAGGCCTCAAATAAAGTAAGTGTATGTAACAAGTGAACTGTTGATCTGTAACAGCACGTGTGTTACTATGCAAAACAAAAACACAACGACAAGAAGCACATGGCTTCTATCGTAAGGGCAAAATATCTTTTTCCTTTTAACACTACAAGTGACACCACAAGCAAGAACGGGCGGGCTTGCGCACAAACTGAAAGAAGTCAGCCTTTACCTATCAACGCCTGGAAAAGGTTACTTTGGAAGATGCTGATGACACGCTCGATGGAGTTCCGCAGCTGCCGGTCCTCCGCCTGGCTCAGCTTGGAGCGGTATTCCTCCAGGAGGCGCAGGGCTCGCTGGGTATCTGCAAGCGGAGACCAGACACACACCGCTGACCCGGGTGCACCGGGCAGGAGCACCAGGGATGCAACAAGCCCCGCGGCCGGGGCCGCCCCAGCTCCTTTGTTTGCAGCCGGGAGAGCGCGGGCGGGACAGTGCCCTCGGCGCGCTCGCACCGCCCGCAGCCCGGCTGCTCCCGCCGCCCCCCGCCCGCGCGGTCCTGGCCCGTCCCGCCGCGGCGGCAGCAGCAGCCGCTGTCACCGGGGCTGCGGCGGCCGCGGGCGGGCGGCGCTCACCTTGTTTCCTGACGGGCATCGCGCTCCGCGCCCGGGGCCGCCCCGGGGGCTCCGCCGCACAACTCCGAGCACGGCGCGGGGCGGCGCGGGGGGGCGGCGCCCCCTGCCGGCCGGGCGCGGGGGGGCGGCGGCCGCCCCGCTTGACCCACCCGCCGGGCGAGCGGCTCCGCGCGGGGCTCTCGCCGGCGCCGCCGCGGCGCCTCGGCGGGACACGGGGCGGCGCGGACCGGGCGGGACAGCGCGGTGCGGGGCGGCGCGGCGGGCCGGTGGCGGCGGCGCCGGGGCGGGCAGGACCGGAGCGCTCCCGCCGCCTCCCGCCCGCACTGCTCGGAAATTCCAAACTTTCCAGTCAAAATGGCGGCCTGGAGGCAGTGGGGAGCGCGCCCCCCCCACGTGACCGGGCCCGGCGGGCGCCCAATCAGGGCCCGGCGCGGGGCCGGTACCTTGGCGGCGGGCGGGGGAGGAGGCAGGTGAGGGCCCCCCCCGCCTTAAAGGGGCCGCCCCGCCCCGCCCCGGCCCGGCCCCGCGTGGAGTCCGGGGCTGCCGCTGGCACCGGCGGGACGGGGCAGGAACGGGAACCGGGACGGCAACCGGGACGAGAACAGGGACGGGCGAAACCCGCCCAGAGCGTCCCTGGCGCTGATTGCCGCCGCCGCGCCGGGCGCGCCGCTGGCAGTGCCCGCGCTGTGCAGCGGGAGGGCGGGGCGGCCCCAGGTGTGCGCCCGTACCTGCGGTACCTGTCCCGCTGTAGCTGCCGGAGTCAGTGGGTAAAACCGGACCAAAGGGCTGTGCTGGCTCTGTTGCCGGGCACGGAGCGGCTCCTGCTGTGAACACACTCGGGCAGAGCCGCGTTACCCCGCAGGAGGGCACGGGATGGGGAGGAGGACACAGGTACCTCACAGACCGTGCCGGCCAGCCCAATAAGGGACTCACGGAGCACCGGTATCCACCTCTTGCTGGGTTGTTTTCTTTTCCTTCAGTCATCCTGGCAAAGAGGAGGATGAGGAGGAAAGGCTTATTCGAAGGAGGATAAAGAAATAGCTTTGCTGCAGTTCACAGGGGACATAAGGTTAGCATAAGGACATCGTGGGACAAAGCATGAAAAGCCTTGCTTGTTGGAAAATTTAAGGAATGGGCTGTATAGGCTGACATCAGAGACTGATCAGAATCATGAAAGTTTCTTTCTCGAAAGTTGCTTTCTCAAAAAAAAGTGGTGTGGAAATGGTAACAAGGTGCCTTCAAAGACAACACAAACTACTTGCTTTTTTGCAAGATAGAAAAGAGGTGACAGAGCATAGAGATAGATGGGTAACAGGTAGAAACACACGTGAGCTAAATGATCTTTGCACAATATTCTATATGCTCATTAAAGGGAGATGTATATTAAAACTGGTGTGTTTAGGGTTAACTCAAATGCTTGTACTGAGAGGGAATGTTAACTTATTTCTCAATCAGATAGACAATCAACCACAGCCTCGGAGCTGAAACACTTCAGATCCTGGATGTGCATATGAGAAGCAGGAGAGATTTGAAAGTTCAAAGCAAATCCTGCTGATGTGATTTTTTTTTTTTGATCCAAGTTTGTATTTCCATTTACACTTTTTTGATTTAGACACAACTGAAAATGTTCAAGAGTTTATCCCAGGAACCTAAAAAGAATCTCCTGGGCAACTCTTCCAAATTTCAAGTCTAAAAATCAGGACTAGATTTGGCAGTGGCAAAAATCTAATCTTAAAGGAAACACTGTAACAAATCTAACCCAGATCTAGAAAAGGCCTCTCCTTACCCAATACTCATGTGTTTTGTTCCTAGATTTGTGCCAGGAGTTCTTCCTCCTCCCACAGCTATGTACTGTAAAAGTGTTCACACATCTCACTGAAGAAAGCAGAACACACATTTGGGGCTAACTGACACACATTTCCCATTTTCCTCCTTTCTAATTGTATTTTCATATCTCAGAGTTTTGGCACCACCTGGTACCGGTTTGGGTATTTTTTAAATGAAAGCATTCTGAGAAGGGACATTGGCAGAAGCCTCCATCATCTGGCTTCATCAGTTTTCACTGTTTACAACAGCAATAAATGTACTCTAAAGGGGCCATAGCCCTCTTGATGTCAGAGGAATATATATATACAGAAGGATAGGAAGAACAGCCTAAATTTAGCTAACAGAAAGGAGACATCTGCAGCATTTGGGTTGATTTTGCTGACTGACAAAAATATATTATTATAGTAAAAAACTATTTTTTTTTACAATTAAAGGAACACCTATAAAGAAACTACTTTTTCATAAACAGGATTTGATGTTTCCAAGTCTTTTTTTTTTATTTTAAACAAGAGATAATTCCATTACATGTGGTCATTATGCTGGGGATAGAGAAATAATCCCATATATTCTCACTTATTACTAAGATTCGGAAAAAAAAAAAGAAAAAAAAAAAAGAAAAAAAAACATCAAAGAGGGGGTCAGGATGATGGATCAGCAAGTCAGGAAGCAATTAGGTGAGCCCTATTGCACCTCAGAGAGCAGTGTTTGTTCCGGGCGCTTCTGTTTCAATTCTAGGAGTATTTTTGCTGATTGGAAGCAGTTGAGCCAGAAAGCCCAGTATTACACTTCAGTATGTAAAGTGGGTTTGAAATTCCAGCACATATAGAAAATATCCCATGAGTGGCAAATGGCATTTTTACTAGCAACCTTGCAGTAAGAGCCAGTGTTGCAATACTGTCCTGTATTACACGTCATCTTTTTCAGGCTCCAGCTTTCAGGAAATTGTGTAGTTCCCTTGGAGGAGAAAACTGAGTATGAACCAGAGCATCATTTGTGCCACAACTTAAGCAATGTCACTTAAATCAAACCACTAAAGACACATACAGAGAGGCTTGTACTTAAATTGTGACTGGTGTGGTCAGCACAGAAGTCAGCACTATGCTATGCCCAGCACTGGCCATGCTCCAGAATGACCCTTGGCATAGGAACTCCAGGACAATTATATGAAGCTGCAACCTGTTGCCATTTTAGTCCTCTTGTTCCCAGCAACAATGATCTGACCCATGGCCCCCTCTCCCTGCCTTCAGATTTCCCTGTTAAAATCCCTTTTTTTGTGACTGCTACCAGCAGCCAGTGTGGGACACTCTGCCTGGGACAGGCAGCCTGTTACAACACACATGCTGCTCTCTGCCTGTTGAAGGACATGGTGCTTAGGGGGGATGTGTGATACGGAAGCAGGCAGCTGTTGACAGCAAGGAGGCCAGCACAGCACAAGAACAATAAAATTGATCCTGTCTTAATTTTGTCACATTTAATGCCCAAAGTCACCATATCAGTCACCATATAGTATACAGAGCAGATGGTTTCCCGTATTCGTTCAGAACTGGGAGTTGTTGCTCATAAAAAGATCCATGACAGCTGTAGAAAAGCTTTCACTTCACCTGCAAACTCAGTGCAATTCTTCACAGCTAACTGGGGAAGCAATGAAACTAATGAAGCCTCATTTCCCCTGGCTAGTAAGGGATGAAGCCCGAGTGAAGTCAGCTTGTTCATTATGCCTCTACTCCTCTGGATTCTTTGATGTCAGATAAGATTGGATTGTGTGCCACAGTCTCACCTTCCAGGAGCTGTCTTTTCAGGAGAGCACCTTTTCTTTATCATCTGTAATTTTGTGGGTTATAAGAGCTGCAAACAGCTTCTTGTAGAAGCACTCTACTTGAATGAAAACATGTAATGTGTCTTTTTTTCTCCAAGAGCTACTACTTATAGCTAATTTTCATGAGGGTATTAAAGACTACTCTTTTCAATACAGTGTAAAGTTACTATGTCACACAACCCTATGAGTCACATGCCTCTCATATATACTGTTAACAGTTGAAATACCAGCTCACTCTTGTCTATCATCTTCATTGTTGTGGGTGAAATAAGTTACTGCCTATTACTCACAGAAGGATCCAATTTTCAGTTCTTAAATCAAAGTTTTATTTAAGAAAAATCACAGTTTAGCAAATTTAATTAAGCCTACTCAATGGAATTCTTATGGGATCCCCTTACATATCTCTGCTTATTTGACTTTAATCTTTTTTATACAGAGAGGACTGCTTCCCTGGTAATACAAGCTTCATATTTTTAATTTGTGAACTCTATATCCAGTTTCTTCTCATAACTGAAACTTGTCTTAGGTTAATTCGATCTCGAGCAGAATACAAGGATGCCTTTATTCTTAGTGTTAGAGAGTCCAGCTGAGTATGGCTAGTAGAAGAACGTATTTTTGTTTATAGGGAGAGCAAGACAAAACTGAACTTCTTTTTGTCTGCATTTTTTCCCTATCATTGTGTAGTTTGTGTACTCTGAAGTTGTTTGAGCTCTTGTTCAATTAGGGATTGTATGCCATGTGTATGAAATAATGTCATCTTTCTTTGCTTTTGTAATAAGGTTTATCTATTGAGTTTGGGACAGTTCACAATCCTACAAAGGACTGAGTTTTGTTATTCCAGCAACCTCAGGAACTGGAGCATTATAGGAAATGATATGTGACTTCTATTTGATTATTTAAAATGTTTTATTTAAATGTATGTTCCTAAAGTATAGAATAGTGCAATTAGTATTTTTATAAACAATTAAAATTCAGTACCTGGCTGCTTATGCTCCAACATCTTCTGAAAGGCTGCAAAACATCAAAAACAGAAGCATACAAAACAATATTAATTATATTCATTAACAATTTCTGCCAATATGACATGCACCAACCTAGATCATCTTCCTCCACACTTTCTATAATCAGGGCTGTGTTATATAATATCAGCTTAACAGCTTCTTAGTTGACTTCCTGATGTAAAGATAAACATCATTATATAACCTGCCTATTTTAACTTTCCCAGTCAAATTAAGCATAGAGGTTGGTGTGTTGTATGAAATGAGTCTGCCTGTGTGAAAACCCAACACAAGAAGTAAACCCTGAAAGAACAGGTTAGGTGTTCTTGAGCAGTGTTTTCCTGTGAGAAGTGTAGCAGTTGCTTCGATATTTGCCTGATCAAATGCTAACAGGTGTGTTTGGAAAGTAAATTTGGGGATTTTTATATAATCACTTGTTACCCAATTAAAACAGTATCTATTGAAAATAAATTTAACTCTCCACATCCTACAAACATGTAACAAATCCCCCCAAAATAGCAAGGTTCTCTGGTTCAGACTAAACGCAAGAAAGTGCTGTTAAACCTCACTGTGGGATGCAGACACAGGCTATGCACAGTAGCACCTTCTCCCAGAAAACACAGAAGCCACTCTTACACTATGGAAATAGAGTAAATTATAAGGAAGAGCTTTTTCTTTATTTCTGTGTCACAGTCTGCAGCATGCCTTGAAGCAGAGCTGCCAGACATGGCTCAGTTCACTCTGTTAATTTTCACCATGCCTGAGGTACAGAGTGTGATGTGCCTGAACCACGAGATCCAGCAGCACACAGCAGAATGACATCACAGCATATCACATCAAGACACCTTTGTTTTCCAAACCAAACAATGCAGTAATTGTAGCAGAGAGCATCGGATTGTGCCCAGCTCTATGCCTCCTATACAAGGGTGAGAGATACACACTCTGCTACCACCACATTGTCCATCGTGTGCACCGGAAAAAACAAAAAATCTTCGTATTTTGGGTTTACAGACGCATGTAGCTAGATCAGATGAGTGGAAAAACTAGAAAGGGATTTTGGCAGTGATTTTTACAGGAACCAAAATTGTACTTGTCAGAAAGTACCTTCTTTTCAAAACTAAGAGTCACTCTCCAAATAAACAGTTTTGTTGCAAGGTATTAAGACTTTCTAATTCACACCAAACACTGAGTGTTTCTAAACTGCAGGAACACACTAAACATGTGGAACTCTCATAGTAACTGATCCCTGTCCTGGAGTGACAGGCAGCTAAGCTTGTTTAAGATTCCCTCTTCTTATGCTAACATCTAACTTTGGAGCTCACTCGATCATTGGAGAAATAGGTATCTGAGGACTATTAGCAGGAGCACAAACAGCAGGCTGCTGGTTTGCCCTTCACAAATTGTAGCTCCATCTGTAGCATTCTGCCTGTTACCAGCTACAGGCTATGCTATGGGTACCCAGGGCCCAATCTTTCCTTCCCCTACTCCTCAAGATTGTACAAGTTTTCTGCAGAGACCAGTTGAGAGGAGGAGTTAAGGGAGCCAGCACTGTTAGCTGGCCCTCAGGGCTACCACTGGTGGTGAGCAGGTAATTGAATTATCAGGCACACCTTCCCTTTAATGGATTTTCCTCCTCCTTGTTTGTGTAGAAGCTTTGGGAGGATAAAGGCAAGTATGTACCACAGCTATGTGAGGGAAAAGAGCAGTGCTAAAATGGAATGCAGCTAGAGAATTTGAGAAAAGTTTTTGTCTTGCTTGGAATTTTATGAATAATTTACATTCTAGAAGGGAGAGGCTGCCAATGACTGAAGCTGAGGGATGGGTCCTCCAGTGCCCCACAGAACACCAGCAGAGCAGGAGCAACTCCCAAGAACCAGTCAAGAAACCTGGAAAACTGTCCAGCTTGCATGGATATACTGCTAAAGGTGGTGTGGGGGTGATAGGAATTGACCACAGTTAATACACCCTGTCCTTCACTCCAGGTGAAGTGAGCATTCAGTGGTGCTGAGCTCCCTTTAGCAGCAAGCATCTTGCAGTGCTCCCACAGATTTGCTGATATATTTTGATACACGTTTAGGTGCAGAAAGTCCTTGTAAACCTGCTCAGTTTTCAAGAAAGGATTGCAGAGAGTCCTCATGTGGGTATTGTAAAAACCACCCTTTAAATCCCAGTGGTATTGTGCCTACTCTTACTGCATATAAAACAGGTTAACAGAGTCCAAAGTCCTGTTATGGACTCACATACAGATTCCAGTTTGTCCTTTCCATAAATCCTCTGTTGCAGATAGCTCATTTAAACTTTGTTGCTTCTATATCACTTATTTTGACCCAATTCCTTGATCAAATACTACTGCAAGTTGAGATCAATGGAAATTCTAACAATTTCTGGCTGTAAATTCCCAAGGAGCTTGTATTAGACTCTCAGAATCAGAACTACTTCTGAACACACTGACCTAAGTATTTTGCTGCTGTTGGCAAAGCTGCATGGACAGCTAACTTCTCCAGAACCTAGATGCTCCAGAAAGCTACAGGGAAGCTGACTGCAATAATGCACACTCAGAGACAACACACACTGTAAGGCTATTTACTATTGAGATTCCAGTGCTTCTCTTACTTCCATTTGCTTTTTGTCCTCAAAATACAACATTTATGGAAGTAATCTATCGACCTTTCTTATTTTCAGATTTTCATTACCAGGCAAAAAAAAAAAAATCTCCCACTAACCACAACTGTGTTTTTTTGCAAGGTAAAAAGTGATATCACCAGAAGCTGTACCACATTCCTTCTCAGACCTACACCAATGCAACAGCAGAGCACATTGAGTAACTAGTTTGTCCGATACAAAGTCTGACTCATAAGGACAAGAAAAGTTCCAAGACAGGTGTATGCTTGCACCTCTTGTCCCATTTTCCTGATAATTTGGAAATGTGGCCAAAGAAAAGAGTAACTTGGTGATATGCAGCCCTCTGTCTTGGAATGGTTTATATTTATGTATTTGCAATTGTGAAAGTAGAAAACTTTATTTTTGGTTGCAGAGACCATGTGGACTAGACTTAAAGGTATTTTCCTTTTTCTTTCATCACTAAATATTTTATACTCCACAGAGACAAGCTTATAGAAGCATGGGGTGACATGAAAAGCTACAGCAAAAAGAAATGCTGTGAAGTTGAAACAGTGTAGAGATCAAAGTCATACCAGGCAGGAGAAAGAGGCAAGAAACACAGGTAGTCAACACAGGATGACTGTGAGCCCTTACTGAGACCATGAAAGGAGAAAACGATTGATGTGGGATTCAGGAGTGAGATTCTCAGCAGATAGGGTTATGCTAATGGCCCTCACCTAGAGTTACTCAGAACCATAACCATCTGTGTTCAATGAAGGTGGATTTGCACTCAAAGGTGACAGAGGAAGGCATCTGGGATGATGATGGGAGTGGAGGACCTCACAGGATAGCCTTCCTGACCTGAAGGTATTGAGCAAAAACAACAAGCTTCCCCCAGAAAACTTCCTGGGATGAGAGCAGCGAGGTTTGTAACTCTGCCCAACTAGAAGAGTGCAGACAAGTCATTGAGCTGGTTTCAGGGTCGGACTTTACAGTCGCATGTCACTGTAGACTGGACACAGTAATATGCTGCTCTCTAAGTGCACACAGTGTCCTTTCAATTCCATGTCCTAAAGGCTTGGTGCCTTTCACCTCAGGCACTCACAGACCATATTTAAATAGAAAAGTAAATTTCACAGCCAAATTTGGGCTGCATCTATGTCGAAATTGCTCTACATTGAGGGGAAACAGTGTACAAAGATTTAGACTTTTGGTTTGCTTTATTCCAGTAAATTCTCTTTCACACAGAGTTTCTCTTGCGCCTTCATTCTTGACATTTCTGGGGCCCTCTGGTAGGTGATCTGGACATAGTTGTCATATACAGCAGCTGTTAAAAGCTAATGGTCCTGAGAACTATTCTGTAGCATAATAAAACACTAGATATGCTCCTCTAACATGAATGGGAGGGCACAGGCAGGGTTTGGGTTTGCTTTTTCACTGCTTTATATTTAATCATATCAAGGATGGGACAGAAATCAGCTACTGAAAAAGAATAGTATTCTACTCCTCAAAGCAGCAAATTTACATTTTGGCTTTTGGATAGCTAAGAACTTCCAGGCCTGTGCCCTAAGGGTAGGTTCAAGACAGGAGCTCAGTCCATAATCATCAGTTTGGATTCAAGGACTCCCACTTACTTTCCTAATCAGAAATAGCTCAGTATTCTCATAGATCTCCTGTTGTCATGCAGATGTAGAGCATGCCTCATATTTCAGAAGCTCACTAAGGATTTATTCAAGTATTAATTAAAATCTCATTTGGTTATGATTATCACATGCTGGAGGAACCATCCAGTCTCATTGCAAACAGTTCATTTAGACTCTCTGAAAATATTACATCATTTAAGACAAAACTAGCAGTACAAAGAAATAAAACCATATCATTTATGGCATTACATTACAACTCAGAAGGGATTATCTCCGTTTTTGTTCTCTTTAACAATACGATGAAACACGCTGGCTGTGTTAATTATTGTTTGCTAAGGCTATTTATGCAGGGTACAATTTTGGTGTAGTTCCAGTGAATTTCTGATGCATCTTTCCCTCTGCAGATTTCATTTTTCTCTGCTTTGGCTTAATGTAACTAAAAATGAAAATTTTGTGGGTAGTCCCTGCACAGCAAGCCACATGCTCATATTTATATCAGAAGCAGCTCAGACCTTCAAGAAATTATCAACTGCAGTGTGCTAATTTCTATCCCATTTCTATCTCTGGCTAGAGGTAGCTGCTAGATACCCACTGTGCTTGTTTTATATGTAGGCCCACAGAACTGAAAGCATCAAAGGGGTGTTGCATGAGTATAAAGCAGCTCCCTCAGACCTCGCTTGATTCCTTATGTGAACTTCATCTGAGTTTCTGCAGTTAGTCAGGAAGCATTTAATTCTGCTTCTGTCCAGCGTACACGGCCCTGTGCTCTCCACGCTGGGCCACAGCCACACCAGCGAGGGGTCTGGAGGAGACTCAGCTGACTCTCAGCTCTTACTGACTCATGGTGCTTCAGAAATTTCTCTACCATGCAGTAAGTGCTAGTAAGTAAACTATGTGGTCTAGCCCCAGTGAGTTTAAATTAACTTTTCCACACAATACAAACACTTGCTGCTTTTTCAAATTTTGCAGCAAAGTTATTTCTGTAAACTCTTTGGATGTGTGGACAGTACTTTTGAAAATGTGGAAATCATAACACTCCTCCAAATACCCTGCAGGTTTTAACAGCCTACACATGGACCAACTCCATTTTGTTGCTGGTGGCTGCAGGGGAAAGCAGACTCCAGGCTCAGGCAGTCAGAGTCCAATCCCTCACAAAAACATCTCTCTTAAAGCTGGGGAAATCAGCCCACAATCACCACAGCCAGAATGAAATCATCAGCCTTGGACCATGACAGTCTCAGCACTGGTATGTATTGGAAGCAGAACACAGGTTTCCATTTTGTAGACCCCTAAAATCTTTCCAACATCTGTGCAGACACGGGGAGTCACTTCTAGGCTCATTAAACAATAGGCTTGATTCCTTAGTTCACTTCTACAAAGCGAATTTGCAATATTGCAAAAGCAGCCCATCCTACAGAGATCCACAGACCATTTGAGAAAAACCACTCAGCTAGAAGGAAAGATGAGGCAGCATGTGGGAAGTGCAAAACAAGAGTCCCTGCTAGTCTGTGTTGATGGAGCAGGACAAGCCATCAGGAACCTGGGGTGCCCAGCCTAATCATTTGTATCCCAGGCTTGCTGCTCCTGGTGGCCTTCTCATCCTGGAAAGCTGCAAGGGGACACCACCTTTCCCTAGGAGTTACTGAGAGGCTCAGCTGGAGACCACATTCCAATAGCCAAATCAGTAAACTCTCTCTGACTGAACAAGAGACAGCTTCAGAAATGCCCCTCAGGAAGGGGAACAGCTGGGGAGAGAGCTGCCAGGTAGTGTGATGCACTGTTTTACAGAGAGCTGCCCCAGGGCCAACAGGGCAGCAAGGGTCCCTGGGGACTGCCAGAGGCTTCCTGGGACACACACATCCACCACAGCATTCATTTTGCTTTAAGCAGTCACAGACTGACAGAAAAAACCTCTAAACTTTCTTCTTCTCACTAAAAAGCTACATTATGTGGGCTCAGATCTGTCACACTGATCCCTCCTGGAACACTTGTGGAACAAACCTTCCTAAAAGTAACCACTCAGCTCATTTCTGTTGCTTGTGCAAAAGCATACATTTAGATAGGGTATTTTATCTCTACTTATTCAACTTCCTATTCCTCCTCTTATTAGCTAGCACATTACTGCCAGCATTTCCAGCAGCTGCCTGTTCAGTGGTGAGGTACCATCTGCAGGCAGAACTGTTCCCCTGGCAGTGCTGTGTCAGGGGTTCACCACGCCAGAACCTTCTGCACCAAAGCAGCTTTGAGTGAAGCCTTCTCTTAAAGCTCTCCTGTCATCCCATGCACCCGTAATCCTTTAACTCTGCTCTCTACATTCCTGACCTATTTGTATGTAGTATACCTTGTACATTTTATACATGTGTATATGTGCATATTTATATATGTTGTATGCAGTATACACCAGTATATATACCTTGCACTATATACAGAAGTGTATACCTTGAAGCTCACTGAAATAATATTGAAACTGATTTTTAATGATCAATAAAAATGTCTTTAATGTTTTTGAAGGACATTTTTATTGTCATTCCTGAATTCAGTCATCTCCCAGGACAGATGTGGTGGAGGCAGACAAAGGAAAGCTTCCTTCAAGCCTTCTTACAAAGCACATGAATGAGCCAAGGAAGGATGTGACCATTTCCTCTATGGTGTCTCAGATAAAACTGATGACAGATATCAAAACTACCCACCCTCCTTACTTCTGCCCTCTGGGAAACGGGCTGAAAAACTTATTCCAGGGCAGCCATCACATTCTGAATCCTTTCAGTCACCACCAATTACCAATATCATTTGACTAAATATTATCCAGCAAGTTATCCATGTTTACTATCACACTCTAAAAATATCTCTGTGTTTGTTGGTTGGGGTTTTTTTGTTATTATACAGAGTGAATTTTATGAAACAGTACCAGTTAGAATGGAGGGTGGGAGGGGTCTAAGTTAGCAGCAATATTTTTGTGTGCCCCTTTGCAGCTTTCCAGGTAAGACGCACTTCACAATAGTACAGTAACACCAGGAAAGTCTCTGCTTCCATGGAGCAGCATTTTGGGGCAGATGAGTAAAGCAACACACTCTCTTATAGTGGAGGAGGTGGCTAGATTGCCCTAATAAATGTTACTGACAATTTTACTAAGCTAAATTACAGCATGTAGGTCTCTACAATCTCACATTGCTGCTTCCAGCCATACAAAACACTCACATGTAGCCCCTGACACTTTTTCTGGCTCTATAAGGGCAGAGGATTATCATTAGATTGGGAATGCTCATATGGGGACATACATGTTTTTAATGCAGACAGCCAGCTCAGTGCTCCGCAGCAGAACAGTCTATGTACACATTCCTTCCCCTTCAACTGGTTGTGAGATTTTTCTGCATAACACCAAATACCACTAGCATTTGGGGTACAGCTGCAATAATAGCTGTTTCTGGCAGGCTGATTACATCATTCCCAGCTGCTGCAGCAAACCTGGGGGCTGCTGTTCTTGATTTGGGCTATAATGCATCTTCAGTGCTGGCTCTTCATAAAGAAAGATGGTAGATCTATTTTTTTTCTTTCTTTTTTTTTTTTTACTTTTATCAGCAAAAAGCAAGAGGCAAAGTTCACACATTGCCTGCAGTGTCCTGAGGTGGCAAAATTACCATGTAACGAGATCTATAGGGCAGATAGACTTGTCTGAGGCTGGAGTCCATGCAGCTGAGGAGCTGAGAGCAAGAAGATAAACATCTGCTCTAAGCCCTGCTGCCCTCGGTCAGTCCCCAGAATGCCCTGAGTGATCCGAGTGTGCTCCATCTGTGCCACATCTTAGCTCAGCAAAGTCATATCAGGGGCTCCAGAGAAAGGATGAAAGCCGAAGTGTGTTGGATTGCCTCTTCCTAAAGCCCTACTTTCAAAAGGCTCTCACTTTCCAGTGTGATCCCATCCCAAGACAGCTGCAGCCAGTGCTCTGCTGTCATCTAGATTCAATTTCCTTCAAAATAAGAAGTGCCATTGCATTACCACCCATGAAACTAAAAACAGAATAGAAAAAAAAAATTATACATATGCAAATGGTTATGCATAACTGTCTAAAGTTCTTAAGAGATTGCATGGAAAAGAGACATGGAAATTTCACAGCTTTCCAGCATGACTCAGGGGGCATCCAAACAGTAAATGTGACTCATGTACTGTGTAGGCACGTACAGGTATGTGGGTAGGCTTCTGGAAGCCATATGGTTTCCTGCAGGAGCTGAATATCAGCACGGTGGTGGGGAGAAGAAATGTGACGTTTTATCACTTAACAAGCTACTTAAGCACTGTCTGTCCAAGAACTGCTAATGGAGTGGAGCCTGGTGAGGGCTGGCTCCCACCAGTACTGCAGAATAGCATGGCTCCTCCAAAGAGCAGGATCTGTTTACAGGAAACTCTTTAGAGCACAATGAAATTTAAGGGGCTGAGAGGTAATTATATTCCAAAATAATTTGGTTTTGTTGAAACTGGTCTTTGAAGAACTCTCTATAGGAGGCCACAATCTGGCAGAAAAGGAACATTATGTGGGACCCTGGCAATATTTAGGCTTTGTGAAAGCAGCTGGAAGCAATTTCATCTGAACTCTAATAATGTTTATAAATGCACAGCCAAGCTCAGATCCAGAGTAAGAGACCTACCCCACAGAGCCAAAGGAGTTGTACCTGCTTAGCCCTGTCTAAATGTGCTATCAAATCCTGTAATTAGATATTCAGGTGAACTCCTCCAGTCAAAGAAGGGACATACTGCATTTGTCAGTTCCTGGCACTGGACAGTGCACAGACCCACTGTCCACTGAGGGCGGGTGAAGCATGAAAAGCTTCTACATCACCAGGGAAGTCAATGCCCACCCTCTGCCCCTCCCAAGAGCCACAAGAATTTACAAAGTTGTTTTCCTTCAGGGGTAAGGAGCAAGGAGGTAAAACAGGCATGGGTGTGGTGGCTTTACACAGGTAGCATGAGCTGGGGCAGACACAGGGGAGCTACACATGATAAATATGCACTGTCCCTTCTTATTGACAGCTGCACCCTGTCATTTATTTCCTGCAAGACAAAAGTAAATTGAAGCAAAATAGTAGATATTTTTTCCCCAGTATTCTTCCTACAGCAAATTCTTCCTCCTCTTTGGAGCCCAAAAAGAAACTGAAAAGGAGGGATTAAATAGCAGCTACAGTTATGACCCTCAGAAGATTATTTTTAGTTAAAAGTCAGTATCAATGCAACATAGCATCTGGTGGACATGGTATACTTGCTCCTGCTGCTTCATTCCCAACTCTGATACAAGCAGGAGACAAGTGAGAAAACCAGAATAGATTCATATCAATTTTGTTAGCCAAAGGTACCTAAGGACAGGAGGTTTGCATCCTGCTTTGGACCTAATAGGTACTGAGTGCCAGGAGAAGGGATGGAGGTATCTTACTCATGTTCACAGCAATGATCTGCTGCAGAGATGGGGTCACACCTCCTCTGCAAAGGGCAGGTCCTTGGAGTCCCTCTCCAAAGATTTCCACCAAAAATGGGGTCTGTTTTGCCTAAAAGTATGAAAAACCTGGAGAAAGCCTGTGTAGTGGGATGCAAATCTCTTTTTGAGAGCTGTACTTAAAGAGATAATTACTCCAGGGCATTTGACCTGGGGCACATCCATCACTGTGGCTTTCACAGTGATGGAAAACCCCTTCTCACCACAGTAAGACATCCATAGATAGCATAGTTATACTCTGGGAGCTGAGAATTTTGCTGATAAGTGCTTGTAGATACCATTCTGTCGGTGCTACTTCTACACTATAGCAGATTCAGTGAAGTAAAAAGGGACAGAGACAACCATCTTGATCTAACAACACATGAGAAAAACTGGAATGACAGAAATAAAACTCTAGTCTCTGGGCTGTCAGAATATCTATGCTGATGTGGGAACAGGCAAGAAGACAGCAGAGGGAAAGCAGGTTACAAAACTGCGATCAACCATGAAAGTTTACTTTCAAAAAGCTATTTGAAAAGTATGGACACTGAACAGTGAGCCCTATGTTCAGAAGCTGATTAGAGTGCCTGTCCACTATAACCTGTTGGCCTCTGCAGGAACAACATTATCTGCTTTCAAACATATTGCTGATATCATTTTAGCAGGAGTCTTTTGGCAGATTGCTGGTTCATCTTTTAGTTAGTAGATGTAGAGAATATGGATTAGAGAGTCTCTCTTCCAGCTCCCTGGACAACTATAACACTTCATGGCCTCGAATTACAGGGCAGTTAAGGTAGAAATGAAAATATTTTCTCACCTTCTAGAAATCTGCCAGGTCTGCTTGGACACGACCTGCCTCCCAGCAGCGGGCAGGGAGGGATGAGGGCAGTACTCAGCGGCAGGAGTACTTCTGATGTGGGAGAAAGATGTCAGAGCTACCTCTATGCCATGTGTGCACCCCTTGCCCTGCCTCAAAAGGGCTGCCTCCTGACTGCTCTTTCTCAGGCACATCACATGTGTTCTTGGTCATCCACCACCTGAGCCTCTTTATGTACTGGACATTTCAGGCACACCAGCAAAAACAAAACAAGCAATTACCAGCAATGTGTGGAGTACAAACTATAGTGCAGGTGGTACATCCAATTCATTTGTAATTTCTGCACTTCATATTTCATTCTTGACTTGGCAAGATCAAGCCTTTTAGAAGCAAGTCAAGCACTACTAAATAGACAAGCCTTTAAAGTCTTATGCAGCTTTTAGATGCTAATCTTTGCCCAGAATCAACAATTAATTCATTTTAATTTAACATAATAAAGTTGTCTCTGTAAGAGCTTGAACATAACTGATCATGAAATAAACATAATCTAATTGTATCTTCCTGATACTGAAATTATCTGCACAAGGAGCTGGGTCAGCTGGGTCCCTGCCTTCATTAAAAGGGCAGAACACTGAGCTCTGCTCCAGGGATGGCACATTCCCTAAGCAACAGCCTGGCAAGCTACTTCATCCCAGGGGTTAGAGACCTCCTCAATCGAACGTGGATCTACTGGAGGGGTATTGCTACAGCATCACAGCCCAGGAAGGACAGGATTGGAGGGTCAGAAGGAATGTCAGACCTTTTTAAAAGAAAGCTCAATGAGAGTTTAGTAGAGACCTGAACAGAGGTTCAGGTCCAGGTAATATTTCTAGGTGCTCTTCCCATCACGGGAAAAAGTGAGAGAAGTGACAGGTTGTGGTAGAAAGGCAGTGGGCGTGCTGGGATCCTCCCTGTGAGATCTGCAGGGAGTTCAGGCTTGCCTGCACCTCACTGCTACTGGAAGCAGTCCAGTAGACACCCACCTTCCAAGTGGTCAGGCTGACATGGGGGTGGTGGGAGCCAAGTCTGCATGCAAGGCTGGCAGGGCACGCAGCAGGTTTCTGTGGGATTCCATTAACTCTGGGCTATTCCCCTCTGCACTCCCAAGTGGTAACTTAGGCTTGGGGGACAGAGCCCTGCATGCACCACAAGCCCTGCTTCTGCACAGCAAAAAACTGTGTGTGTCTGTGGAAGGTATTGGAGTTACGGTTTTCTGTGCTGTGAAAAGGATCAGAGGAGCCTGTGAAGTGGGCTCAAGATTCCTCTTGCAATCGCTGTGGCATGTTAATTGCTGTTGATTACAAACATAGTGCAATCTTGTTAATTTGCAACACAGGACAACAGCCATTTAAGAGAGCAGTGCTGTATCCAGCTCCTCAAGCACAAAATGCTCACATTATTGAACAGCATGGTAGGAGGCTGTTTAGGAAACAAATATACACAGGTCTGGTGAGGGCCAGGAGGGATTGAGAAGCAGATAATAGCTACTTGATTACTAACAGGAGGTGTTGCACTCCATCACCTCTTTTGCTGCAGCAGTTTACTCTCACAAAGACCAGGTCTCTGTTGTGC
The DNA here is from genome assembly GCF_001604755.1 of Lepidothrix coronata. Classification (NCBI taxonomy): domain Eukaryota; kingdom Metazoa; phylum Chordata; class Aves; order Passeriformes; family Pipridae; genus Lepidothrix; species Lepidothrix coronata. Next base: position 6,491,534 of record NW_016690209.1, on the reverse strand, counting down.
CAGGCAGGGCAGGCAGAAGAGCTGCTCTACAATGCCTCAGTCTTATATTTCCTTTTTACTCATGTTGGTACCTGTTGAGGAGCCCATGGGGCAGCTGAACCTCTGGGTTATCACCTCACATCTATTACGAGAACAGTCCTGTCCCTATATGTTGGCAGGGTGGGGAGAAGGAAAGAGGCAACCTGAGAGGCAAAATGGCTTGACCGGGTCACCCAACAGACCAGCAGCAGAGCCCCCTGCAAGGTTCTGTTGAAATGTGTGACCAAGATCTGGATATGGTGCCCCAAGCTCACCATGGGGCAGGGAGAGTTCATTTGTAGCTGGAGACAGAAGTTTCCAATTTTTCTGCAAAACAGCCCTTTAGGTGACAACCTTCAAAATTCTGGCAGAACCACAGAAAGAGCTGCAACTCCTCATTCCTCTGACAGCTCTGTAAGAAGGAGACAAAAGGGGAATGGGATGAGACCAAGCTCCACCGAAGAAAAAGGCAGGAGACATACATTGTGTTTTGGTACCCTGGTATATGTTCAGGCAAGATCTCACGCTTTGACCTCACCTTGTAGACAAAGATGTTTCCTATTGCTGAGAGAAGAACCATCACACCTGTACACGACGCTTGGCTTTTTTATACTAACACCACAGTAAATAGTTGCTTTATATAACACATGCTCAAAGGTGGAGTTTGTAGCAAATCTGAGTTTTATGTTATTTTCTTTCATTCAAATGTCATGATGTTGCATATGCAACTCTGCAGCATGCCTGCCTTCTCACTAAGCTTACATTGCCCCCTCCCAGAGAAATGGGAGCAAGAGCAGCTCTACTGAGCTGCAGATTTCTTTGTGGCTGTCCCTGATGGATGACGGTGACATAAGCAGGCTGTCTTGGGGATTTCACATAAGCTGAAGCTTGGAAGGCTGAGCTACACAGAAGCAGCGTCAAAGCACCAGGAGCCCAAAATAGGAAGGAGAAGGAGACAAATGAACTGAAGTGGCTCTTGAAGCACTAGATCTGGCCAGCAGATTAAATATAAATTGCTGTGAATGTAGCATTGGTCTAAACCAGCCCAGCAAGACAGGAATGAGATATCCTGCAGAGTACTGCAAGCACAGAGAGCAGAGTGTTCATAAGTAAAAGAAGACCTGTGAATACATCCCCACTTCTCCCTGCAACCAAAATGAGCCAAATCAAAGGCTCGTTCAGTTAAAAGCTTTTAGTACCAAAAACATTTTTGGGCAATTGTAAAAGATAAGTTTTGAAAGAGTAAAACACAGGTGACAGTTATTAGAAAGGAAAGAAGCCAAGTGAGTACCGAGGGTCCTCATGTAGTCTGAAAGCACTGGTTGTTAACTTCCACACCATCAGAGAGATCTGGATTGACACCCAGACCCAAACAAGGCTTGCACAGATCATATGGGAATTAAAGTACATTTTCAATCTCAGTTACAGTCATGCTAACGTTACTGAAACTGGGAGCACAGATATGCAGCTGCAAAACCCCCTTTAGGGACAGACCATCAACCTGTGCAGGCTGACATTCAGGTGACAGTCAGAGAAAAAGCAGAAATATAAGAACACCTAGGTACGAAAATTGAAGCTTTGACTTGCTGATGTGTCCTCACATAGAGTGAAGCTGGGGAAACAGCATGCAGGTGTGTCTTATGGATGTGTGTGAAGAGGGCAGGGATGAAGTCACTGAACTGCTGTTGTGACATTCAGGGATGAGTGGCAGAGTTCAGGAAGAGGAAATGTTCATCACCCCTGACGAGCTGTATGCGAACAGCAATGAGAAATGCTGTCACTTCATTGCTAAATCCAAAACAACACATTCACCTTTAATCTACTGCATTTTAAAAAGCATTAGTCAGACTAGGCACATGACGCTGGTTACCCCAGAAGGAACGATAAGTAAAGCTTAGAGGCTCCTAAGCAGTTTATAGGCTATATGTTATGCTTGAGAGCCTCCTCTTAGTAAAAATCCATGAAATGCTTCATCTCCAACACCTTCAGGAGCAGCAAACTGACAGTCAGCCACGCAAGAAGCTGACGCAGTCACAAGGCAAGCACCCAGCACAGAGGTACCACCTTACAGCACAGCAGATGTCCCTGCAGGGCAGTCCCATCATCAGCACAGGCACAGAGGCACTTTAACATCTTCCTTGCTGCCTCTGTTTCTGCATCAGCATGTGATACTTCTCAGACCTCCAGGACTTATAGTCTGTCCCTATTCTACATACCACAGTCACTCTGGACTCTGTGGTTCACTGCCCCTGAGATCAAGGGAATTTATATCTGGCTGAGATCCTCTGTAAGTAGGTAGAAATGCATGGTCATGAAAGCATGGTAGAGAAAATAATCCTAGTAGGAACTGGGGGAGAACTCCCAGCAAGGAATTGGTTCCTGCCTGGAGCCTCTGTTGGGGATGGCTGGACATAATTCCCTTTGCAGATCAGCGTTATTTATATGTAAATCAAAAGCTGGTTCAAAGGCTTCTGTTGAATTCTTGATTCCCCCTGACTCTGGCTTTCAGTTTTTCCTCTTTATGCCAAGAGCTTAGTCAGAAGTCTTTTAAATCACTGGAAACATCTCAATTATAACATTTGCCAGAATGTGAATATCTGCAAACTGTGACAAGGGAAGTCTTTGGCTGTCCAAGTTTGAGGTTATGGAGGAAGCTGGTATGCTATTAATTTTTAGCTAAAGCTGAGAGAGAAGTTAAAAACAGCTGTGATCCTCTCTGACAGTTCCTCCAGGGGCACAGCAGCCATGAATGTTGCACTGTGCCCACACAATCACATGCACCCCATGGCTGTGTGGGGAGGTTTGAATCCCCTCTGTTAAGGGAAGGAATTGCACAGGAGGTGGTTTTTGCATCCTTAGAGGCAACTTGGCAAGTCCCAGAAATGCTTTGTTCCCCAGGCAAGGCTTTGCAGGAGTGCCCCATCACCTGATCCGCATGAATAAGCCTTTTCCTATTTAAGCTTCACTCTCAGCTGATGGACCATGAACTGCTGAGCCCTAACTCAAAGGGCAGGGCCGAGGGAGGCAGGAGAGCAAAGGAGTTAAGCTCTCAAGGGCAGGAGAGCAGAGGTTTATCTGCCTGGGAAGCAGAGACAAAGGTGAGGACAGTCACACAGGCAGGGTATAGGGAGTGCATAGAGGCACAGAGACAGGAGACTCTGGTGCCACAAGATGTCCCTACAAAGGGACACATGGTGCTCCAGCATATAGTGACAGAGCTTGTGAACAGGGAATGGATAAGAACAAATTATTATCCATTGAACACATACTAAATTACAACAGACCTCTAAGAAACATATATCTGATCCCGAATTCCCAATTCCAAAAGGCAATTTGATCAGCTCCAGGAAATGAAAAATCAGCTGGGCTGTGGAATTCAAGACGAAAAGTGGAAGAAAAGCTCCTAAACTACTCTGGGACTTGTATCTCATGCAAAAGTGGTCTGGAGCAGTACTGCCAGCCAAAGCCTCCATGTAACCACCCTAAAAGAGTAGTTGGAGCACGAAGAGTCTCCCAGTGGAATGGATTAGGGAATAAAAGCAAAGGTACCAATACACAAAAGGTCAAAAGCATCTGGTTATCACCTCTGGCAATCCTCAGACCAAATGACACCTCACAGGAGGTATTAAACAAACAGACAAGTTTAGTCAGCTACAAGAGAAAAAGGAGATCAAAGAAAGAAGAAGGGAGGGTCTTTCTACAGAGAAAACAGGGCAAATGCTAATCTCAGGATGGCCCCAAGCCAAGTTAACTCTTTGCCTTACTTTTCAATAGAAAAACAATAATGTTCCATATGATTTAAAAGGCAAGAGGAATAATATGATAAATAAATATTGTAAATCACCATTTTTTTGAGCCCAGAGATGGGGTAATAGCATAGTTTTGCATACTGGAGTGACATATGAAGCTGCAGAAATAGCAGTATTTGAGTACATCTGGCAGATTAGCATATGATTTGGGAAATACAAAACAATATCTGTTCTTAAGAAGGGAGGATTGATGAGGAAAGGTTGAGGCCTGCTAGTTTAACTGCAGTAGAAAGCCAGATCTTAAAACAAATTTTGAAATAGTACAAGATAATGAAGGATACAATAACAATAAATTGTGGAGTTTGCAAAGAGGAATTTTGTCAGACTTTGTTCTTTCTTCTTTTGAAAGTCAAATGAAGACTTAGAGCTCATCCCTTTGGACTTCAGAGAAGCAGCTGCCATCAAAGGGGGACTGAAGATGCTTCTGCTAAAAGACAAGACACTGAAACAAAGTAGAAAGGAACTGGCTATAAAGGAGGCAACAGAAAACATTGTTGAGAGAGGCAGGATGAGCCTGAAGAGGAATCAGTACCACAGGTCCATAAGGGTCTGCCATCAAGTTTCATATTTTGTGTCTCTGGCACAAGAAGAGAAGTTTGTGCTTGCTGCCTACAATTAAGAGCTGGATTAATTTCAAGAGACATGAAAGAGCACAGCACTGGTAAAGCAGCCTGCTTCAGCAAGGGCTGAATGGCTGGGTAGTTCAGGCTGCAAAAACACAACAGAGGAAACCTCGTTCCTGTCTAGAACAGACCAGAGAACAGGCACAAGAAAGAAAACAGTTATTTCAGCCGCCAAGAGCAGCAGTGGCCACGCTGGTTGGGGTATGCCTCGTGTGCATCAGCAGCCCTTCCACCACTGGGACAGCAGGGCAAGAAGCCAAACTCATTTCCAGATCAAGAGGGATTTATTTGTGAAGAGCAGCAGACAGGGCAGGGTAGCAGGTACAGTTACACAAAGACACCCACACCAGCAAAGTCATCCCATTCCCTAGAAACACACTACTCCTCTCTCCCTGCCTGCTTCTCTCCACCTTCATCTGGGCAAAGTTTCACTTCAGGCTGTGCCAAACTGCTTGTATGGCCACAGGACCTGCAGCACCACCAGGAAGAGCTGGGAGCTGGCAGAGGTGCTCTGGTGTTGCCAGGACAGACCCCTTGGTGACAGCAGGTGCTCCAGGAACAGCAGCTCATAAGTAATTCAGGAGCATTTCTGGCAGCTTTAGTCATCACCCTTGTCCTGACATATTCTAGGCTGTCTAGCCAAGTTAATGACACAGACATTGCTTCACAGTGGTCAAATCTCTTGGCTCATAAAATAGTAGCTGGAAAGTTGGAGTTTCCTGCCTTTCATAAAAGCCAGGAGCCCTTCACTCCTCAGCTCATTCATGGAAGATAAAAATCTCTTGGCACAAACTCTTGCCTCACTTGTAGGGTAATTACATTGTTCAGGCTCTGCAGAGCACTTAATACATCCCTCCCTGTTATTCTCCAGCAAAGATTGTGACTGATGTGGCTGATTATCAGCCAGGCACCTTCAGTTAAGGTGTAGAGGAGGTTCTTCACCAGTATGTTCCTTTTCTCTCCCATGTCCACAACCAGCTACATGGTGTAGGATTGCACAGACCCAGCCTGCCATTCTACCCCTTCCATCTCTGACCCGTCTCATCCACCACTGCAGACATGTCCAGAGTCTTGCAGCACTGAACAAGTCAGAAACTTATTCAGCAAGGTGGGAACAGCAACAGGACCCAGAGGTGTCATGGCTGGGTGCAGGAGGTGGAAACAAATACACACCAGGGAAATGCTCCCAGAACCACCATGTGCCTGCAAGCACTAAAAGTGCCTGGGCCTTCTTGTTTTCCTTAGGGACTACACACAACAATGGTGAGAGCCAGCCAGCATCAGGTGTGTCCTTCTGTTCTGCAAGATAATGGCACCACTCCACTGAAGTCAGTAAAGTTCAAAGAAATTAAGAAGCACAATTTTAATTAAAATTATAGACTAATGAACTAGGTTCCCAAGGGACATGGGAAAATACCCATTGCTGAGCCTTCACAGCTGGGCTAATTGCATAGCCAGGAAATTAACAATCTCTAGTTCAAAACAAATGTGGGAACAGTGCAGAGATCTCTGCATCTCCTTCAGAGACCAGACTTCACAACACACTTGCCCACCTAGTCCTCCCCTCATAGCTTGCTGTAGATATTTACCAGCTGTTCCTCATCACTATTTTATTAACATGGTTGTACAGATCACCCAGTCCTCATCCTAAAGCTGCATCCCCTTTGTAGCCAGGATCTTGTCCCTGTGAGCCTGCAGAGCTCATTTAAAGCTTCTGCTGCCTGCTAGTGGTGCAGTGCTTTGTGCCAGGCCAATAGTTAAAAAGCCTTTTACTATCATAATTTACCCTCACGTAGAAGTGTAGTCAGTCATGGCTGTGCCTTCGCAATTCAGAATTACAGAACCGAGCTAAAAAGCAGCCCTACAAAGGATGTTAATATTCAGAAAGGGGTTTGATCTAAGTGGGGCAACTCTATGTGTCCCCACATGGTCCTGCACCCATCCCAGCAGCACCACAGTGAGAGCAGGAGCACCAATCTCTTGGGTTTTTGCTGCACCAACACTAGTAATTTTAGAGGCTGAACATGATAATGCACTGCCAAATAATAACAATAATGAAAAATCAGCACCTCTGCTCTATTAGGCAGCTACAAGGACACTTGGTACTGCTCAACTAGTTTGTGGGGTTTTTTTTCAAGGTAGCAAAGAGCTCTTGCACTGCTCCTACAGCTCACAGTCCCCAGAGCTCAGCAACCTCTCAGCAAACCTGGTTAGCAATACTAACCAGGCACCACCACCATGCTCAGGAAGGAGAAATGAGCTTTCTCCAGCCTTTCCTGGTGCTGCCCACACCAGGTCTCTTCAGTTGGTACAGGACATAAATGGAGAGGCTGCATTCTGTTTATGAAGCTGATTATCCGCAGAGTCTGAACAGCAGGACATTGTGCTGTAGCAGTGGGGCAGCTCACTGGAGGAAGCTCTGGTTACCAGCTGTGTGGACCTGTAGGACTTGACCCTCAGTTTTTCTATGCCTTCAAGCCCTTTAATTCAAGCATCAGTCCCAAGCTGTGCCCCCCAGAGCCCCCTACATCTGCCAGAGCTGGCTGTGCCTGTGATAGGAGACATAGCTTCAGCTCTCCCAGGCAAAAGAATGAAGTCACACTGAAATACATAGATTAATTCTGTTCCTAATCTATAAACCCAGCAATCTGGGACAAGTTTTCTACCTCCTGAGTCCTATCCCTTGGTGATGTTCCAGTTCCTGCTGGTTAACAGTTTCCATCCCTCATGGTCACAGTGAAACTGCCAAACAGCTGGGGAAACAAATTCTGAAAAGGATGCAGCAGTGATCAGAAGAACACAAGCTTCCACTGTGATACAACCAGTGCTGATAAAGTGCTAGCTGCACAGCCAGACACATAGCAGAGCAGACACACCCCTGTCCCATCCATTACTGCAGAGGAGCACCCACCCCTTAAGAGGAGTCCTCAGATGCAAAGGCAGACAGAAGTTCAAGAATGCCCAAAGGCTTCCACAGGGAAAAAAAAAAAAAAAAGAGCACAAGGAAACACAGCAGATATCACCTCTCTGCACTTCTGTAATATACTTGTTGCAGCCTGTCATGAATCAGGGAATGGAGGGTCCCACCTGCTCCATCTGCGGCTCCCTGGGGATAGGAGGAAGGGAAGATGAGCATTATTGCAGCAACAGCCAGAAATCAAAGCAAGCTGGCCTCCTGCTCCCTAAACAGGCCTGAACCTTTCTCACAGAATGCTATGACAGGGGGAAACTGGAAATTACAATTTGTTTCTAAATCCATGCTGATCTTCCTTGCACTTGGAGCAGCAATTACGTAAATGCTTCTTGGAAGAGAAACATGCTGTTCTTTCAGGAGCCAGTAGGCAGATGCACGTGCAGCATTTGGGGCAGAGCAAGGGTTTGTCTTGGGTAATCATCTTCCCCTGCATGCACCATAACATTTCTCTGTTCTGCTGCCCATTAATTCCTTGCATCACTTGCCTTGCACTCAGCAGGAATGACCTTGACAGAGACCTCTGGAAACATCTGGGTACCAAACTAATATGTGTTTGTTCTTTTACCAAAAAGAACAATCTTGAAAAATAATAAACCCCCGTTGTAACAGAGAAGTTCAGTTTTATATTCATGTCTCCTCTAGTAACTCTTCACAGAATTGCATATTTCAAAACATCTTTGTTCTTCTATTTCCCTTCTTGTGTGCCTACTCCAACAGTAGTTATTGCAATGCCAGCTGAATTAACATCCAAATATCTGTATGGTGTCAAACTACCACATCTCCTGGAGAACCAGAAAGATATTCAAATAGGTGATTTTGTCAAGTGACATATTTCTTCTGTGAGAAATTCTTGGTGTGGAAAGTTATTAAAAACGGTTTTCATATGTAAATCCACATTAATAAATTCAAGTCCTAGCCCCAATTCTCCTTTTAATTTTTGTCTGAAGCAGCAATTCCTTGGCATAATCAGTGTGACTTGATTCTGGTCTGTAGTACACATGAGAACAGGTAGAGAAACAGCTTTCACGTCGAATCATCAAAAGATTCCTGATTTAATTCCTACCAGAAACACAAAAATGAGGACATCACGAGTGCATTCAATAGCTTTTCTATTAGCTGACTTTAAAAAACACAACAGGATCATATTGGTTCACAGGGGGACAAATATTAAAAGTAGCACCTAGAAAATACACCTTAATAAGTACAATAATGCTTGAAACATGACTCAGTGTCCCAGACAGTAAGAAAACAAAACAAAATCAAAAACCCAAAACAACCGCACAGCCACTAAAGCCAACAGGAACTGAGGGTTCATCACCTCTGAAGATGAATGCTTTTAGAGACCACCTAGTGGGTATATGAAGCCAGCTGGGGACCCAGGTCAGGAGATTGTACAGTCTCAAAACAGACAAATTTGAGTCAAGACCTTGCATCACCCCATAGTCAGCCTAAATTAGTCTTTTTTTTCACACCAAAACATTTCCCCCATCCAGCCATAGCTCTCTGGGGCCCACAGCAGCAGCGCAGATTGTACACCTGCATTCCTACAGCACTACCATTTGTTGCCTGTCTGCTTCCCACTTCAGACCCCTTTTCATCTGATTTTCAGGTTAGAGGGGATTCTTCTAAAGTCACACCATCTGTGAACAACAGTGTCCTTTAGTGCAAATCCATGAGTATCACATCTCTTCTCTAGAAGCAAAGAATTGGAGACAGCACTTCCAACAAAATGTCCTTGTACAAGACCATCAGCATTCCTGCTCCTGGCCCTTGGCCTGACCATGTCTTAAAATTGTTTTCCAGATGACACACATTTGCAGGACTGCTGTACTTTGTAGATAAAAAAGGTTTACTCAGTTGTTCTGAGCACAGAAAGTAGCTGCATAATTATCTTTCAGAAATCTTCTGACATGGCTTTCTCATGGAAAATGTCTTTACATAATCCACAGTAAGGACTTTTTCTGGCTTGCCTAAGCTATAGCCTATAGTATACCCCTGTGGTTGAACGATAAGGTCAGCAAAAATTCACGTATACAAAAGTATATTAATCTTACTCATATTGAAATGTTTGCTGCTGTACCTGCAGGTACCAAAACACAGAGGAACAATGCACTGAGGTGTTTTAAAGAAAGAATGTTCATAAAAATAAGCCTTTCCTGGAGTCAGAAGTGTTGTCCAGGATTAACTTTGAACAGAATACACAAGATAAGGCTTTCTTCTGGACTGCTTGTCAATTAGCTTTATTTTTGCCTGCCTGCAGCCATACAGCTGTGCTGCCTGCAGAACACTCAGCAATGCCCTGGGCAAGCAGCAATTGCTGTGCTGGTGGAAGGACAGATCTCACTGGTCATCAATGCCTGTGGCCATGCAGCAGGTCAGGACAGCTGTTGGCTTATGGGCTGCTGTCCCCAGCTGCCCAGCAGGACAGGGCTGCCCCCATCAGCCAGGGCAGCAGGCTGGTGTCAGGATATTTTGAGCCTGGCACCATGAATGGAGGTAATAACTGGTATCATCACGCAGGAGCCAGAAGTAGGTAGAAAGAGAACCTTTGTGTGGGTGGTGAGAGAGAAAAGAGGCAGATTAAGGAGACAAGGATCAGAATCTGCAAATCACGCAAAACCAGTTCTGTGTCAAGCGGGGAATAATTAACTTACTCTTTTTTTTTTTTTCTAGACAAGCAGCACTGGTGTTGATTTAGAAACTTCTTTTCCAACACCAGGTGAAACTGGGCACCCTTCAGGATGTTTTGCCATGAATTTTCAGTGGGTTTAGTGCATAGTTTTGCCATTCACTGTATATTGATATGGTGCTGCAGAGGGATGGTAAATGCTGCCTCTGTTGCATATTCAAACCTGCTGGCAAAGACAGAGGACCCTGGAGAGGATCAGTGCCTGGGGACATGGTTCAGGACAGTTTTAGTGACATACCCCAGACCCAATGACATCCAGGGGAGTTCTGTGAGTTTAAGAATGTAAGAGAGTTATTCTCGAGAAAATTTTTAACACAAAGATTTAGTGGAATTCCTGTTACCTTATTCATTCCTTGGATTTTTTTTTCCACACAAGGCTTTTGTACTATTATATCTGTACAACTTTGTGGTGGGATCCAGGAACCAGACATGAGGGAAGGAAATATCAAGAGCAAATCCCTGCCGTAGCAAAGCACAAACTAAAACCAACCTGTTGGCAGACAAGCTCCACTTTCATGGATCAATATAGGCCTGTTATTTCTGCATCACTGCCTAGGGCTCTTTCTTGTTAGGATGAGGCACTTTCAAAAGCCGCAGTTACACCCCACAAGAAAGTTGTCAGTACAGGCTGTGTTACAAACCATACCTGCTCTTTATGGGCTTGGCCACCACCAGGCCATGACCAGGCTGCATCAACCTGTGTTCTTGCAGGCTACAGCACCAAGTGTAGTTAGTTCTGTTCATCAAGTTGTAAAGTAAAATCTCAGTTAAGAACCAGGAGTCCCAAACTTATACTTTCTAAACACAGTACACACTGCCAGCATCAGACCTGAACACACACCACTTGGCTGCTGGGAGCAGACCCATCCTGCCCAGGCACTGTGCCTGTGCCCACACCACCACGACAGGAAAGCAGCAGATGTTTGCTCTTTGTACCTGCAACACAAGAATCCCAGTTTCTGCAGTGCTTATTTTCAGGACATGTGGGAAGTAGAAAAGTGTCCCAGGCATAAATAGACACAAAAGGGATCAGAGGACTTGACTACCTGAACCTCTGCAGAAGTAAACTGAAAAAAAAAAAAAATGCAGGAGCATTTCCATTTTGCTCTGCATGCTAACAGTGGAAGTGGAAAGACTCATTGAATGTTCTTACACATCAGAAAGGACAAAATCATCCCATGTTTAGAAAAGCCAAAGTCACTCAGAGCTGTTTTGAGAAAGAAATTGCTCCAACTCAGGGAAGGGGGGGGAAGGAAAGACACAAGCAGCCATTATTCTGTCTGCACAGGACTTATTTAATAATTCAGTGTCTGCAAACCATAACTTGAATTTTTTCCCCTGTCATACAGCATGCCAGACCACAGCTGCATAAAATAGAGAAAACCTGTTATAAGTGACCAGACTCATTGGAAAACTGTGGAAATATTGCCTCAGGCTGCAGGGCCCTTTCCTGTGGAAAGAATATTTTGCAATTGTCTGTTCCTTGCTGACAACCAGCACTCCTACTTTCTGGGTTTCATCAAAAAGGCTTACGTATAGGGTGTTCAAAACTCTAAATGCAAATAGAGAGAATTTTCTTGCTCATTATTCTGATTTATTCATCTCCCCCCCCTTCTCTCCTACTTCACACGTCAGACACTGAAGAAAATGAAAACTCAAAAGCATGGAAATAATGAATGTGCAGAAATAGGATGCCATATGTCACAGAGGCACCATCACTGGATTCTCCATGTAACAGGGACATTTTTCACTAGCATATGTAAGATGATGCTAGAGGAATGCTTTAGAACAATTTTGTCACTGTTACATCAATACTTATTATTATTCTTTAAGCAAAGCAGCACTCTGTATAAGCCATTATTTTTCTCAATACCTTGTAAGACATCAAGTAAACGAGCAGGTATCCGTGACTGAATATCAGAGCTGCAAAATCTTGCAAAAACCTGTGAAGTTTAAGCCTCCATGCAGGGCTCCACTGAGCCCTCCCTCCCTCCCCAGGCTGCTCCCTTCAGGGCTGTAACCCAGCACCCCTCTGGTGAAACTGCCCCTCTCCTGCCCTGCAGCCCCATCTGTACTGAACTGCCACCCCACAGGGTTCTGCTCTGCTCCTGAGCTGATCTTTGTCAGCACACATCACTTCTGAGTGGGAAGGAGTCAAGACTTTTGAGGTGCCAGCAAGTGTGCTGAGGAGCTCATGGTGGTACATGGCACACGATTGCCTTATGGTGCAGAATTCCCCTGCATCTTGACTGCAGTAAAAATAGGAATGCAGTGGGGAAACTATGTCTAAGTCACACAGCATGGAAGATGTAAGCACCAATGGTTTTTGTGAGGAGGTTCCTGGCAGCAGAATACAGTTGTCAATATAGGAAAATTTTGGCCTCAGAACTGAAGTTTTGGGGCATGACCAAAGAGAAGAAAACTACCAAAGATTTTAAAGGGCAGCATTATTTCCAGAGCATATCCTAGCCACTGTTTTCATGTGCTTTGTTTGTCAGATCAGAGCAGGATTAAAGCAGCAGAGTGGGAAAAAGCAGCAGGGGACCGGAGCTAATGAGGGTCTGATTAACTGAGCTGGCAGGTGATGGCTAACCTGGAAGAAACAGAGCACTTTGAAGTGTGAGAGGGGTAGCAAAGCCAAAACAGTGTCGGGAAACATGGGGGTCTTCCCCAGGGCAGGAAAAAGAGCAAAACCAGAAATTGTGCAGAAGGTAACACCCATGACATTTCGTGGTGGTTGCACAACAATCCACCCACTACAATATATCCTTGAGAAATTATTATGCTGCCACTGGGGACAGGCTCTCCCACCTGTAGGACAGCATCTACAGCAATTCAGGGAGGCAAAGGTGAGAACATATTTGATAGTTACTTATGTCAGCAATATCTGAGTAGTTTCTGTTTTCACAAGGCTATTGCTATATAGTGTAGATTTGCAGATTTCTTCAATTTGTTCAACGCCACTTATTATGAACCCCAGTTCTGTCCTCCAACCTGGCATGCTCCACACTGTCTCCCTTCAGCCAGACTTCTGATAGAGCCTCAGTGGAGACCCAGACCTGGGGCAGTGCTCCCCATCACTGGTACATAGTGGTGCTTCACACCTGGGCAAGAGCATTTGAAACATCTCAAAGCTTTCAAACACTTCAGAAAAAAACTGCTTTATACCCCTCATCAGAAATTGAAGCACAAGTCCACACAGAGCAGAGAAATCACAGGGAACACCTAGAGATCTGGATTGAGAGGGTTAAAAAAAGGGAACACTCACAGGTGTGGGCTGCTAAAGGGGACAGCTCCTGCCTCAGTTCAGGAGCTGCCAGGACCAGCCTGGCTGTTACCCAGCACTAAACCATATCACAACCCAGGCCTCTTCCAACAGCTCCTCACTTACTCCCTCTCAGCAAACATCCACCCACAGACCTGCCCATATCCAGCTAATTCACAGGTCACAGGCAGCCCATGCCCAGGCCAGCTCCAGCACAGAGCTGGGCTCCTGATGTCCTGCTTCCCAGGACAAAAGGAAAACTTCCTGCTTTCTCAGGCAAGGCAGACTCTCATCAAAGCAATAGGAGCAGGGGAGATTCAGAGTAACACAGACATGAGAAAACCCCTTACACAGCAGAATCTCAGGCAGCTCCAGACCACAGGGGCAGTTTGCAGCACCACCAGCAACCAAGCAGCCCTGTGCTGCACAGCCCAGGGAAAGCTGAACCCAAATACAGAGAAAAAACAGACTTGCTGGTAGCACAAGAAAATCCTCACAGCCACTTCCAGCTCATGGGGGAGGGAGCCTTGCAAAGCTGCACAGCCCAGGGCCAGATGGAGAGGTGGAGCAGTGGGAAGTGACAGTTAATCAGTAAATAACACCGGGATTTTTGGCCATGCAAATGAATGAGAGCACGGAAAGAAGTGAGGCTGTGCCACTGATGCTGGGGCAGAACCAGAAGTCTTCCAAATCCAAGAGAAGGAAGCAGTTTTAATTACTTTTCTCTAAAACAAGATGCAGGAAAAGACATAGGCTGCTGGGAATAAACACTTAAGCAAGGAAATAATCACATTGGAGGCAAAAGGAAAACTCAGTAGTTCAATACGTTAGACCAGGAGAGGCCAGACAGCAACTGTCCTGGAGAACAAAAAAGCTGGTGCATTGAATCACAAGTCTGACAGGAAAGACTTCCAGCAGAGCCACAAACTCACATCACTTCAGAGGCCTGGGAGAACAGGATTTCAGGGCAAATGTGTGGATTCAGCTTGAAAGTCGAGGTTATGGTGGATAAGTGTCTTCCAACAAAAAGTTTGCATTATCTTGAAATTTTGAGGATTTGAGACTATGTGGCTGTGGATTAGGGTTTTGTTTTCCACCTTGTTAACCCCTCTGCTCCCCCAACAGATGTGGAGGCAGCCCCCAGTGCAAACCATCTCCAGAGCCATGGCTTGGTTCAGGAGACCTGGAGGAAGGAGATAACACTCACAGCACAGAACAGAGTCAAATCCAGCCCCAGAGAGGGAGAAGGGAAGATACTTCCTAGAGAGATATACTTATTTCAGAGCTTCTTACAGCATCTGAGGACAAACCAAAATCTGCTGAAGCAGAAAGAAAGACTGGAATTAAATGCCTTCTACCACCCTCCAGAACACAACAAGAAGAGATTAATCAAATAGCAAGGTCTAAAACTAACCTGTTTGTGCAAGAGATCTGTATTTACACTGTCCAAAGGGCAACCTTACTCAGATTACAGCAAAACACTGATTTAGGAGTCAGAAACTTTTTGCCACATTTCCACTACAAAAAGATGGAGCAGTTCCACCTCCAGCTATTGCAGAGCCCTCTCTCTCATAGTACTTACAGCAGTGCATGGTGCTGCTGTCAATCCCACCATGTGGTCACACAGACAACTGCATTATCCGGATGAAATCCCACCAGTCTTAAACCTTCACATACAGAAAGACAGTTGAGAGCAGAAGTGATTATATAGTAATGGGGACCTGAGCAGCTGAGATTGAGAGCAGCTGAGATTGAGAGCAGCTGTCTAGGATGGTGTTGCCACAGGAACAAATTGATATCATCTGGCCACAATCAAAGTTTGGGCTGTGATACTTTTTTGTCTGAAATGAGGTGTCTATCCATCAGAACCATAGGTGTCTGCAGCAGCTTCAATGCAGGAAAAGCACAGTCCAAGTCCTGCTGTTTATGAAGGTGATTGTATCATCTGGTTGCTTGAGATAATAAGCGATCAGATTTGAGGATCCATGAATTTCCTCATAACCTATTTTCTGTGATCCGAGAGGGTGTTTTTGCCTTCCCATTCAGAGCTGGCTAATTCAGAGAACACCTGCTAAGAGACTAAAGCAACCTCCACATCCACAAAGGCACTTGTGCAGGCTCCTGGACTGGAAAAAGGCTGTCATGCAAAAATGGTGCAGAAAGTCCTGAGCAGCACCTGGCAGGTGCCAGGTACGTAGGAAGGGAGAACTCCTTCCTTCCTATGGTTTCTGCACATGGAAAGCATAAAAACCCCATGCTCAGCGTGAGTCATTTATTACTAGTGCTGCAAAGCCCTAGACAAAGCAGATGGAATCAGCTGGCAGTGGGCAAGGCGACCAAACATCTGCTTGTACCCATGTGGTGTACGAAAACAGTGCTGTAATATCCTAATGGCATGAAATTAGAGCAAAACCACATGGAGAACAGTTAAACGGTGTTTTTATCTTGTGGAGAAATTAAAACATATCCATGGGTCTTGTGTACAGGAGGAATCAGTCACTAGCAATTAAGGGAAAAAAATATTAATTACAGAGACATTTTGGTTTTCATTTTTAGATTGCAGGTTTAATTGAGAGATAAGTTTTGACCTTCTGTGCCCTCTGCATCTCGCTGTGCCTGTTGGATCTGAGAATGAGCCTGATGCTTTATTTTACACTCACACAAAGTCATGGCCAAGGCAAACTTGGACTTCGGGGTGCTGCTGTCACTGGGCTGAACCAGATGGTCAGGAAGGGAGAAGGTTCCCTGGTGGGATCTTAGCATTGCCCAAACTAGCCCACTTCTCCTCCCTGCCCGGGCAGACCCAGGGACTGCCTTCCTCATGGTTGTTTTGATATGATCAGGCTATGTATTATTTTTATTCTACCAAACTAGAGCTTGTTCCTCAAAGCTGTTACAAGGGTGGCTGTGATCAAACGTGGCTGAGAATGCTGCTGGTGGAAACAGTGAGCAGTTTGCATGACCCAGGGATGGTGTAGACTGGGGAGAGGATGAAGAAGGTCCCGTAGCACCTCCTGTGGTCTATTGTTCAGGACTTCAAAGAGCCCAGGGATCTGTAGCCACTGGTAATGGCTGTTGTCTTCAGGCAACAGTAATTATGAACTGAAGGAGACTCAGAGACAGTGACTGTAAAAGGCCAATAAAGCTACACCTTTTCTGCTTCATTTACTTGATTGCCCCTGTTTTCATTATATCCACCCCTCTAGGATGTGGCTTTTAATCCTCCAAGCTGATCTATCCCTATGAATATTCACACTTACTGCAGCTGCCTGAATATCTTGAAGCTGCTATCAATCATGCATTAATCTTACATGCAGGTCCTAGGGCTTCATCTAAAATGCAACTGCAAAATATGCAAAATGTAAAGAACTGGGAGAAGAAAATGCTCAAGTCAGTAAAAGATGATTTACAGTTTGCCAGTTCAGCTTCATATTAATTTTGCTGTGCTGAATTTCAGAGAAGTAACTCATCAGGCAGCATTTTTTGAAAGTCCCCATATTACTTATGCAAGAACCTATAAATTTCACGTGTATGTTGAGCAAAGGGGTGTGGAAGCAGTGGCAGTGAGTTGGACCAGTGGTGCATCTTCCCAGTGTGTGCCAAGGAGAGGATAAATGTCCAAGGGAGCTTGCAAGGATGAGTCCTGCATGTCCTCCCCACATCTGCTGACATTTTATCCAGGGACTTCCTTGAATAAGGAAGGATTGTATTTGAATTAGTGACCAACAGGTATTTTCTTCCATTAATCCAATGAATCGTTTTTTGAATCCTTGTAAAATTTTACTAGTCTCTATGCCATGCAGCAGAGAGTTTCACAGCTTAGCTAAGAATTTTCTAAACAAGTTTTTCCTCATTTGTTGTGGTGAACAGGCTTCTGTTTCACCTGGCGAAATTTCACCTGGTGCCCCATTGCCTCATTTGACAAGAGGCAGAGGATAAGCATTCCCTATTTGTCACAGCACGCAGGATTTAGTAGACTTCTATAATTTTCTGCCAGATAATTGATTTCTGCAGTCTGTAGAACTGTCCATCCCTCGTGGGGGAGTCGTTCAAACCCCAGATCCCATTTGCGGTGTGTGGCTGTGCCAAGCCCCTGGCAAACCACTGAGTGTAGGGAATGACGGTGAATATCTCCAGGGCGGCTGGTGACACGCAGCTGCAGGAACTTGCTGATGGCACTCCCAGGCTGCCTCAGCAGAGCGCTCCTCCGTCTGCACGCACCGCCCGAGCCAGCTCCCGTCCCTTCCGTGTGCTGGGCCAGCTCCAGCCCTTGTGTGCCCTGAGCTGCTCCTGGAACTGGCAGTGCAGCAACAGCGTCCCTGAGCAAGACAGGGGCTGGCCGTGGGCACAGCGAGCTGCCCTGCGTTCAGGGCAAGCCGAGAACCAGAGGGTGTTTCCTGGAGCAGGGACATCACTCATCACTATTTTACACATCACTGTGTTCATATTTCTTCTACAATGAAATGTCATAAGAGGGGCAAGAAGGCTTTTGTCATCAGCTGATGGGGAGAAACAATAGCTCTGCTCACGCTGTCACCACCCCGCAGAGGCTGAATCACCGTCACAAGGCAAATTAGCTTCTCGCCTGTTGCTCAGCTCCTTCATCACGGTGACTCATTCAGGAACAAGGACGAGAGTGAAAGCCGGATGCTACAACCTCCTCTCCCTCTACCAAACCGTGAACCAAATAGTAATCTGTGGCTAGGATCGTCTCGGGGCAGAGCTGGCGAGGACAGTCCGGGAGGCAGCGGCGGGGCTCGGGGCCCGGCGGCAGAGCTGGCACAGGGACGGGCAGCGCAGGCAGCCCTGCCCCGGCTCCAGACACGCAGCCGATCTGCTGATTCTGCAACCTCTCGGGGGTTGGCTTCCTCCTTGCTAAATCCATCGGACCATACAGTGCATTGAAGCTGGTCTTCCCTTGCCCAGCAAAGGTTGCCCATAAGCATTTCCTCTGCATTCCTTTGGTGACGAAATGGGGATTTTTTGGTTTCCTATACACGGGACCAGCAGAGCACCCACAGCTTTGCAGGTAGCCTGGAGG
The DNA here is from genome assembly GCF_001604755.1 of Lepidothrix coronata. NCBI lineage: Eukaryota > Metazoa > Chordata > Aves > Passeriformes > Pipridae > Lepidothrix > Lepidothrix coronata. The sequence goes on along the minus strand of NW_016690209.1, from coordinate 6,473,115 downwards.
GATGCTCCTCTCCACAGACTGCTTCCAATAGATTTATAGGTGTCCACAAGGAGAAATGACCCCTGTCCTGTCACAGCTCTCGTAGCTCATTCTGGAGGACAGACGGGTCCGTGAGTTTCTGACCACAGGCTGAAGGATTTCCTGAAGGGATGCAAGCCCCGTGTGTACCCCCAGATTGTGGGCACCCAGGCTGGACCCCGAGCTCAGCCTTGCACGTCACCCCTGGGGCACATCCACCCACCCACAGAGCCGGAGAGGCAGCATCTCACCTGTCGCGTGATGCCTTGTAAAATGAGTGCTGATGATTTCAAGTTAAGGAAGCTCAAAACAGCCTGACGGGGGAAACATGTCTCCAGAAAAAGGGTACCATATGTGCCTGCCAAGCAGGGCTGCTCTCGCTGCTGCAGTGAGGCTTCTCTCGTTACTCATCGGCAGTGAAACGCGCTGCCAGGCTGGTGGCGAAGAGACGTGTTACCAAGATTAGACACAAATTGCATTTTACAGGAGGGCTAAAACTAGTCTGAGTGTAATGAATTTTACAGCATGCTGCCTTTTGGAGCATGCTAGAGGGCAATTCCTCCTTCCTCTGGCTTTGCCATTACCACGGGGGCCCAGAGATAGAGTTGCTGCAGGGGCTGTGTGAGCACCTGGTCACCCTGAGGGGTCAGGTGAGCAAGAACATCTCTTGCAACAAGGTGAGGAGAGTCCTTGCTGCCCTGTGTTGAGGGGCAGCAGCACCTCTGCTCCCTGCCACCCCAGTGACACTCTGCCAGAAAAACCCTGAAAACCAGCCCCTGGGTTGGTCTTCGCTCACTGAGTGGACTGCTCTGGCAGAAAGATTCCTGCTGGCTTAACTTCTCATATGTGTGTTTCTCCTGTGTTGCCTCTTGCCTCCCTGGTCCCCACAGCCACTCTTCCCACGGGTTTCCTCACCTCCATCCCCACCCACACCACAGCTCTGCAGTATGTGCCTTGTGGAGGCTCCCAGGAGCACAGCACAGCCAGCAAACAGCCTTTCCTGACACATGGAGTTCAAGGAGGAGGCAACAGGGGCCACAAGCTGCTATGGGATAATTAATTGTTGAGGCAAGAATTATCTCATTATTAACAAAAAAGTTCAGACAATTAAGCTATAAGACACATTGGAGATACTAGCAGTGATTACAATTGTCAGTGCCAGGCCAGCTGGTGCAGGACTCGACTGCCACAGCCAGGACACCCCATGGGTGCAAGGGTAGGGAGGAGCATCCCCAACTGGCCCAGCTGTTCCCCCCAGCAAAGCCCAGGAGCCAGCACAGGGGCTGTGACACAGACAGTGCTGTTGTGAGAGAAGGTGCTTCATCCATGAAGGCTAGCTGGGGAACCACAGAGGGTTTAGGAGCTTCCTGAACATCTAATAGGTGAGTGAATATGATGAGCTTCTCACCTGAGTCTATACAGCAGAGCTGTTGCTGCAGGGAAAAGCTCTATAGCAAAGACCCTGCCAGGTAAGCAAAGATTCCCACTGCAAGACAGCAGGTATCACAGGAAAAGCCCACAGCATGGTCCAGCTCATGTGCCAGCCTGCCATGAGCTGCAGAGCAGTCCTGTATCCTCTCAGAGCATCCTCTCAGAGTATTTTCTGAGGCACCCAGAGCAGGGAGAATCTCTCTGTGGCATTGCCAGCATCACTGCCAGGCTCAATCAGGCAATAGTGTCTTAGAGGCCACCTGCCCCAGCTCCCTTGGGAATTAATGGCACCCACATGTCCTGATGAATCACGAAGCCCAGCAGACATGGTTCTCCCTCAGTAATTGTCTTCCTTTTGTGCAGTGATGTCTGCTAATAGCACTGACAGCCTTCCCCTTGGGGAACCTCAGAGTGTCAGAGTTAGAAAATGGTGTTCATGTTCCTCCTGACCCTGGGCAGGCTTCAGCCAATTTTATCTTAATAAGTAATGGGATTGATTAGAGATATTATAAATCATCTGAAAAGGAAGAACAAATGGCAATGTTGCTATTATACCACAGGGTTATGTCGGCATTACAAACCGATGCTGAAGCTGGGGACACAGTGCTGGGGTCAGTGGGTTCCCAGGCACGACATCGGTGGTGTCCATTGCAGAGGTGCACCCTGAGACACTTGATATTGGTTTGGAATGTGTTACCAAAGCTATTCATTGACAGCATTTCCAAGTTACTTTTAGTACAAACAAAGTACAATGTGTTTTACATAAGAGGCGGCTCCCACAGTTTACAGTTGCTGCAAGGTTCTGTAAGCCTTGGAGAACTCAGGGGCATTATCAGCGCTTTTGAGGGCTGGGGACAGCCCTGGTGAAGGTGGCACAAGTGTGAGCAGGGAGCTCAAAAGAGCCTGAAATGTCCATTCCTGCTGGGCTCCAGGCTGGGGAGGAGCCCCACAGCAGCGTTATGGGCAGAGGAAAGACAGGAGTGTTACAAACAGAGGATGGGGGATGTCTGAGGTCCTGCACAGTCACTGCCTGTTGCAGAGCTGGAAGATGCTGCAAACACTGTGGGGCCCAGACACAGTGGTACCTGAGCAAACCACACGTGAGAGCCCGTCTGGAGCAGCTCTCTGTGGAAGCACCAGGATCCATTGCAGCCCTGAGACGCTTGGTGCTCAAACGTGTCTGACACGGATTAGAAGACTGGGGAGCAGAGAACACGTTTTATGGCAGTGCCTGTGCCTGGGGGTCTGAGCTCTGGGTCGCCACCTTGCACTGGGTTCTCCCCAAACACAGAACATGCAATAAAAGGAGCAGTTTATGTCTCACAGATAAGATGTTCCCTCTCCAAAGTGCTTTATGACTGTAGCCCAGTCAGGCTTCCCCTCACCTCACAGATGTTACAGGACCTCCAGGACAACACTGCATACCAAAAACTGCTGCTTCTGTCCCCAGCTGTGTTGGAACAATGCTTGCAGGGAGAGCTGAGGTCCTCTGCTGCGCTGACAGACACAAGGAAGGGTTCACCTACCTGGCACTTATCTGTGTCCCCCAGCTGTAACAGTCAATTTAATTAAAAACCCGCCTCTCCTTGCAAACCAGGCTCGTCAAGAACTCCTGCTGGCAGAGAGGAGCAAGTCTGGCAGGTCTCTGTGCTTCCCAGGAGAGACAAGCAGCTCTGCTTGGAGTAGCTCTGCTTGCCTCAGGGGCAGGAGAGGGAGCATGGCAGGCACCAAGTCTGGGCCCCCAGGGGCAGACCCCTCCATACGGGGATCCCTGGGAAGCCCAGCCTCCCCACCACCCACCTCTGGGGCCATTTTTCCCCAAAAAGACAAAAGATCTCCAGAATAATACTTGGGACTTTTACTTGCTCCCTCTGAGTCTGCTCAGGACACATACAAACTTCTCTCTACGAGCACAAGCTGCCAGCTGCCACCTAACCACTCTGACCAGAGAGCCTGGAGCTGCAAAGAGGGAAAAGCTACCAAACCTCCTGTGTGACTCACACCGAAACCATGCTGTCTGCATTTCCAGCCAGGCCTATAATCAGTCTGGAAAAGGGCTGATCCTGAAAGGGTGGGAGGGTGACAGATCTACTGGTCAGAGAGGGCACAGCCCAAGCTGGGTGACCCACAGCACGTCCCCAAGTGTGCTGACCCCCAGGCTGGGAGGAGCATCTCCAAGCAACCATGCCTGCATTTCCCCCTGGCTGCTCAGCAGAAGCTTCAGTAAGTGTTGCCACTGACAGCACTCACACCTCCTCCTAAATTAGGTCTTTTGAGGAATGTGATGTTTTAAAAATTCTGCCGTGGGGGTGCGGTGTGCTGGTGCAATTACAACTAAAGACACATCCACCACCTGGTTACCAGCTGGCTAAAATCCAGCTTGTTTGATCTCTTCACTTACAGAAACCCTCCAAAACAGTTGTGACTGAGCTAATAACAGCATTCCCAAAGCAAAATCCCCTGTCTGCCCGCTGCTCTCCACCGCAGTGCTACAGGAGCTCCCGCGAGCTCTCCAACCGCACACGGGATCAGAGCTGCCAGCTCAGCTCGAAGTGCTGCCGAGAGTGGAGCCTAAAGAGTGTCTCAGCCAAGCCCTAAAAAAAGCTCATCTGCTTTCATCCTCACTCTGGTCTAACAGACATCCACAGGGCCCTGGGTAATTCCTCGTGGATTCCCTTTCTCTCTGCTGTATCAAACCAGGATGAATCCTGTCAAAAAGCACGTTTCAAAGAACTCTGTGATCCTGGCAGTCCCACCTCCACTTACTGGTATCTGGATGGCTGGGAAAGAGGCAGCACTGGAGCAGTGCTTTCCAGGAGCAGGAGCTCAGCCTGGTAGGCATCCCCTGGAGATGCCAGGCTGTATCATGTGTCCTGCCTCCTCAGAGACCTGGCTATCAGGTGGGCTGGGAAACTCCATCCATTTCTGGGATGGTGTTAGCATGCCTGGATGGTTTTTTCTAAAGAATTACAGAAGAGGGGAAACAGCAGTCAGAAGATGCAGTCCTCCAGGCCCCAACATTTCCTTGGAATGGGAAAGAAAAATGCCCAGTGTTATTCTCAGACACCAGGACATCTGCCTGCTTCTGCCTCCCTGGTGTGACCCCCTGCACGTGTCAGGCCACACCACCGAGCCCAGCCCAGGGCCAACTACGGCCCTCTTTGATCACAAGAAGCAGCACTAGCAGTAAACCTGTCATCCCATGGATGGACAGAGCAGCAAAACAAACCCCCAGTGCTGCTGGGCACCCAGGGCCAGGTCAGCTCCTGGACATAGACCTTGGGGCAGTAGGAGAAGCTTTGGCACAGGCCTTTGGAGAGAATGGAGCTGGTGACCCTCAGTGCCATGTGGGACGTGTGGCACTCAGATGGATTGCACATCCTGGGAGGGCATCACACCCCAGACTAGCACGAGCCTTTCTGCTCAGCACAGCTCCAGAGTGGCCACATCTAGAGGAAATCCCCCAAAAAATCATGTTGCTATTGCTTTATGCTCCACTTTGAAGAACTTCTGAAGGATTTTGGCATGAGTTTCAATTATGGTACAGACCAGAGCACGGCTGCAGCGGGTCAGAAAGTCACAAACACATTTGTGCACAGAATCCTGCCACGATTGGGTAGCCAGGAGCGGAGATGTGTGGCCACAGTAGCCAGGGCCACAAAGAGCCTTTCATGGTGGCCCTGGGGCTCAGCCCTGTGGTGCGGTACCAGCCCGTGCATGGCCAACAGCACCAGTGTGGGGCTTGGCTGTGTCTGTGCTTTGTGCCAGCACTGAATTGTCTCTGGCGGATGTGTTGCCCCTTGTTCTCATCTGCCAGGGCTGAAAGGGGTTTTTCAGGGTTTGAGGATGATTGCTCACCTCCAGCCAGCACTCAGGACACCCAGCTGGGCCACAGCACCAACAGCAGGCAGCTGGAAGGACTCTGGGGGGTTCAGTTCAAGGCAGGCATTTTGGAGACACCCTGTCCTCCCACCCCCCACCCCCCATCCCTCCTGTGGCAGCCAGAGCAGGACACACACTCAGAGCAGGACACACACCCATGCCCATCCTACAGCAGGCTGCCCTGTAGCCTCCTCAAGCTGCCACAGTGTCCCTCATTGGCACCCCTGCCACATCCCTGTGTGCCCATCTCACCCCACAGCACCCCTGTTCTGTGCTGCCCCACCACACACCCTCCTACCCCTCTTGTCGGCACCACAGTCTCAGTCAGCTGAGTCCAAGAGGGAAACCTGCTTTTAGAAACAACTGGGGAAAATAAAAGCCTACCAACCTCTTGAGAGCCTGGGAACCACTTGCTGAATCCACCCCTCCAGAAATTCACCCCACTAAGCCCCTCACTCATTAGTGCTAGAGCATGGCTGGAAGTGCATTGATCTGGCCAGAATTAGCCCAAGGGATCTCTCAGGACCTGAGAAATAAAGGAAAGGTTCAGAAGGACTTGAGGGATGACAATGAGAAAGGGTTACATCCCTGGGGATGCTGCCCAGGCATCATTCCAAGCAGGGCTGGGCTGGGTTGTGCTGGGGTTTGGCCCCCTCTCTGCTGTGCAGAACCCAGCTTTTTTCCAGGTGAGCTGGTGGTGTTGCTGGTGGGAAGTGCTGCTCCACAGCAGGTGAGCTCCTTGTTGAGGGATTCAGTGCTAGAGAAAACTCATGAGTAACAACCCAGAGAGGCAGAGCTGTCCCACAGCATCGGCAAAGGGAGCACAAATCCCGGTCTCCATGGGGTGGAAGGTGATTCCCTCATCTGCAAAGGTCTCTGCCAAGCATAGCTAATTCCCACAGAGCAAGATGGTGTCCAGAGGAGCTTCAGGGAAAGTGCTGGAGATCCAGAGAAAAGCAGCTGCCTCCACTCCTGCTGATCCAGCAGCCTCTGCCGTGTGCCAGCACCCAGCCAGGGGCGCATCCCCGGCCACAGGGGACAGAGAGCACCTCTCGGCAGGGACAAGCTCGGCAGGGTCAAGAAGCAGAGGCAGGATGAGGGAGGTGGTGACCTCCTGGTGCCACTGGGACCATTCCCAAGCACAGCAGGTTGAGTGCAAGCAGTGTCAGGGCTGCCAGGAGCATCCCCATTGGAGCAGATCATCCCTTGCCCCTGAGTGCAGCTCTTTCCCTGAGCAGGATCATGGACGCAGACCACTGGAGAGAGGGGAACAGGCAGGGGTTGTAGGAGTGAATCCATCCCAGTGAGGCTGAATACCAGTATCCTCATCCCCACCCTGGGGATGGACAGCTGCGATGGGGCTGAAATGGAATCCTGGGCCATGGGCAAGGCAGGGAACCCCACTTGGGGCTGGCCAGGTCCTGGTGAATCATCAGGGAGTAAGATCTTTCTCTGGTTTTAAACTCATTGCAGATTCAGAGGTGACACATGAAGAATAACTCAAAGCTTCTGCTGAACCAATCTGTAGCTTTTCTGGTCTCTCCTTCAGACCAGTTATAGTTTCAGTCTCATGACAAGAAGTTTCAGTTTCACTGTGTGGTGGATTGGATCCTGCTAAACTTTCCCACAATACCTCCAAGATCCCTTGATAGGGGAAGCAGTGAATACTCACCCTGTGTTCATGGATACAACAGAAACCTGCTGCTTTTTGTGCTAGTAATGCCCAACCCTGGCTGGGCTGTCTGGGATGCACCGGTAGCATTCAGACTCCTAAGGCCTGACAAACTGGCTGGGAGTCTCTGTGACAACATGTTATCTCACAGGATTTATGGTCCATCCTGCTCCAGGCAAAGTCAGAAATACCACCGCAGTGATCACTCCGGATATTACTGCATTTTTATGCAACTGCTCTGACATTCACAGCAAAGGGAGAAATGGGGATGGGAACATTTACATTTTCACCCCCAGCTCCAGCAAGGAGCTTTCCAAGGATTTGGTGTGTGGGTATTAAGGGAGGGGGAAAACAGGCTCCTGTTACTTCCCAACATGCAATTCTGGCTGGAACATACAGTAACATTGTGCTCAAGGATGAATACCTGCACAAGACCAGGAGGGGGATTTTAAACTCATCGGACTAGACTCTTGGGAAAGGCAAGACCTCTCCTTGGTCTTGCCTGGCCCCATACGCTGATATGTTACCCCAGGGACCAGCACACTGAAGCTTGTCAGAAATGCAAAGGGAGGATGGGATGAAGCCCCTGCCGAGGACTGCACCTGTCTGGGGTGGCTGCAGTGAGGCTGTGCTTCCCAGGGCACACCCCTCAGCACCACAGATACAAACTGGTTTATGGTGGGATGATCCGCTTGCTGCACGGCTGTGGAACCAGGGCACCCCCATTATGGGAGAGCTCTGTCTCCCCAGGATTCATGTGGGAGGTGAGGACAGGTCTCCCAAGCTTTTCTGCTAAAGATGTCTCACATCACACAAATAATTGCACAACCTTATGCTAGGGAAGGGAGGAGAGAGGATGACTGGAGGAGGCTGCAGCCAGGTCCAGTCCCTCTTCCAGTTCCTTATGGTGGTAGAGCTCCAGGAAGACAGGACTCATATCTGATAGGGACAGATGCTGACAAAAAGGCATCTTCAAATAACCACAGACAAAACACTGTGTTAGCAAAAATTACTTTAAGATAGCAACATACATGTTAGCCAGACTCCTCATCCCTATGCTTCCCACAGACCACAGTGAGCTGCCTGCTGGCTATGGAAGCAGAGCAGCCTGCTTTGTGGTTTTCCAGGCAGTCCTGAAGTCCTGGAACCCTTTGAAGGCAGAACATGGTAGGCAACTACCTCCACCTCTCCCTCACTGGTTGCAGGGGAGCTGCAAGATGACATTGTGTGTCCCTCTCTGCCTGGTGGGGGGTGGAAGTCCCCGGGAACACAGGCCAAGCTGGCACCCCGTGTCTGCCATCACTGCCCTCAGGGCTGACAGGGGTGATGCTGAGCCTGCTCCAGGTAGTCAGTCCCTCTGGCTGACAGGGTGGCACGTGTGCTGCCCCGTCTGACTGCCCAAACTGGGGCATATTCACAGCATCCCTTCCACCCATCACCCAGTGAGGGTTGCGATGCTCAGGTGACAGGTGGTGATGAGCAGGGGTGGCACTGCCAGCACTGCCTGCCATCCCTGTGACAGGTGCACAGGCTGATCTTGGCCTTGGCGTCTCCTGCTTCGTGCACTCATGCAGTGAGGAGGAATTCACTCTTTGCTGCTCTAGTGGTACCAGGCCAGCACTTCATCTCACACAGCGAAGTACCAGCTTAACTGCAGCATCCCAAGGCTGCACAGCAAGCCCTATGTGGCTGTTGGGAAAGAGGGAAGAGAAACCAGTGCAGTGCTCCTGAGTGGTATCTCCCTGCGTAAGCATCATCAGATCTGTGAGTTAAGCTTATGATTCCCTTCTTGTTTTCTGGGAAGATACTTTCTTTTCAGAACCATAGTCCCCCAAGTGCCAGCAGCTGCACATACACTTTGCAGCAAGGCCCCTTGGCTTCAGTCCAGTCTCAGAATAGACAGGGATTTGACTTGTAGCTCAGCAACTGAGGCACTCATATGTTTAATTGAGGATCTATTTAATTGTTATATTTAATTCATCTGGAGAAGACACCCTGTGCTCAGCTGTTTAAAACTGCCTGAACAGGAGTGGTCCTTTCCTCTTTTCTGTTTTTGGAGCAGTCCTGGATCCAAACTACCAGCCCAGGGCTTCAAGTCCCAGCCAGATTCACAGGGCTGACACCCAGGAGGCAGCCTGGGCCAGACCTCTGCCATGATGTCGGAGCTGAGGCATGACCTTGGGACCAGCTGTCCCAAAGGTGTGTGAATTCCTGGCTCTGACATGATCTGTTTAACTGGGAATCCCTGCACTTCATCCAGATAATGTGGCAGTAAAGGGTCACAAAATGTTGATCTCAAACACAGCACTCATCACTAGGAGCAAAAAGTTCTGAAGTGGGTTTCCACATTAAGGCTCAGAACAAGATCTAACAGCTGTAGTTAAAATTACCCCATCTCTGCTGCCTCCCACCACCCAAGGAAAAGTTATTTTTAACTCCAGGTTGTCCAAGGGCTGCTGCACAGTAAGATCTGTTGCGTGGTTGCCAAGGGTCTTTGCCTGGCAAGAAATTTGGGAAGAGAGAGCCCTTCCTTCAACCAGCTGGGATCAGCCTAGAGCCCAAGGGTGGGCACCCTGCAAACTGACCCCTCCAGGCTCCCCAGCTCCTCCTGAGGGAGCAGAAGCTCCCACTGAGGCAGCTCTGGAAGTGTAGAGGACCAAGTGCCTGGTCAAGTCCTCTTTTGCTATGCTTTTGTTCTTTTCAGTTTTCAAATAAACTTGGGTTGAAGCTATTCCAGGAGCTGCAGTGGCACCGTGCAGGCAGGACCTCGAGTGCACCGAGTCAAAAGGACAGTCATGCAAAACCAGAGGGGATTAGCTTTTAATGCGCTTTACAGGGCAAACCCTGAAAGCGTGGGATTGCAAAGATCCCAGCAGAAAAACTAGCCAGCTTGCTGTCCTCCTGACAACAAATCTGCTACCAAACTCTCCCAGTGTCAGGCAAACTCACACAGAAACACTGGAAGAGCCGTGGATGCACAGGAGCACCCCATTGCTTCCCCATCATATGTGACCACGTGTTACCGTCACATCTCCTCCGGCCCTGGCACAGTGGCACAGCTCCAGAGCTCCCTGGGGGCACCTCATGCAAGAGTTCAGGAGCCTCCAGAAGAGATGCCGTGTGCATGTGAGCACAGTTATCCCTGCTCAGCTTTGTCTTTGGGAATGAATGTGGTACTGTTCAGTGCCTGCTACGCTTGCTCTCAGGGGTCTCTGAGCTAAACTGAGATAACCTGGCTGTGCACTCGGTTTTTTCCATGTCTAACTTCATTGATGTCTCTACTAAAACCCAGCAGTAAAACTGGGAGCTAGCGTGCCAAGTGGAATTACGTGATTTTTTTATGTTACTTAGCATTTTAGGGCTGAATTTTTAGACTACCAGAACTTTTCTTAAAGGCTTTTCTCTCTCTGCTGCATCATGTGCAGCAGACATTGTTATCCAGGTGTTTTGCTCTGCCTTGCAAGTAGTCCTTGTGCCTGCTGGGTCTCTTGTGGTTCATATTCTTGTTTTGCCTCAGAGAAAATTCCATGTATTGATAAAAAAGGCAATACAGCCTGCACCACAAGATGCAGCAACCACTGCTGAGACTCTGGAGAAAATCAGAAAGGTCTGGAAACTGTCAAGTCTCTCCCAGGGTTTTATTTGGGATCTGTCAGTGACCTGTTCTGTGCCTGCCCTGCTGAATCACCACCACAACCCTCCCCTCTTCAGAGCTCAGTTTCCCTTCCTGATCCCTTAGGAATAATCCATAATAATGCTCTGTAATCTGCAAGAGTCTGCTACAAATGCAGGTTTAAGAGCTGCGAATACGCAGAGTCCAGGGGTTGGGCATGTCTGTCACGAGAGGCAGGACACATCTGGTACTCCTGCAGAAGTCTTGTACTATCCAGCACACAGACATGCAAGACCCAAAACTGCAAATGAACCTCTGAATGCTGTGTAGGAGGAACAGGTGTGAACCTCACCGCTAAAGAACATGAGCTTTCACCTTAAATATATAAAAAAATAAAGAGAGGAAGGCTCTGAATTTTGTTACCATTCATGTATACATTTATTAAGCCAAAGGAGTTTGATCATGTCATTGTACGTTACTAGAGCATGTGAGATCTTTCCTTTTTAACTTCACTAACAATGGTTATTTAAATTACTTTTTATTTTTGCCTTTCAAGCTTAAAAAAATTTACTGTTTCAGCATTCTCCATGGAAGGCTCTTTGTTTGTTTTTTTTTCTTTTCTTTTCTTAAAGTACAAAACAAATATTTCTCAGACATGTAAACAACCATAATGGAAATGAAACTGCTTCTAAAGTTAACTTCACTGTTATGGACGTTCTGATAGATTTATGTCATGTTGGATGTATTTCAGCTCAGTGACTCCTTCAGTGGAAGTTATCATCACCTGCACTGCCCAGAGGCCCTGGTCAGGGTTAAGGCCCTTCTGTGCAAGGTGCTGTACAAATACTTCAGTGTAACTCTGAGGTCCCTGGTAGAAGGGCATTCACTCATGTGACTATAACCCTCTCTGCTTCCCCCTGCTCCACCGTGTTCCTCACAAATTACAGGAGCTTGAATGAAACTTCTCCAGGCTAACCCTGGAGCTGATATTCAGCTACTGTTGAAGAGAAATGTTACTGCAGGCCACTCCTGACACCTGCAGTCCTGTGTGTAAAGCTGCTCACACTCATGGGAATGCTCATATGAGTAAGAAACTCCTGTGGGGAAGGTCTACAGGATTGAGTCCCTGGATCACTGAACTCCTTTGCAAGAAAGCATGCAAGAAAAGCAGACTTGTTCCTTTTCTCTAATGTTTCATCAGTATAGTTCTAAGAGAGAAAGGGACGGGGTCAGTTGCTCAGTTTCAGCACCTTGAGCATTTTGAGTTCTGATCCTCAAATTAAAGTCTCTGCTATGCCTTGGGCTACTGTGACCAGGCCTGGAAAAGTCAGTTGGACATTCTTTGTCATGAGGAAGCAGTGGTTTGCCATTACAGCATGGAAGGACTCTGTTTTATGGTATGAAGGCTGCACCCTAGGCAGGAATTGTGAAGATTGTGTTTGGCCATCAGCAGAAATTACTCTGAAAACACTTCAGAGAAATTGCAGTTTAAATAATGATTATAACTTCATATTTGAGGTGAAAAAAGAAAGGATTATGTGAAATAAATAGCAAAGAATCATTGCCTCTGCACAAACGTAACATATTCCTGCCTATGAGGCATTTCCTGCAAATTATTGCCCTTTAGGTTATGTCTGATATTTAAATGAACCCTTTAGAGCTAAAATACAGTACTCTGAAATGAGGTTAGAAAAATTTAAAAAGGACTAATGGGAAGTGTGTACAAAGCTCTCTTTAAAACCAATTTCCCACCTGGGTAGCTTACGAGTGTGAGGCCTCAGTAGACATAGAGCCGATCTGCGATGGCAGCAGGCATGTGTGTCATGATCTGCATGCGCAGCCACCAGTAGTAATCCATGGGGTGGTAGCGGGTGTAGGGGGCGGTGGCAGTGAGGGCGTGGGCGACGCTCTCGATGACGGGCGAGGTGTCCCTGGAGCCGCTGTTGCAGTAGCTCTCCATCTTGCTGACCTGCTCATCAAAGTACTTCCTGCCGTAGTCCTTGCGCACGATCTCCGGGAGCTCGTCCCACATTTTGTCGGCGATGGCTTTGATCCGCTCGGGGCTGTACAGGTTGGTGCCAGCGATGAAGTTGCCGGGCTCCACGATGCTGACCATCACTCCCTGGGGCTGCATCTCGTACCGCAGGCAGTCGGAGAAGGCTTCCACGCCGAACTTGGTTATGCAGTACGGGGAGCGGGCAGGGCTGCCCATCCGACCCATCATGCTGCTGATGTTCACCACGCGACCTAGGCAGAGGCCAGGCAGAGCACAGCTGAGCTGTGGCACCTGACCCAGAGCAGACACCTGGCACACACCACCCAGTAGATTCCTGAACGCGCATCCCCCTCCTGCCCACTGCACAGCTGTGAGGGCTGCCTGGCAGACCTGCTCACGGCTCTACCTGAGCAGAGCTGTGCTGTGCAACAGCCTTCAGGCAGCAGAACAAGTCCAGTGCTCGTGCTCCTTGGCTCATTATACCTGAGGGAACACATGGTGACACACAAAGCTCAGTGCTGTGGGGAACACAGAGAGGACTGGACAGAGCCAGCACGGTGGGAAACAGGATTGCTCAGCAGCAATTTGGACTGAGCCCAGTCAAGAGGAAGTAGGAGCAAGGAAAGTCTCTGGCACCAAAACTGAGCTTGTTTATTTGCAAATCAAAGGCACAGAATCCAGCAGCCCGATGGTGGCTCACAGGAACAGATTGCTCCTGTACCACAAACAGGCAGAGCAGTTTAAGTCCACTGCACTCTTTTCTGTGTGACAGCTTATGGCTCCAGGCACAGAGCTGGGGCTTTCTCCTTTCTAGAAGCCATTCATTTTGGCTGAGGAGAATGCTGGTAGGAAGCTGTGGATGCTATAGTCTAGGCAGAGGTTGCAGTTCTCTGCACTTTTTGTCAGTGCTCATTGCTAAGTTGCGTTAGAAAGACAAATCTTGCCCACAGAAGTGGGTACTCTTCCATGTTGGAAGAAATGCTGCCCAGGCCACATCCAGCCCAGGTCTGCAGCAACATCCACAGCATTGTTAATGCCTGTGGATGCCTCGAGTGAAAAATATTCTCATTTAGTCGGGTAGTTTGCCCTAGTACAGGAAAGGTTTTGCTCCTTTATGAGACCCACGCAAGCTCCAGGTCTGTGTGCCTTTGCTGTACAAATCCCACCTCTCCTACATTACAGACTCCCAGAGCTAACAACTTCCCTGCAAGAAGCTTTTTATACTTCTGCTGCCCACCCTGCCAGCACTGGCACAGCTGTTTTTTCATATAGCAGGGAGGATTGCTCCTGGCATTTAGTACAGTTTATCACATTATGGTGAGCTGCAGCTTCTGAACAGGTAAAAGAAGGTATGATGGATTAGATCTTGTGTGGGATGTTGCAGGACAAGGTAGCAGAGATGGGAAAGAGAAATAACTGGTTTTCAGGCCTGCTGCCTTGCTGTGTAACTCAGAGAGGTCAGGCAGTCCCTGTGTATGCTGGGGGCCATGTTCTGTCTGTAAAGGTAGGGAGGTGGCCACTGGTGCAGAGAGCAGTGCAATAGACCCTTCGGCCTCCAACACAGCAAGATGTGGCTGGATGAGGGACCTGCTACAGGGAGAGCCAGTCAGGAGGGGATCACTCACCCTTTGACCTCCGGATGAGCGGGAGGAAAGCCTTGGTGGTTCTCACAGTGCCCCACAGGTTCACTTCAGCTACCTCCATGTAGGTGTCCATGCTGGTGAACTCAACTTCCCCGAATGTGGAAATCCCAGCATTGTTAACCAGCCCCCAGAGCCCTACAAGACAAAATCAAGCACCTCTGTGAGACTAATGAGAACAGGTTGGTAAAAGCTTTGCTAATAGATTATTGAACCACACAACAGAGATTTTCATTATGTCTTGTACTGATGGAAACCAGATAGAAGACAGTTCAGAGTACACTTCATTCTCCTGAGCAAATATAACCACAGCTGGGATCTGACTGTATCACCCAACACTGCAGCCACAAATACTGTGAACAAGGTTTCCTGGGAAGTTCTGAGCCAGCAAACAGAGAACCTCAGCCTAGTCTGAGCTGTTTCCTTGCCACTCTATATTTTTCCTTTGTGATTATTTAAAAGAAACAAAATAATAGTCTCTAAAGGCAAATAATAAGAATAGGAATGACCTTGTAAGAAACAAAAGAGTAATTCTTTCAAAGTAAAATCCCTTCTGTCACCGTAAGAACTAGAATGTCTGCACTGCTGGAAAGGAGCATGTAGGCATGGGTGGGCATGCATGCCATGGCCTATCCCGTTTATTCTGCTGCAGCCAAGATGGCAACAACTGAAGCTACCTACTCATTTGGCATTAAAAAGAAAGATCGAAAAGGAATTTTGAATAAAATCAACTCACTTCATAAAATATTCTAATTGTACAGGAAACATACTGAGAAAGGTCTAAGAAAGGCTTCTGTCTGCTGCCCTCAGAAGCAGCAACTTCATCCTGGCCTGGGCTTGAGAACATAGGGCTAGAAAACTTAACTTTTATAGAAGATCCACACATAAAAATTAAATATAAAGAAAGGCAAAAGAAATAGGTTTATGCAAAATCCAAAAGTAAACATTATTGGTTGTTCTGCTTTTAAACAACCTTGTGTTGAATGTGGATGTTCTTTAGGCGAAAAATGTACTTCATCAAAGGGGGGAAAGGTTTCAGAAATGTATGAGCAATGGGGATTTTTGCAGTACTGGAGCAGAATTTGTTGTCATCACCTCAGCAGAATGAAGTAGGCAGGCTAAGAAAGTCTGTTACAGCTACCCCCTGAACTCAAAATGTTTTTATCTGCAATGACATTAATGATTAGCTCAGTTGCTTAAAGAATAGTGCTAATAAAGCCAAGGCTGTGGGTTCAATCCCTGTATGGGTCATTCACTTAGGAGCTGGACTCGATGGTCCTTGTGGGTCCCTTCCAACTCAGAATATTCTGTGAACTCTGTAGTGATACTCAGCTGGCTTCATGGGAAATTCTTTGGAAAACCTCTCCATTTCCTTTGCCTTTTGAAAGAGTGGAGGAGACATTTCTATTGTTAATCCCCAATCCTTGGGCACTGGGCAGGTTTTACAACATAAAGGGAGTCACAATAAACTTTAGTTCACAGGAACAAAGCACTAATCCCAGAGCCTTGAATACCACTCTGGTTTCTGCTAATGTCCCCACAGGAGCTAGTGGAAAACAAAGCAGTTTCCTTTGTAGATGCTGTCTGAAGTGGGAAGCTGCTTTCTGATATAGCACAATATTCAAACAGGCCATTTGTTCTGCAAGGCTGCTCCTCAAAGCTCTGTGCTCTTCAGTCATGTGATCAGCTTTTGAAATATACCCTGACAATGTTCTTGGAGCCCAGGCGAGGGAGCTCCTGCCACCTCTGTGACCTCAGTGCCCATGCCATGCACTCACCTTTTTCTGGGTCCTGCAGGCTGCTGTTCACGTGCTCCACTGCTCGGTCCACTTCTTTGCTGTCACAGACATTGAGCTGGACCGTCCTCATCCGATCGCTCTTCATGTTGTCCAGTTCCTTGGAGCCACCCTCTCCCTTGTCCTAGAGGGGAAGAAAGTGCTGGTTTGAATCTGGCCAAAGAGCCTGCATAGAATATCAAATGCATGGCAATCATCAAATCAAGCCAAAGGCTGAGCAGGGCAGCCACAGAGTAATGAGGACAGTCCTGCAGCCCTAAGAGGAAGGGGAACAGACAGGGCTGGTTCTGCAGAACACCATTCCTCAAGCATCTCCGTCTGACCGTGAGCCTTCACCAAGTCAGCTGGTAGAAACTGCTTCAACCACCAAGCAGTCAGAGCTGGATCTGCCCCAGCAAGGCACCCAGCAAGCACCCCCTGCCCAATACAAGCTCCTGAGGTCAGGCTATGTATGTCCCACTGCTCCAGCAGTGGGAATATGGTGCCATCCTCACTTTGGTTTGGCACTGGGGACAGCAGCTCCCCTACTGGGGTATGGTATAAAATAGCTGGTGCGGGGCTGCACACTGACAGCTTGTCTCACACTGACAGCTCTGGAAGTGACCGTCTGAGAACAGGGACTGCCTGCCCACTCCTCTATCCCTTCAGCTGACCTACACACATGGCTCCCACTGCCTGGAAACCTAACCTAAGCCTCCAAAGGACTGCTACATTGAGAGCCTGGCCAGCCTGCCTGGTAGCAATTCCCCCTGGCATCTTATCCAGTATCTTCCTTTCTTCTCTGCCTCCCACCATGAGATTTTTCTCACTGCCATTTCCTATCTCCACTCCTTTTTTCTTAGTTCATAACACCAGTATCACCCAGTATACACATATTCCCTCACAGCCCAGCAAGCTAACTGCAGCCAACTCCTGAGATACATTCACATGGGCCAGATGCTGCTGGCAACAAGGCTGCCATGCCCAGAGCTCACCCCTTCAGCCTGGCTGTCATGCTTCCAGGACACAGATACGGGACATTAATGAGTTTGGGACTATACCTGAATCGCTCCCATGGTTATAAGCTACTGGACTGCGCTGGCCACTCCGGAGTACTTTTGTAGAGGGTGGTGAAATCTAGCTCTGAAAAAAATCAGTTTTTGGGAACATCCCTCTCTTTACTCTAAGAAGCTCCCTCAATATCATCGCTCACTAGAAATCTTTTACTCCCCAGTAACAGGCTAGACATGGAGTATTTCCCACAGGATCATCTGACAGTTGCTCAGTTCTTCCCACCCCACTGCTCAACCCTCCAGGGAGCCTCACTGTTGCTCGCTGTGTCAGCATCGTCAGGCAAGTGGCAAGTGTCGGAGTGCTCTTCAGTCCTGACAGATAAGGGGTTTTGGATAGATAGCTTTTTGTCTCTGGCCTGGAACAGGCCAGTTCTCCATAGCAGGCCCGTTTCTTGATTGCTGAATGACATCAGAGTGCTCCAAACACCTCGAGCTCAGTGCTCCCTGTCAGATGCCAGAGGCCATTGTCTGCAGTCTGAGCCCAGGCTGCCCACACATCCCTCGAGCAAGAGTTCCCTTCAGATATCACAGGAGGATGGCCATACGTCCCTGTCTCTGTACCACCTGTCTTCCAAAAATCCTTCTCCTCGTTCCTCTCATTCCTGGGCTTATGCACTGTGCTCACAGTTAACTAATGTAACTACCTGATATCTCTTCTGTCTTCTCCTCCACTCTTCCTTATTCCATTGCAGACTGTTAATACTAGTCAGTGTTTATCCTTAAGAGAGGGCATCTACTGCACTCTTCCTATGGAAGCACACTGCATACAGAAAGGAGAGGTTGGAAGTCCCACGCAAAGCTTAGCGGTGATGTTATAGTGACCAAAAAGGGAGTTTTGTTCTAAGTCTGCTGCTCACTCAAAAGCACTGTGGTGCCAAAACCAGTCTATATGGAAAAGCACTGGAAAGCATACAAGTGGCATATGTGAGAATGCCAAAAGGCAATTAGCAAATGTAAGCATGCAAGTGTTTTGAAAACAGCAGATATGGCTAAGGGGAAATAGGAAAATAAGGCCAAGGTCCTTCTTTCTCCAGTCTCAGTTCTGTGATGTGCTACAAAATCTCTGCCTCAGAGGCCTCATAAGCTCTGCTGGGGCCTTCACAGCATCCTCTTCCTCCTCCCTTACAGGGTTGCCTGCAAGCCAACATCCCTCCTGCCCTCTCACCCACACATAGCTGGGTGCTTGGACAGGGACTCCTGGGGCTGAGACTCTGGCCAAGAGTTGTGGGTCTGAGTTAACACCCAGAGTCCAAGGCCATTCCCTTGGCTCTTCAGAAAGGGCAGATGGGAGGTATTGTCAGGCACCTGGTGACTGTCATAGTCTCCTGGCACAGGATGCAGCCAGTTCCACAACCCCTGGGCCCATACACAGCAGTGAAAGGATCTTCTCATGCTACAGCAGCAGACCAACACATCTCTGCTGTCAGCTCCACGGCACACTGCCCCCAGGGCAAGAGGGCCCAGCTCTTGCTTACTGAAAAAGCACATTGCTGCCTCGTCTTCCTCCTTCCATGGCTGCTCTCTGGTGCTCATGGGCTTCAGCAATTTGTATCTCTATCAGTGTGTCCTGTGGTCTGTAACACCCTTTGGCCCTGAGCACTCCTTTGAGCCCTGCAGTAGCAGGCCTGCTTCCTGCCCTGCTCAGAAAACCTCTGCCTTCTCACTGCCCTGCAAGCTGCAACAGGCCTGAGCACACAAAGCAAACAGGGGCTCCACCACTCCTGACAGCTGAGACAAACACCACATATGTCCACTGGTAAGAGATACTGATGGAAAAATACCTTCTTCATCTTGTGTCAGCTGGCTTCTCCAATACATTAACCAAAGAGGAAAAAATAAGACAGCTGCAGCATGGCCACTCACTGGATCCAGGCTACCACTGTCTTTTGGCAATGAAGCATCAACATAACTCTCACATGAGTATAATTGCCACTACAAATGTTTGGAAGTAACTGTGTGTGAAATAGCACACTGTTAGCACAGATCCATCCTTGGGCTGCCCTCAGTTATGGCTCTAAATTCCTCTCTCATCTTTCTTTCAGTAAAATTAGTCAGGTAGTCAGGATCTGGCCACTCTAAGAAACCTTTCCTGATGAAAAGTCAGCACTGCACATACTTAAGGACATGATGCTCCTAAGTGCAGTGCATACCCTGAGGACACGATGGCTCCCCAAGCTGCACTATGCTTCTGATGTGCAGGTGTGCTGACAAAAACAAACCCATGAAAATAACACTGAAGTTTCACAGTCATTTCCTCTATGTCAGGGCTAGGTCAAATCTACCCAAGCAAAAGATGATGCTTCTTACTTCTACCTCCACTTCCATCTAGCATCTAAAAACACACTAAGGTTTTTCTGCCACTAAAATCAGCACCAGCAATTATCACTCTCTGATCAGAATTCTGCTTATGGTTTTGCTAGTGAAACCTGTGGCACAATGAGAAATCAGCTCAGTCTCCTGAGTTGTTTTTGTTCTACAGAAAGTATATGGCCTGAAGACATGCAGGAGGCCAAGCAGTTAGCTAAAGAGCTTTGGTATTTTCCAGTGTTTGTCTGATGACAACTGCTGTTACCAGTCTTGCCACGACCACAGAGATTTTGAAACATGGGATGGAAATCCAGCTAAAGAAGCAAGATTTAATTACAGAGTGACACTACAAAGCTTTCTGCTGATTTTTTTGGAGGAAGTAAATATTGATCAAAGCCTAAAAGACTTAAGGCATGCTGCTGCATGTCAGTTTATGGTAAAATTGTGAGAGGCCAAGATTTTCCACTAACATGCATTCAATAGAGTACTGAAGACAGCAAAATGGAAGGGAGATTTCAGTGACAGATAGACATGCCCACTGAAAACTGGGTCTTTCTAGCAGCTCAGACAGAGGAAGTGAAACTCAGAAGTAACTTTCAACTCTGAAACTTTTGGCTCCTGTCAATGTAGAGGCAGGCTACTACTCTGAACTGTCTTCTTAAAGTATGCTGTGTTCTTATATTCTCTAATGTTGATCTTCAGTTACAAAACAGCTATCAAAAAAGTACTCATCTAACCTTTCCCTTGACCCCTTTTGAAAGGCAGTTTGCAACAAGTGTCTGTTCTGCTGTAACGCCTGTAGAGGGAGCCCAGCTAACAAAGAAATCCTTGATCCAACGCTGAGACACCACAAGGCACGGAGCTATGGAGACAAACACCTCTTTTGAAAAAATGCAGCAGAAATAAAGTACTAATTTAAGCAAAACTTAGTAATAATGGAAAAAATTAATAGTAGAAATAATACTGATAACATCAAAGAATACCTGGCAAATTCTCTTTAAATAATATCACTACTGAAGATACATTTATGGTGATGAGTGAGCTAAAAGATTAGATCAAAATAACTGACCCACCACAGGATATCCTGAGGAGTAAGTTTGTTTCTGTTGGGAAATAGCCATGCAGCTAAAGAAAGCACAGTGCTTCATAAGGAGACAGAGGCTAAAGCTCTCTCCTGTTCCCTATGACCAGGCATCTCTGATAGCCACACACAGCACTCCTGCAGAGCGTATCAAGGCTGCATCACTAAGCTGTTTGAAGCCTGATTCTGCTCTCCTTTGCACTAGTGGGACTGACCTACACAGTGATTTCAGGAGACCCTCAATACACACCAAGGCATGGCTGTACTCGAATGTAGAAAAATATGCTCATACCACACACCATAAAATCACTGGTGGTTTGGTGTACGTCACAATTATTCAAAATAAACCCTGCATAACTATGTATGGTCTGAGAGCAGGGCCAATGGTCCAGACTCAACCTGACGCCCAAATTTGCTTATGGATAAGCCTATAAAGTTAGATTTGGGGTTCCAGTTCATCTGACATGGAATAGACCACAATGTTGTGACTTAAATAAGAACCTCCCTAGATACTGTTCAGTCCTGGTTCTGGTCTAGGCCAGGTTTTGCTCTCTGAAATTCAAGCAGCCGTGTCTTTTTGGCTATCACCCACCCTCCCTCTCCTAGGCAGAAAGCTGTGCAGAGAGGAGAAGAAAGACTGGGTTTGCTATGTGTTGGTGCACATGCCACAGGTGAAGAACATGGTTTTTGTTTTCCCTACCTTTTGCAGGCAGCCAGCGTAAATAATAAAGCCTTTTTCATGGAGGTGCTTGGCCAAGGTAAATCCAAATCCTGAGTCACAGCCTGTTATAAGCACAGCTCTGCTACCAATCTGCAAAGCAAAACAGAACAAAATACACTGGAATTATCTGAAATTGGTGATTTGCAGTTCACAGAACAAATCATGTCCTTGGCCAGGAGCAGCCTGTTCCAGGGATGTTCTCTACACTCTTTGCCAGCTACTGCCACCCAGTGCCTCCTGAAGACAAAAAACGAAGGTTTCATACTGAGTTCACTCCAGTGAGGCAGGATCACTGTCCTCCCAACACAAAGAGGAGTTTGGCACCTCTGGCAAGAAGCTCCCAAGGCAAACAGATCAAGCAAACCGCCATTCTCTGGCAGTTCACATCCATCTTGAAATCTGAAAGTAAACCAAGGAGTTCCCAAGACATGTTTTCCCTTCTTCAGGAATTGTTTCTGTATGTTTAAAGTATCCCATGCAGGCCATAGGAAATGGAGAAAATCTGACTGAAGAAAGGATATGGATTAATCTTACTGACTGCTCACTCATCTTTCTCTCTGTAGCACATGAACCCTCTAGTGCTGGGTTTTAAAAGCTAAGCAGAATCAAGTGGGGTTAATATTTAAAATTTAAGACCAGTTGGTCATCAGTCTTTTTGTTTGGTTGGGGTTTTTTTGCCTTCTTATTTTTCCAACTTACAATTTAAATAGAAGTATACCTCATTCCTTCTCCAAACTCCTTCTTCTAACCCAAAGAGAGGCAGCAGTTAAGGGACATGCTAAAAATTGCATGGTGAATCAGACAGTCCAACAGCAACATTTGCACATCCAACAAAGTGGGTGGGATTAGGCGATAATTACTTGAAATTCATTCCAACTCATCTCTTTTAACAAACTATAAATTTGGCTTTCCCCAGCATACACAAGGACCAATCAGGGTCACACTGGAAGCCCAGCAGTGATGCAAGGATCATATCTGAGTTCCTCTGAGACTCTGTTCCAGAGTTATGGAGCAAGCTGTGCATGTTCTAGCACCGCTACAGTGCTCAGTTCTGTGCCACAAGACAGGCAAGAGGGCAAAACACTCCCCTTCCTTTTGTCTGGCACTGTTCCTGGCAAGTCAGCACCTTCAGAGAGAGGGCTGTTAAAGGGGGCCACTGTCCAGATCAAGTGGTGAGGACACATTGATTTATTTACATCTCTTTAGACAACCATACCCCAGAAAGAGTGCTTTATTAAGAACTTGTCATGCAAATTCCCTCTGCTCTAAGGTGGA
Organism: Lepidothrix coronata; assembly: GCF_001604755.1. Taxonomy (NCBI): domain Eukaryota; kingdom Metazoa; phylum Chordata; class Aves; order Passeriformes; family Pipridae; genus Lepidothrix; species Lepidothrix coronata. The sequence goes on along the minus strand of NW_016690209.1, from coordinate 6,450,631 downwards.
AGATTTCATCTGCTGAGTGAGTTCCAAAAATAGAAAAAGCCCACTCGTATGATTGTTTATTTCCATCCTTAGCAGCGTGTACCGTGCTACGTCAATGGAAGCTGTGATAGGAAAGAATGTGAAGTATGTTGGAGGTCCAGCTTGGAGTCTCTCTGGCAAATCAGAAAGACAGATTTGGTCACCAGGCTTCAGGGATTTTAAAATCTCAGCTCAGCAGAACAAATTCTTGGAAGTCAAACTCAAACTCACCTGATCGACTTCACTTGCATAAGAGCGGCTGCCACATGGGGACAAGAGAGGGAGGAAAAATTTCTGCACAGGCCTGTTAAAAAAACCCAAACCAACAGAACAATCAGGCATGGGATATCTTGTTCATACCTTGCTACTGTAACATGCACATGAAAAGGAATGTATGCTGCCTACATACATGATGTAGGCTGTCCTTTGAGAAGACAGAATCCAGTTCTCCTTAGTCTGAGTCTGTGTGTTTCCTACAGTATGAAACATTTATTTCTCCGAAGACCTTGATGCTATTTCCAGCTGCAAGAGCTGTCTGGGTATTATGAAGAATTCTAAAATAGCTCCTGGTCTGAAGACACAGAGTTGCTTCCACCCACAAAATGGGCAGTGCAATGTTTGCATTTTCAACAGCAGCAACGCTCTCACTTAAGGGTTGCGTGAAGCTGGGACGTGAGAAGTCTTTCACTTGTTTGATGAAAGTATTCTGCTGTGGTTTTGTCTCTGATACCCAGCCTGAGGTTGAATTTCCTTGGATATATCTCACTGCTTTTACACACAGATCCACCCTTCTGTCATCCTGGATGACACTTCTGCAGTGTCTACCCATTAGATACTCTTAGATTTTATATCCCCTCTTCGCAAGTGTTTAAGCTAAGAGACATCTTCGAGCAATACCTGCCATGCAGATGTGAAGCTCCTCCGCACAGTACGTCTGACTCCCAGGAAGATAAAACATGTTCACAAAGACAGACCAGAGCAAAGCAACAATGCCTTCCAGGGAGTGAGATTCTATTTAGAAAAGCTATGTTACGAGTAGCATCACTCTGTCTTAGGTCTTGCCATCATTCATCAAAACTGGGCTTGGACAACACACCAGAGTGACTCCAAGCTCTGTCTTTGCCAGCCACCTCTCTGGACTTTATCAGCTGTTTCATTTTTGCTTCAGGCACTGACCGTTGCCCTCCTGGAGCCTTCTGGTCTTCCCTTAAACTTGCTGTATTTCATCGACCCCCAGCTCCTCTAACAGCATCTATCCTTCAGCAGAGCTTATCCTGCAGGCTGCTTTTCTGTCTTCTAAGTGAATTTGCATAATCATTCACAATTATCTCCAGCTCAGACATCACGGGTGCTCCCAGGGTGACCTGTGCTACACTGCACAGCAGCTTGCAGACACACTAGCCTCTGAGCCATATCTTGGGAAAACAAGGCTAGAAAAAGGATCTGTGACGGCAGCAGCCTTGAACCAGATGGAAAAGGAGCTGGTTTACATTTAGGCAATGGTGTCCACTCACCCTCCTGCAACAGTTTAGCCCTTTTTCTAACTTAGTGTCACAAGCCAAATCTTGAAATAGTTACAGCCAATTTAATTGCTGCAAATGTCAGTCCCCAGGCAAAGTCTGTGCTAACATCACTGACCTGCAATCCTGGACTGGAACTTTTACCTCAACAATAAGCTTCTTGGTGTGTCCTAAAGTGCCCAGAAATGTTCATAACATTTCTTTTAGTTGCGTGAACTTGTTTTTTATTTTTCAGTGTCAAGTCCAGTCCTGTTATTTCACTACAGAGCACTGATTTTCTGCACTCAATTCACAATAATGTGTAGAGAATGACTACTATATTTATTGACATTCTGCCTACCTTGAACCTGAAGGCAAGGGTAAAAAGTGGATGTTGGCTGCTGATCAACAGGAACGTCATCAGCAGGAATGTCATCAGCAGGAACAGCCACGAAGCATGTGAGCCCCTACACTGTACATGAACGTACCAGGAGCCATTTTTGTCACTCTGCATGACTGAGTTCTAGAGACCACAGCTGAGACTTTCAGAATACAGAGATGGTCCTCAGATTGAATCTGTGCTTGTAACCGTGCATTGGCTTTTGTTCAGTTCCACCAAAAAAAGGGAGCTTGAAGAGTCAAGTATATAAATCCTGCCTCAGCACTGGTTTAGTGACAGCACTGCCTTTCAGATGAACAGCTGGATTTTCATTTCAGGTTTAGCAGCCTGTGGGGACTTGCAAATGCAACACATTTTTGCCCTGAGTACAAGACGCACAAAGCACAAATACACAATACGCAAAACAGAAGGAAGAAAAAAAAATATGCTGAAAATTCTTTTCTCAAGTTCATAAAACATTAATTCGTATTTTAAAGGCCACAGCAGATTCTTGCTGGTGAGCTTTGGTGTGTGTGGAGCAAATAGGAGATAAAAGTCTGTTTGCATAGGAAATCTCTAACAGCTTAGCTATCTACAACACCCTGTTAACAGAGCCACCCTCGACCCTGATGGTGCTGGACACCCCTATCAACAGCAGTAGAACAACAGTGGAGGTGGTAGTTCCTGTTTAGCAGGCCATAAGCCACTTTTAAATGGCTTATGTACAATTAGTGGTACACACACCACTGTTTGGGAACTCCGCTCTAAAACAAAGCCAGGGAAAGCACTGAACTTCCTCTGGATTTGGACTAGTAGGGTTCCAATCATGTAGCAATTTAAACAGTGGGGTTTTCTTTCAGAACCAGAAATTAGAATTAGATAGCCAATTTTCTGCATGTTCAGAAAAAAACAGCTTCATTACTCAGCCCACCTCAATTTCTCACTAAAACCTCCCCTCTTAACTTTCTCATTTAATGTGATTCATCGCCTCTTTAATGAAGTCACAGAAACATATGGTAGTTTCTTGCACTGCAGCAAGGCCTACTTGCTGATATTCAAGAATAAATCCTTGCTGGATACTTAATTAATGCTCTACTTCACACCTTTTTCACTGCAGTGTGGAAAAAAAAAAACATGTTGCCAAACCCTCCTTGCATATAGAGTCCATCTCCTCTGTGCTCAGAGCAGCGACTGAGCACTGGCACAGGTTGCCTGGACAGGTTGTGGAATATCCACTCCTGGAGATACTCAAAAGCCAACTGGACACAGTTCTGGGCAACCAGCTCTAGGAGGCCCTGCTTGAGCAGGGGAGTTGGACCATGTGACCTTCAGAGTTCCTTTCCAACCTCAATCACCTTGTGGCTCTGTAAATAAACTGCCCCACTGAAATCAAATGAGTCTTTGGTGTGTGCTTTACTCAAGATCTCATGTCTGCTTGTCCACCAAATTACTTACCTAAAGCCACTCCCTGGGTCCTTGAAATTAAGGGCTTTCCCAGAAAAGTTTAGGAGAGGCCGGGACAGCTTGGTAGCCAACATCCTTTCAATTAATGCACTCTACCAACAGCAAGACTGTTCTTCCTTAGCTCTGCAACACAAGATAGCACCTCTGTTTTAGTTGCTCAGTTATTTTGTAAGACATGCTGACTCCACGTATTTCAACAAGAAAATAAAGTCCAAAGGAACTCATCTTTTCCCCTTGCAGTTCCTCATGCTGAGATAAACAGCTCAACCTTGAACCGCTTCAAGATGCTTTTAAATAAGGAAAAGCATTATAAGTAAAGTACCAAGCAGGGAGGCATCTAAACAAAATGTGAATTTCTCCTTTATTGCACCTTTAACTGTATTCTCTGAAACAGGTAAAAATTAAGGTACTTACATGGAATGTATTATTCAAGTGAGCTATATGAAACAATTTTAAACTAAAATATAACTTCAAGTCACAGGTGATGTCATGTTACATATTTCCAAAGGAATCCTTGGGCTTTACAGTTAAAAATACGTTTCTTTGCAATTAAGTAGTTGTTTACACTGGACTAAGCACAGGGAACCACCATTAAACTCACTACAGGGTGAAAACAGCTAAAGAACAAGACTTAGTTATGGAAAGTCAATTTCAATCACATTTATCTTGGATGAAACTGATCCATGGCACAAAAAAACCCCCAAACCAAAACAAAAACATTTCCCCAGCTTAACGCACAGCCTCCTTTATTGAAGCCGAGAAACGCGATCTAATTGTTAGGGCTTGTTTGCATCTGTGCCGGAGGCTGGGCCGCCGCCGCGGCAGCTCCAGGGCCTGCTGGGAGCCAGGCCCGGGCTGAAAGACAGCGGGATTACCGCAAAAACAGCAGCGGTGGGCACCGAGCTGCGGAGGGACGGAGCGGTGCGGGCTCAGGAGGACACGCTGGCTTGGTTAATCCTCAGAAATCCCGGTGGTTTGATCAAATTTTGGAGCTCGGCTGGTGCCCCGCGGTTTTTTGCGAGAAGGTTTACACGGAGCGGGCGAGGCGCGGGGTCCCCGCGGGCCCCCCAGCCCGGCCCAGCCCCTCTCCGGGGCGCGGCTGCCGCGGCCCCGAACGCGGCCGAGGGACCGAGGGGGCGCGGCCCGGCCCGGCCCGGCCCGCGTGGGGCGCTGCGGGCGGGGGCCGCGCTGGGGAGATGCCGGAGCCCCCCGTCCGCCGCGGGCAAGGTCGCCGCGCGGACCGGCTGTCAGGGCTCCACCAGGGTACCGGGACCCATCCCCCGCCCGCGCGTTACCTGGACCGGCGGGTGCCGGACGCTGCTGCCGTTTGAATGAGGCTGGGCCGGGGCCGCGGTGCCGGGCGCGGCGGGGGGCGGGCCGGGGGCAGGGCCGGGCCGGCGGCGGCGATAGGCTGCGGCCATGGGGAGCTCGGCGGGGCTGCTGCTGGCGCTGGGCGCTGCCGGGCTGCTGGTCCTCCGCCTCCTCCTGCCGCGGCGGGCTCGCCGCGCCCTGCCCGTGAGTACCGCGGAGAGGGGCCGCGGCCCGCCGGGCACAGCCCGCCCGAGCGCCCCCGGGCCCAAAATGGCGCCGGGCCGTGTAGCCGGGCCGGGGATGGTGTCGCAGCCGGAGCGGCGGGGCCGGGCTGGTGGAGCCGGGCACACAGTGCGAGGGGGGCGAAGCGCCGAGCTGGGCACGGCCCGGGGCAGTGCAGACCCGCCGCGGGGCTCGGCCGGTCCGTGGTGCGGCGGGCGCTGCCCTCGGACCCCGCGGCGCGGCGGCTGCTCCGCTGTGCACCCCGGTGTGCCTCACTTGGAGGGGAGTGTGTTGATAGAATCAGAGAATTGGGTTGGAAGGGACCGTAAAGATCATCCAGTTCCACCCCCCTGCCGTGGGCAGGGACACCCTTCACTAGACCAGGTTGCTCCAAGCCCCGTCCAACGTGGCCTCGAACCCTTCTAGGGATGGGGCACCCACAGCTTCTCTGGGCAACCTGTGCTAGTGCCTCACCTCCCTCAAGTAAAATTTTTTTCCTAATATCTAATCTGAACCTACTGTATTTCAATTTGAGCCCATTCTCCCTTGTACTGTTACTATATGCTCTTGTAAACAGTCTTGCCCCATCTTTCCTGTAAATTCCCTTCAGGTGCTGGAAGGCTGCAATTAGGTTACCCCAAAGCCTTCTCTTTTCCAGGCTGAACAGTCCCAATTCTCTCAGCCTTCCCTCATAGGAGAGGTGCTCCATCCCTCTGATCGATTTGATAGCCTCCTCTGGACTTGCTCCAACAGGTCCATGTCCTTCCTGTGCTGAGGACGGCAGATCTGGATGCAGCACTGCAGGTGGGGTCACACCAGAGTGGAGTAGAGGGGCAGAAACATCTCCCTTGACCTGCTGGCCATGCTGCTTTTGATGTGCCCGAGGATAAAATTGGCTTTCTGGGTCAATGTTTTTGCTTCAGGGCCTCCAGCTCAGTCCTGCCCCCCTGAAATAACAGATAACAGCTGTAGCCTGTTCGTAGTGTCCCACTTCATTCTTCCGTCCACTCTGCTCCTCTGACCTTCTGCATCCCTGTCCCACCTGGAAAAATACCTTCCCCCACGTTTCTGTGGGTATGTAATTTCCGTAGGGCGCACGTGGACTATTGATTGGTCCAGTATTATCAGTGGGGCAAACCATTACTACCCCAGAGAAAAGGTTTTTCAAACCACCACAGTGAATGTTTTCAGTTCTTTTTCCTGGGATTGAAAACCTCAACTTTCCAACCCTGGAAAAAGGAAACAAGCCGAGTTTGCTGTGTAGCTGCACCCATCTTCAAATCAATCTGTTTGATAATGTCAGGGTAGAGCATAAAAGGGAACTGAATCAAAAAACAAGTGGCACAACAGAAGATAAAGTCTAGGCAAGCATGGTGGGTTCCCACATTGTCTACGGAGACAGGCTGACAAAGTAGATTCAGTTTCTCCAGCCTGTTCTGCAATAAACATATATAATTTTGATAGATCACCTGCATTAGTAAAATTAATTCTACAACGTAATAAAGCAGTCATTCCCGGTAGAAAAAGCTAGTGAGGTGTGTGCATCTGAGCTGGCTGCAGGTTAAAATCAGGCTACCCTGCTGGGGCTGTTTGAACTGTGAGGATTGTATATTACAGTGTCGTGGATCACACAGCAAGGACACAGGCAGTGTTACTCTGCTCACATGCCACAGCAGCACCTCTGGTACCACAAGTTATTTTGTGCTTGTAGCAGGTCCCAGGTGCCCTGTCAGCACTGTGTGTGAGAGCTGTCCCCTGTACAGTGTTTCCTGAGCTCTGCATAAACGTGAGTGAAGGAGGCAGCTGAAGTTCCTCAGAAAGCTCATTAAGGTCACTGTGCTGATAGCTGGTCCTCTCTGCCTGTCCCAGCACTGAACCAGACTGTAAACTGCAGACTGACCTTATCAAACTCCAGAAACAGGCCCATTAGGCCTTATCTTCGGACCTTATCCTTTCAAAAGATAAGGATAACTGGGCTTGTCTCTGTTTGGAAGTTTTTCTAGGATAGGATCTTTTTTACTGGGAATGGGGTTGATTCCTGCTCTCCTCCCTTGGAGCTCTTTGTCCATCAGGCACGGCACAAACAGGTGCAGGTACAGATGTGAGATCCAGTACATCCCTTGGGTTTTTGCAAGCTTGTGGGTGCTGCTGAGACCTCAGGCTGTTAGGAGCCATGCTGCTGTAGTCGTGTTTTATTACCAGCAATTAGGGTCATGGCAAATAATTAATGAATAATCACAGGAACCTTCTCATACTGTAGGTTCTCATACTGTAAGTTGTTCCTCACTTTTCTTGCTCTTATAGGCAGCTGAGAGGATTTTTAAATCTCCTCCTTTCTGTCTACATTTTGGTGGTTTGTTTGGGGATTTTTTTTTTTAACTAGGGAAAGCAAACCAGCTGCTGAGAGCTAAAACTAGATGCACAGGGGAGCACACCCCAGCCGTCTGCTTTTATCTCCTGCAGTTGAGCTGTCCTGATCACACCAGCTGCAAAGGAACTAATGATGGCTGAACATTGGGTATCTTCTTTGTTTGCTTTTCCTGGGTTCTGGAAGTGATTGTAGTTCTTTATTTCCTTCACGGTTCCTGCTTTTTTGTGAAGTTCTCTGTCTGCAGGATTCAGAAGCAAAGGGGCTAGGGAGGTGAGGCAGAGGAAGAATAGTCTTTTTCTTTCCATGGGCCAGCTGCTTGAGTTATTGCAGGAGGTGGCTGACAAATTCTGTGATCTGGCTCATGCTTGATTCTCATCTCTCTTGGAGTTGTGTCACTGTCAATTAAATTAAGTCTGAGCACTGTATATTTAATTCTCACTTATATTTTGTCCTTTAGCTATAGCTATCTTCAGAGCTTTAGTAGAGCTAGTCTGTAGCTGGGTACTCTTTGTCTGAAACAGGAGTTGGTGTTAATGTGGGTGTTTGTATGAAAAATGCAGGATAGACTTTTGATCAGTTCTTGTTTCAACTTCAGCTCGTGACTCCCCTTTGAGAGCAATAACTTCAACATGAGTTATAGGACTGGGTGTAGCTTATTTGCTTATTGCTCTCTGCTTAGGCTCACCTGAGTTTGTGCAGTAATGCTCTGATCACTATCACCCTGCAATTATCCCTTATTGCTGCTTCACTGCACTGAGTGTCAGCAAAGCAAGAGATGAGAGAGCAATGGTGATTGACCCATTTCTGTCTGAAAAAGTGGCTGGACAAGCCAATGCACTTAATACATAAGTATGTTCATATTCCAGCCGTTGTGGATACAGTAACAGGGAATATTAGTTGCAGATATCTCCGTAGAGATGGAACTGACCTCACTTCCTTATTGCATCCTCTAGACTTTTATTGCTATATCACACTATTGCCTCATGGATATGGTTCCAGCTTGGAGCGTTGTGCAGCACAGCAGCTGGCAGCCTGCCAGTTGGGTTAAGCGTTAGGGGTTCGTTGCCTCACAGCTGTGGTGAGAGGATGACTTTCAAGCAAAGACAGAGGGTGAATGGGCTTCTCTTCAGGATTTGGAATTCTGGATTTGGGATTTCTCAAGCCTGTTGTGTCATACCAGATGGAACATCAAATCTTCTCTCTCAATTTATCTGTCAGTCAAAAGACAATAATGATGTAGGAGAGAACTGTAGGATTTGAGAAGTTATTCCTTTTAAGACTGACAAGTTTCAGAAGGAAACTCTAACCTGCAGTCACATTCCTTCGTGCTAAAATACAGCAAGGAAAGTGCCGCATAGAGTGGGAGTAGGTGGGGGACAGACAGCCGTCACTGGCAGCTAAAAGAGCTGCTGTACTGTTCAAGCCAGTGACATCCTGCCATTTGGATGTTTTCTGTGCTGCTTTTTCTTATAATGTCTATGAGCTGGTAGATCATTAACTTCTTTTTAAATGTTTCTGTTCTCCTTTGGCTACTGCCACTTGAAAGAAAGAGTTCCTGTTCTAGCTCAGGTATCAAGGCAACACAAATTGTTACAGGCCAGCAACTGAATAAATTTAGGATTTCGCAGTAGCTGGGAGCTGGCTGTGTTTCTACACTACAGTCTTGTCACCTCCTTTACGCTGGTTGAACCACTGAAATTACTGGGATTAGGCTGCAGTCAGGTTCGTGTGCAGACAGGTGCCACTGTGACTTGCATCTGGAATTGTACCTCCTAAACCGTGTCTGGCCCTGGCTGCAGGCGGCTCCTATGGTGTGGGGCAGGGTGCTGGTGGTGCCTCCATACAGTGTCTCAAGATATTGTATGACTGTCTTTCCCGTGCAGGCTGAAGGGAAGGCGGTGCTAATAACAGGCTGTGACAAAGGTTTTGGACATGCCTTGGCAAAACACCTTCATGCAAAGGGATTTACTGTTTTCGCTGGATGCTTGCTCATGGTGAGTAGTGATATCGATCAAAATTCTTCTCTGATTAGAGAAAAGTGCTTCTCAAGTCAAAACATTTTCATCAGCAGTCTCCTTTTACCCCAACCCAAGACCTGAGAGAGGTGCAGTGGGCACGGATTGTTACATGTTACATTGTTTCATGTGCCTGTTGCATTTTGTCATTCCCGTAATTCTGAACTCTTTATGGCAGGGTTTGTCTGTCAACTGCATATCTGTACAGTAGCTTGCACAGCAGGGCACTGCTCACTGCTAGAAGCCTCTCAACAATACCACAGCACACTCAATAAATCTGACAGGCCAGGACTGCTGTGGCACTATGGCTTTCTGACTTCCCTGGCATCCTTGTTGCTGTCCTTCACACTGTCACTTTTGTGGACTTGCTCCTCAAACTCATTTTTAAGCTGTCTCTCCTGCATTATTCAGGCTCTGTTTCCAAAATGTCTTCTAACTGTGCTTCTGCAGCTTCTGTAGAAGCTATTTGGTTTCTGGATACCTGAATAAACAAATTTACTGTACCTTTCTGACATCTGTAGGTCTCTGTGTTTGTTTGTAGGTCTCTGTGTTTGATGGGAGGCATCACTTGTAAGAGATAGGTTTAGACACACTGAATCAAAAGGGGTTGCAGACCCCTCATCCCACAGTCCCTGCTCTTGCATGACACTTACAACTTAGTGTTATGAAGTCCTCTTTATAAACTGGGTCAGCTTCACTTCCATCTCAGCTGGGATTTTACCCCTGCTTTGTTTTTTTGCTATTTTGATAGTCAAAACTCATGTAATTTCTGACCTGGATTGTTCAAGATCAGTTCATAGCCACTCATGTCTCCATTTGAAGATGGCCATTTCAGCACAGGTGCTCAGGGAGTGATGACCACAGATTTTTGAGTACTGTGGAGAGTAAGAATGAACAAAAGTGCCCCTCTTTGCCTTGTGTGATCGTGGCAGAGGTTACGTTCTTCCCCCACACCAGAAGGGAAAGTTATTATCAGCTGACATATTGTGTAACTTGACAGCAAGAGAGTCCTGTTGGAAAATTGCCACTGTTTGGAAATTTCCATATGGAGGCTTTGTGTAATTCCTTCAGTAATCATGTCATACGCTGCTTTGGGATGCCTGTCTGTGCTGATAGCAATTCAGGCACTCACTTTGCAGAGCAGCAGATATAGGGAACAGAAAGGAGAGGGGAGATAGGGCAGGCTGAGGGGGCTGTTCGGAAGGCAGCGTGTGGAGCAGAGAGGGAAAGGCTCTGCTGGAAGCCACATAAAGATATTAAATGCTCCTGAAGTGAGCCTTGCTTGCTTTATTGACTGTGAGCTGCTGTAGCTTCCCTGCAGGGTCAGAGCAGGTGTGGGGGCAGTTGTCATAAAGCTGGTGCCATACTCTTAGTTCACACCTAGTTAGTCCATCATCACTTACTTACATGCTTTTATACAGAGACTTAAAGGATCCCTAATGTACTAACCATTACAGAAAGCTCTTGTATTAAATACAAGGTAATAGACTGTCAGGTGCATCAGGGACTTCTTACTGATCAGACAGTCAAATATAAAGTTACAGGAATAACAAGAATACTTCAGGCAGGCTGGGATAGAACTGGAGAGGATCAAATGCAAAAGGGATTACATTTAGCAAGTGCAGGTAAGCCCACAGACAAAGTTTCTGTTAATATTTTAGGATTAAGATGAAAAAGCACACAGAAACAGATTATAAAGTAACCCGAAATGTAGAAAGTACAACAAAAGTTAAAATAATCGTCTTCTGTTCTTTGATCCTACTGAGAAAAGAATAAATTGTTTTCAGATGCCTACTGCCAGCAGTTGTCATGAGGACATGCAGGCAAGAAAAGGTAAAGAGCAGGGAATGTTTAGATAAATAAAACATGTTCAAGTTCATCAGGCCTGATGAAATGTACTGATGGGCATTTAAAGGATGAGCCATTGTGATTTCTGCCCCATGGGTGATACTTTCCAGAGCACCTGGAGGCCAGGAGATTTCCAAAAGGCAGGAAGAGGGCAGATATTGTACTTCCCTTCCCAAAGGAGATAGACCTCTGAAATTGCCTACCAGGCAGCTCACCTTCGGTGCACTAGATGCAATTGCCACACACTGCTCTGTCAGTTTTACAAATGATGGGATCACAGTGTGATGGACACTGTCTGTGTAAGTTTACTGGGAACAGACTGTGCCCTGTCAGTCTAATCCTATTCTGGCTAAGCAGCAAGGTAGTTAAAGAGAAAGGAATAAATGTATCCTGAATCACATTTTGTTACAGTCCCTCATGATAGTCTCATGAGTAAACTTGTGCTCTAAGTGACTTGTGCTCTAAGTGACTTGTGCTCTAAGTTCAGTCCCAGGACCATTTTCTTGGAAGTACCCTCTGGAAGAGAATTTTCACTTTGAAAAAAATATGCCCAGAACCAGGCAGAGAAGACTGTAGCCCCTTTGGGGGATAGGGTTCAAAATGATCCTGACAGATCGGGTGGACTCTCAAATCAATTACGTGAAATCCAGTAAGGACAAGCACGAGGTGTTCCGCTCAGGAAACGCAGGAAGGGAGCGGGTGGATGGGCAGCAGCAGGGTGGGGAGGAACTGGCGCAGATAGAGCAGGCTGGCTGGATCCACGGGTGTTCAGCATTGTGTTTGTGGCTTCCTGATTCCCCCTGACATCTCACTGCAGGTGCCTGAGTGCTTGCCAGAACTTAATCCTGAATCCCATGAGCTTCCCTGGGAAAAAGCCATGGCTATGTCTGTTACAGGAGGGCTCTCTGCTAACAAATGCCTGTGTGATCTGCCTGTTCCTCAGCACCACTGCGTTGGGATCCTCCAAACCAGATCAGAGGAGAGGAGCGAGCAAGGGGAAGGGGAAGCAGCCAAAAGCTGGAGCAAGATTCCTCAGCTGGGTAGAGAGGGGTTGTGGGGCTGTTGGGTTTCCTGGCCTGGAGCAGCCCCTGCTGAGCACAGGGTGGGATGGGCAGGCAGAGCCGTGCAGGGCTGTGAGGGCAGGATAACCAGGGGAAAGGAGATAGCTGGGAGGAAATGGCAAAGTCCTGCTGAAGGCCTCTGGAGAGTACTTAGGCAGCAGGCTGGGCTGGAGCAGGATGGCTTTCAACTCTGAAGGAACTGGGAAGAGGAAGCTGGGAGATTCTCTGAGAGGACAAAAATCAGACAAAGTGACAGCAAAGGGAGAGGGAGAAGGGCTTTGCAGGAGCAGCTGGGCCATTGCTCCCAAGACCTCGCTTGATTCATGGCTCCTGCTGGTGAATCCCAAAATCAGGAAGGTCATCCCTGGGAGGACAGCCTGGCTGGTCCCATGGGAACTTCTCCAGGTGTTTTCCCAGCCAGCAAATCTACCATTAAAAAAACAAGAAGGATGTACCATGTGGGTGTCTCAACAGGAAATGTGCTTACAGCCCCTGAAGACCACAGAACATATGATGATGTTCAGTTGCTTCCATACAAATACATGGCTGCTTCATTTGTGAAGAGGTTTTCTGGACAAAGGAGTTGAGCACTTTGTTTTACAGTTAAATAGTGGCTGAAGTGGTATCTACAACTATGAAAAGTGGTTCCAATTGATATTGCATATTCAAGTCAGTCTTCCAAAATCAATATGTTTTGTCAACAATGAATAAACTGTAGCTGGGAAAGTAACTTTGCAGATAGAGTTGCATGGGTGATAGGGGAAAATTCATCTCGATATGAACAATACAAACCATTTATGTTGGATTTTTAAGTTGCTGTCCTATGACTGTTTCTAAAAAAACAATTGAGATATTTCTTGTTTAGTTTATAAGTATTGTGAAAGATTAAAAAATATGTAGGGAAAGGTGTTGTCAGTGCTGAAATGACAACTAACACTTGAATACAGATATACTTACGTTTTCATTTTTATGTAGATACCATAAAGCTCTCTCTGTACAAGCTGAATTAGCTCCACGTTTTTCACTGTTAAGTAGCCAAAAGTTGCTTTGTATAACTCAGTGGAGATGCAAGACCATCTTCCAGAAATACAGTCAGGCATCATACAACCTTCATCTGTTTCAAAGGGAATAAAATGTTTCGGTGACTATGTTATTGGCTACTTGTAATGCCACTTTCAGAGACTGTTTTTGTGGCCAGATAAGAAGCCAACGCAACACCACATCACGTTCAATGTGCACGAGAAAAGCTTCAAGCTGTATTTGCTGTTCTAGTGATACTGGGAAATGAGTTGTGAAATAACATGCAGCCATGGGGCCAGGAATTCGTTCCTACTATTGTCATAATGGCAGTGTAACTATATATTGATTTTTAAGAGGACTGCCCTGTTTTGCTCAGAGCTGTGATGGACATTTCGTCTCTTTTCCTTCATTACATGTCATTGTTCACTGGACTGAAGGTGGACATGAGATGTTGTATACTGTATTAATTAAATAGCCTGAGATACTTATAAAAAACTAAGCAGTTACATTTTTTATATCTGCCTGTCTGCAGAGGCAGCTGAGCAGGTGACTGTGGGAGGGTCGCTCGCCTTGTTTGCCCTCGTGCTGTGGGAGTTGATAAGGAGTGCTAAAGGAAGAGTGGCAGCCAGGCACGGTGACTCACCAATTCATAACTTCTTCCTCCCTAAAGAGGCAGAGCCTGTGACACAGGGAACAGTTTTGTGAATTAAATCTCAAGCCTACTGTGAAACTGCACGGCTAATCTGTTCTCTTTTCACTTTTATTTGTTATTTACCACCTGAGCAAGGCTGTAAGGCTTAGGCAGCAATCCTGCCTGGAAGTGAGCAGGTAAAGTTTGGAATTTTAACTGTGTTTATGTTTGAATAAACAAAAAACCACCACAACAGTAACAGAATCTCTAATGATAGCAGTGGAGTGGGGAGGAAAGAAAGGAAAGCAAAGCCATCATGTTCTTATTGCCTATAGTGTGAAAAAAAAATTCTGTTCTTTCTTCCTTAGCCAGAATCTCCTTTCATGCCTCATGTCTGTAATTGTGCTGTTGTGTACCACATCTCCACTGAGCATCTGTGCTGCTGTGCAGTAAGAGCACAATATTGTATAGGTTGAGCTGTGAATGTTTCCTGCTGTATCCTGTACATCAGACTGTTTGCTGTTAGCCATGCTGAGGAGGTGCCTGCTGTCTTGTTTTCAAAGTGGTCTGACAATACTATTTCATTAGAACCCAGGCAGTATTTTGAGATGACATGAGTACAGTGTCTAATTAGGTGTTTGCTTTTAAGCCTGGAGTATCTGACTCCAATCTCCTTATGTTTGCTGTGTCACCTGTAGAGTGTGAAGACTGAGGCAGTGGAGTCGCCCACAGTTCTCCCAGGCTGGCACAGTATTTCACCATTTTACAGATGTGAAACCCATCATGTGAGGAGCCAGCAGCAGGGGCCTTCATGGCCCCTCACGGCAGTGGGTCACCGATGCAGTTATAGAAGTGGTGCTGGAGGAAACAGATAGAAGGCACGTGGGTTTGTGTGGATCCTGTGCTTATTTGTGCACCAGGTTTACACCTCTGTATGTAATGTCAATAGCTTCTGTTTCCTGATCATGTGAACATGCCTGGCCCCAAACTGCATTACTGTTCTTGGTCCACCTTAGTGGGACACCTTTCTGTTCTGCTGAGCAGGATGAGAATGGAGATGGAGCCAGGGAGCTGAAGAACATGAAGTCAGACCGCATGAAAGTGCTACAGATGGATGTGTGCAGTGATCAGGAGGTGGCTCAGGCTGTGGATTTTGTGAAGAGGACCCTGAAGGAGCCAGAGAAAGGTATGTGGGGATCTCTTGTTCACAGAATCCTTTCTACAGAGCAGGCCATGCACCGACCAGGTCATTCTCTCTCTGTACTGCCAAAAGAGGGTTAACAAGCCTGAAGGCCTGTGACAGTGTATGGCTGGCAGTCAGGCAGTGCTGTCCCCAGGTCAGTGAGGATAATTGTCTTGCTGTTGATGTGGCAGCCACATGGAAAGAGACCAAGACTGGCTGGAGGATTAGGCTTTAACTCTGCATCCCATAAAAAGCAAGGAGTGGCAGCAAGCCCGCAAGTGTCTTTGTCCTTGAATGTCTGTGAAGGCCATGGAACGGCCAGAGCTTGATCCCTTCCATGTGCTCCTGCCACAGCCTGGCTCATGCAGACCTTGCTAGTGACCCTGCTAATGAAGAGGTGACAGGCCCTGGCTGCTTAGTGCAGTCCCCTCTGCTGTGCAGGTACAACTGAGCGCTGCTGGAACACAAATCTGACCTGCCCCAAAACCTGCATTAATCTTCAGCTGGATCAGTCCATGTCTCCAGTTTGCCATGCAACATCCCAGAGGTGATATGAAGTGGGATCCAGGGCGGGCTTGGTATAGATGACCTTAATCCACGTGTCACCTTAAGCATAAGTCCAACTCATGGATCCTAAAAGCATGTTAAAGAAGGTAGGAGTCCCTTCTTTCCTTCTTGGGAGTGGTTTGGCAGAGGGATGTGAGTTTACAGCCTGGTGTGACACCACCTAACCTCTTCCCATGTAGTGAGGTTGTGAGGCTTCTTGCCCTGCATAGGTTTCTCTGCAGCCTCTGTGCCAGTAGCAAGCTGGACAGCAGCTGTAGACACAGGCTGAGAATGAACTGAAGTTTGGCGTCTGTGGCTCCAGGACTTCAGGGTTGTGTGACTTGAAGGTGGTTGCTCCTCTTGAAGCTTGGAGGAGACTGCCATGGCCCTGTCTTTGTTCCCAGCTTTGTTCAAAGCTAATAAATAACAATAGCTCTAATCTTCACGGGAATAACGTGAGCACACCTTTCCTCCTAAAACAAGCATATGAAATGTAACTGAGTAATGCACAAGCTCTGATCCCACACACGTTCTCTCTGCATGGCTTTTCTACCTACACAATCACCCAGCCCTCATCACATATTTCACAGCTTCTCAAGCTTTTCCTGAGGAGCCCAGCAACAGCAGTGGTGACACAGAGCCATTTCCCACTGAGTGAAAGCTTGGAAAGGAGCAGCTCTGTTGCTTCTGTTAATGCAGCAGTGTTTGCAAAACTGTGTGTGTAGCAGGGACAGAGAAGCAAGTTGGACCGGTTCCTCCTGCTCTTGAGAGCCTTATCCTGTAGCTGTTTGCTCCAGCACGGTGTGCAAAGCAACAAAGGCTTCTTTTTAGGCCCATCAGTGTGACTGAGATTGGAGGCTTGCCAATAAAATAGTGGTCCGTAAATAAGTGCTGGCATATAAAGACTATTGAGGTGCCTTGCACAGAGGTGGTTGTTGCCCCAAAGGAGCTACTGGAGAACAGTTCTTGTGCTGTACGGTTTTTTGTACCTCTTCTCCCTGAGCTGTGTACATAAGGCTGAACTAATTTCGATAGGAGTGCCCGTTTGTTTTCAGTTTTATGCAGTTCCCACTGTATTGTTGACACTACAGACGCAATAGTGATAAGGCTCTGCTCAATAAACACACCACTGTCCAGCAAACAGCCCCGTGCCTGGGCACCCCTCAGCACTTTGTTCTATATGTAACGTGCCCTGATGGGTGAGCAATGGAATTCCAACGACAAAGTATTGTAAACAGTGATTCAGGGACGTTCATGAAAACTAACCTCATAACCCAGGAAATGGAAATGGTTGTAGAGAAATTTACAGGAATTTGTCAGGAATGCTCTGCAGACATCAGTTTCTGTCTCACAGTTGATAAGTCTTTGGTAAATCCCTGCCAAATTTGCTCTGCGTAGTTTCTTGTTACTGGTGAAATTACCCCATCAGGTGCTCTGTTTCCATGGTCCTCCTGCTAGCAATTAGAGTTTGCTTTGCAGCAGCAGAGGGGTCCCCATTCAAGCTGAGATGCTGTGCTGGCTGCAGATGAGTATGAATTTCAGAGTCATCTTGACCCACTGAAGCTGGCAGCTTCAGTAAGTGAAGCAGTGACAGGCTGGTCAACAGCCTCCAGGGAGAACAACCGCAGCTGGGAACAGGACAAGGTTACTGGGACCCATGTGAGAACAGGGTGTCAGGCTAGCAAGGGCACATTGGTGTTTTCAAATGCACCAGGAGGATACATTGCATTGCACAATGGTAGAGTATTGCAATTTGCTTGGAGGACTGTGTTTGGTACAATACATGGTTACTATCTGACCGTGAATAAATACATGCTAGAAGTTATTCAAATACTTTCATACATTAGGGCAGGGAAACTGTGAAGCAGAGGCATGGCAAACAGCCAAAAAACTTCTGAGAAAGAGCTTAATAACTTTTATCAACAGGGTGGCATGACATTTGCCACAGTCCCATCGGTGCTTTTGATAGCAGTGTCAGAGCTCCCTGGACATGAAAGATCTTCCTTAGCCCTGTGCTTGTTCTTGGTGGTAAGAGGAAGGTCAGGGAGTGGAGGGGCCCTGACTCCAATGCACCCCAACAGTTCAGCCTTCACTCCAACACAGTGCAAAATAACCGTGGTGTATAGCAGGACATCTAATAAAGAGCAGCTCTGTTATCTTGTTCCAGCTCTTCTCTTTGCTCCTCATGCAGTTTATGGCTGCATAGTCCAATATTTCAATAAATCCATGAAGTGTGGATTTAGTCATGCAGTTATTTGCCACTGGGACTCCAGCAGTAATTGCTTTGAATGGTCAAGTCCTTGGTGAGCTGATAAGTCCTGACATGTAAGGGGCTCAGTGCAGAAGCTTTTGGTAAGTGCAGTCAACTTAATTTTGACAGTCTTTGGATGCAGAGGAGACGTTCATTTTTAAATTCTAGTAGTTGTAAGGGTTCATTGTAAGTTTGTTGACCCTTAGTTAGAGTTGAGGGAAACAGATACTTGGACTAAAACACAACAACTGTTAATCAGGCCATGAACTTGCAGATCAATACCATGCACTCTCCAAAAGAGTGAGTCAGAGTTGTGAGTGGGATTTAGAAAGCCATGATATTTGTTTTCCTTGCCTTTTTTTTTTTTAATTGTGGGTAAATTGAGCCCCCTCCAAAAATGCATAACATCACTGAACAAAGACAAACCTGGGACCAACAGGAGGCATGGAAAGATCCAGCCATGAGAAGCCCCAGAACAGCATGTGACCTTACAGTAGGCATTCAGGGAGGCAAAGCTTGTTTGGCCTGATCACTCTCCTTGATATTGCAAACAAACCCCTAGTATACCAAGAGTGTATTTCACCTCCTTGCTGGGTTTTGCTCTACAACCTTTTTTTCTAGAAGTCCCCAGTTCTTTATTAAGATTTTAGGTTACTGTGAATAACAAGGAGGGTGACTTTTCTGTGACACTCTTCCTTGTTCCACTCTTCAACCATGTGTTTTTTGGCAGGTTTGTGGGGCCTGGTGAACAACGCTGGCGTCTCAACCTTCGGAGAGGTGGAATTTGCAAGTTTAGACAACTACAAGAAGGTGGCAGAGGTCAACCTGTGGGGCACTGTGAGGGTGACAAAGGCTTTCCTGCCCCTCATTCGAAGAGCTAAAGGTACATACTGGGTTGTGTGGCAAGGCTCGGAGCTATTGTAGCACAGCAAAGAGATGTAGCTAAAAATCCAGGCTGTGCTTGGAGGAATGCCTGTGCAGTCCAAGGAGGCTGTCTGAGGCATGCAGTGTAAGCATTTGGTAGTAGAGGGCACTCTTGGGGCAGGCCAGGCACCTACACTGCAGGTGTTATCTTAAACATCCAGGATGTCAGAGACCTTTGTGTAATGCTGGCAGATATCACACAGACAAGATAATCCAGAGTCCACTGAGTGCTTGTGTTTGGATAACTGAATCTTCTCCCTTCATGTTATTCAGTTCACAGATGACTTCAGGTAGTGATGGAATAAATGAGTCAATAGCAGCCAATTTAGATATCTTACAAGACAATGGTATTATCAAAACTCTTTGTTTTATATAAAAAAGGTATGTATGAGCAGAACTCTGAAGAGCTTCTTTATTTGGTATGTGTGGGAATGCTGGCACAGGTGTGTGTTCTGTGAGGACAGAAAGGGGGTGTATTGAGAAGATTGCTCAGATACCGTTTCCAGAAAGCAAGTAACCACTAAGCAAGCTCCATCTCACTGCAGAAGGGATCTTACCCCTCAGGTCAGCAGGTGGTTCCCACAGTCTCTCTTAAGTTACACTTAGGTCTGGAATGAGACAGCAGAGCTATTCACTTGTTTCTCAGCTAAAATTTCAAGCTGCAGAAGGATGTTGGGCTCTGTGGATGTGAAAATCCTCTCTGTAAAAATGGCTGGTGGGATTTCAAGGGCTTCTGTGTAAGTGCATCTGAAACTGTAGTTGCACACGGCATGTCTTGGGTAAGGGCAGAGACACCCACAGAGGAGTGACCACTGCTGGCACCATCCCGAGACGGTGCCTGATCTAACACAAGCTGCCAGAGCTCTGGAGTTGGGCTGTCATGGGCTGCTGGCAGGAGTTAGGACAATTGGTCTCTACTGCCCCATGGACAGTGGCACATCAAGTCTCCCCTTGTTTGTCTCAGGCATGGACACTGTAGGCCCTCGTGGCCAACTAGCTGGGTGAACAGGTTGTGCTGCTCATGTTGCACGTTCAGAGAACTCTCTACTCATTCTCTGGCATCCAGCTCGTGTCTAGAAGCATGTAGCTGAGTTGGGCAGAGGGACTGCAGTTGAGCTGTCTTGCTTACAGCAAGAACCAGAATGCTTGTATGGCATCACACAGTTATGAGCTTTGCAGCTCGTAACACTGCAGGCTGGAACCTTGAACCCTTCTCTAGCAGGACAAGGAGTGGGGCACACTGATGTGAGAACACACAGCTAGCAGGCTCAGATCTGGGTACTTCCGTACTTGGAAATTCAGAGGGAAATGTCTTGTATGATTTGTAAATTGTTTTTGATACTGTGGCAGGCATGTACACCATCCGTGGAGGAGGTCAGAGCAGGGGTTAGCCTTGCTTGAATCAGGAGAGAAAGGCTCCTTGACAGGGGATTTGTATGCCTCTTCAAGATTCAGATCTTAGAAATCAGCATCATCCAACTAAGCACCCTTTTACTGGGATGTTCTGGCTGCTGCTTCTGCAGCCCATCATCCCTCCCTGCTCTTTTCTCTCTAGGCCGTGTGGTGAATATCACAAGCATGTTGGGACGGATGGTGAGTCCATCTCGCTCCTGCTATTGCGTGTCCAAGTTTGGGGTGGCAGCCTTCTCCGACTGCCTGAGGCAGGAGATGTACCGCTGGGGTGTCAGAGTCATCCTCGTGGAGCCCAGTAACTTCGTGGCAGCGACCGGCATCCTGACGGCAGAGGGCATCGACAAACAGGCCGAGGCTCTGTGGGCCGGGGCCAGTGACACCGTGCGGGAGGACTATGGGGGGGAGTATTTCACTCGCCACGTGGCCATGATGAAGTCCTTTGTTAACAGTGGCCTGAAGGACATGTCTCTGGTTGTGAATGACATCACTGATGCGCTCACTTCCCCGTGCCCCAACAACCGCTACAATCCCATGGAGACCTACTGGTGGGTGAGGCTGCAGGTCATGACCCACCTGCCCACGGCCATTGCCGACTGGCTTTACATCCCTGGAGCCACCCTGTAAATGGCCATCCTTCTGGCATCCTTCCAGGGCTCGTGCTCACGCACAGGTTACAGCTCACCTCTGCACTCCTTGCTGATGTGTCTCCCCTGTAGATGCAGGATTATGGCTTCAAGTCGTGTCTTGTGGAATGCTAGAGCAGCATAGTTTTTTTGTTTCTTTTTTTTTCCTAATTCTTTTTTGTATTCCCTACTGTCCTGATTAAAGTTGAAAGGTATTTTCCTTTTAACTAGGAGGCAGAGGAAGGTTAACATAATGGATCAAATATGTGGCTAGTGTAATTGGGTCAGCAGAATTCCCCCAGCGATAAATTTGGCTCATTAATGGGCTCTTGCTTTTCCTTACAAGGATGACCTGCTAATAGCAGAGCAAAGCTGTTGCTATGAGATGGCTCAAAGGGAAAAATAAAATGGGAAACCAAAGCAAAGTTTTCCTTTTGATTGAAAATGGGTCAGTCACAGCCTTCCATTGTTTTTATGATACTGCTAGGAAGCTCTGCTGCACTGTGACTGTCTGCTCTTTCCAGGGAAACAGCCACACTGCCTCTAAATAGCCTTATTACCTAGCTGCAAAGAAGGGCTCTTCCCTCCCTGTGCTGTGGCCAGGAGATGCCAGAGCAAACAACTGGGGATAGGCTGAGCTGGTAAAAGCGCTTCTAATAATGAGTGAGGTCTGAGCCATCCCTCAGTCAGTCCCTGTGGGTGCTGGGATTTGCAGCCTCTCTCCACTTGCTGCTGCAGAGCTTTGCGGAACAAGGTTTAAGCTGATGTAGCAAACAAATTTGGCTCCTCTGACTGCTACCTTAGGTGCCTAAACTACTCAGCTGTGGTACCGACACTCCCCCTGCTTCCCTCACATCCCTGTCCCATCCAGACTCCCTCTTGCTGGTGAGGGAGCTGCTATTGGCTTTCCCAAATCAGTTTTTTGGTTTAATCCTCTGTGCCTGAACAGTGACAGGACAGTGTGCAAGCAGCATGACCTGACTATGAGCTCTGGAAAGGTCCTTTAGGAGGCATATTTCTTACCTTTAATATTGCACAGTGAAATCTGCATGTCACACAATCATCTTCTCTGAGAACCTCCTGATAACTGTTTTGGGCTACTTTTGCCCAGTATCTCCAAGGGTCTCTCCTGTTGGCCATATACAGGATTTCAATAATTTTTCCAAGTGCTGGGGCTGCCTGGCTTCATGCCCTATTCCCTCTGTTCCAGTGGTAACCACTGGTGGAGCAGCCAGCAGGCTGCGGGTGCTGCTGGCCAAGCTGGTACCCCACCCTCTTACTCTAGGGACCAGCTTTTCCTTCCACTGTTTTGCCTTATGTGAGATTCAGTGGCTGTGAAAAGAGCTTATTGATTGCTCTTTTTTCATCTGTCTCTGCTAGCTCTGATGTGGTAACTGTGCCTTAAAGTTTTTGATTGCCACTGGCTGTAAATTCTTGGAGTCTGCATGCAGCCATGAATGCTGTGATGCCTTGAGGAGGAAAGCAGACTTCCCTTGGAGATGCTGTCAAAGCAGCTTGTATTACAAGTAACAACTCCTGGAAATACTGCTGTGAAGTTCTTTTTTATTCCAGATCATCAGCACATGGAGATTCCCTGGGATCCAGGACCTAGAAGGATCCCACTGAACTGCAGCTTAAACAGTGTTTTAATCACTTCTTCCCCCTGCACTGTGAAATATGATTACTGCTAAGTAGCTCTGATTTGCACAGAGAGAAAAATAAACTGTGAGATTTGTAAAGCATATATCTCTGGCTCCAGTGCTCATTTCTACATTGGTTTTCTCACCCCTTTAGAATCTGAGGCCGATATTTTATAAAGTTCAGTAATTAAGGTGGTGGTGATGCTTCAGCAGATAGTGGGACTGTAGAAGCTCAGTGAGAACTTCCTGGAGCAGAACAGACAGCATGGTCTGTTTCCTCAGCAGAAGGCAGCTAGAGAGGCCTCTCTGCAAACATACACATAGTCAGTGTTTGTGTTTTATGTGATTTCCCTCGAAGGACAGCATTGAGAGCAGTGCTGTGCATTATTCATTGCCTCAGTGCTCTGTGTAACTAATCTAAGTGCTACAGCTGCCTGGTAATAAGGATTAGCTCTTCTCACAGACAGGACAGAGACTGGCAAGCCAAGAAGTGTCCAAGGCCATGCAGGACCTTGTGGTTGAGTCAGGGTTAGGATTTCACAGCATGTGAGCCCCAGTCCCTTCCTCTGCCCCCTGAGAAGTGCTCAGCCAGTGCCTGATCTGTTTTCTACCTAGATGGGGAGCTCTGGGTGGGTGTCTGGGGATGAGAGGAGCAGAGTGCTGGTGCAGGAAGAGCAATTACTTTTTGTGGCAGAATAATAAATGTGGCATCTCCTATCTTCTGCATGAAAGCCGCTACAAGTCTTACAAAGTCTTCTGAACTGCTACAGCTGCACAGAGGAATGTGCCAGGATTGAGGGCAGGCATTAACACCATTAACACCATTGTGCTGCTTTTAAAGGGCGCCAAAGTTAACCATCACCCCACAGGCACATTGCCCAGGGACCTTGAGCTGCAAGTCAGGAGAGAGCTCTGCACTGTGTTTTACTGCATAGCTCCAGGGCCTCTCTGCCAGAGCAGTTTTGCTCCCAGGGGTGCAGGTAGCACCTGTTACCTTGTGGGGTCAAGTGCTTCAAGAGAAGTCATTTTCCTGGTGGGACTTTAACCAGGGTTACTATGACAATCAGTCAGCAGGCTGTCCTCATGTTTCCTTCCTGTTTTCTGCCTGCTCGGAGGTGTTGAAGCATTTGGAGCACAGCAAAGAACTTTCCCTTTCCAGCTCTAATGAGAGGCAACCGTTGCTCCTGGAAGCATGACTAAGGAGGGAGCTGTTGGGAGAGGGAATGCTCCCTGACAAGGCCCTTCAGCTCCATCACTTACTACAGGGAGGGGTGTCAGTCCCTGCATCCCACCAGAGACATCCAGTGGGTGTCTGGAGTATGGCTCTGCAGCTTCTCTTCCTGTGGGAGGCAGAGCACAAGTGCTTGTGCAGGTACTTACCCTGGCAGCCCTCCAGAAAAGAAGATGGGGATCAAGTGCTCCAATACCTTGGTAATGGGGAAGTGCCTGCAGAAAATCTGCCTGGGGACTGAGGAAAGGCTTCAAGGTGGCAATGGCCATCTTTAAAGAGGATGAGACAGTGAGGTGGCTTGGCTCTTGGCATGAGGTTCCCTAGAGGAGGTGGAGGACACAGTGACTCAGTGGGTTCAGTGGTCTGTCCATCCCAGTAAGAGACTCCAACACTGAGTTTTCCCAGGGCCAGCACTGGTGTGGGGATGTTGCCAGTGCTTTTACTGGCTTTTGCTGCCACACCACGTGCATATGCAGGAAATACCTCTCCTCCCCATCTTTCTCACATACTCTTGGCCCCCACACTATGTAAGTCCCAACCTCATCCCCTCCCTGCACGTGTTCTTTTGCTGCACACCTGCTTGACAAGCGAGTCCCTACAACTCTGTAGCCCAAGAGCACATCTGGACCTTGTTTTTGCCCCACTGTCTCTTTTCCACCCGTGAGTCACACATGAGCTGCCTGGTTCCCTCAGGCTTTGGGGATGGACACTTTTACCAGGTGGCTGCTCCCCTCCTGCAGCACTAACAGGAGCAGGAAGCCCCCAGCTCACTGGGGGCAGGCATGGCACTTGGCACAGCTGGTTCAGCTCCTGGCTCAGGCAGCTTTTCCTCCTGCAGGCACGAGCCAGGAGCTAGCTTCCAGCCCTGTCTGTGCGTGGGCACTTACAGACTCAAAATCAGCCCCAGGTTGATCCATTGCATCCCAAGGAAGTTCTTACACTGCTCTACATCTGTCCAGGTGTGAGAAGATTTTGTTCTCAAGAATTTTTCAAGAATAATTATGTTGGGGAATGGAAGAAATAACATGTGTTGTCATAAAAATTCAAGATAATTTGATAATGCATATGTGTTCTCACCCCAGGTCTCTTTACACTAAAATACATGCCTGACTAGTATTCCTGGGGTACAGCACAGCATTTTTACTAGTGTCTAAACTAATCATTCCTAAAATCTCCCAACTTGTTTGAATGAAACTCACCATGAATGGTATCTCTGTGCTGTTTCAAACTGTAACTACATATTGCATCAAAATTACTGACCACTGAATTTATGTTATTTATTTTCTGTACAGCATAAACCCCAGTCTAGCAAACACTTAGGCCTGTGTTTCAATGCAAGCTGTGTGTGCTCAGGCCCAGCCTCAATGCAGCTATTCATGGGCAAAGCCAAACACATATGCCAGTGTCTTTGTGCTCCACAGCCTGTGCAGAGGGATGTGACTTGCTCTTTGAGAAAGGGCATTCTTAAAATTCTCCTCTGACCTGTGGTGTGAGATTGGGGGGCTCAGAGATACGGGGTGGAAACGCTGTGCTGGCTGGTGGAGAAGTCCATCAGGGCCAAAATGCTGCCCCTGGGTCTTCCTGGTGCATATATAAAACAAATATAAAACAGCCTTGAGGCCTACAAGTGGGGGATATCTGAGGGTCTGAGGCCACCCTTGAACTCTGTGTGTGGTTCCTGCACTCCGGGTAGCTGATGCTCTGCAGTGCTCCCGCAGCAGGGGATCCTGTGTCCCTGCTGAAGGGCTTCTCGCTTGGCTGGCAGGAAGCATAATCTGCAGGAGATTCCCTAATTGCATTTCTTAATGCAGTAGAGGCCAATCTCTCTCTCTGTGAGCAGAGCTGCGATTACCTACACACTATAAATCTGTGTCATGAGGAAGATGTAGGTTGTATATAGGTCATAGAAAATATAATTGTGTAACTGCATTAATGCATCCCTGAGCTAAGGGCTGAAATATGGCTTAACTGCAGAAAATAGGGCTGTGGGCTTTAAATAGCTTTACCTGAGCATCTCTTGGACAGAGCTGGTGATTCCGTGAACAGATCACTGTGCCTCCTCCAGGAGAACAGAAAATCCCTTTGCAGAAGGCTCTCTCTAAGCATGTTTAATGACCTTTTTTAGACCATTTAAAATATATTTCAGTATGCTGGAGGTTGCTGGTCCAGAGAAAAGCATCATGAATCCGCTGGGGAATGTGTGAGATGTTCTCTGAGAAGGGGATGCAGAGCAGGGCAGCTGGGGTGTTCTTTGGGCTGGGCTCAGCAGGGCACAAGAGGACACATCTGAGGGGAGAGCAGCACCTTGAGCCGAGCTGAGCCATGGAGCTAGGGCCCTGCAGTGCCCATGAGATTTAAACTTGAGCAGGCATCCACAGGCAGGGCCCATGGGAGTCTGGTAAATGCCCATGGGATCTGCTCCCACATCCACTGGAGAAGTCCTATTCTGCCCCCTTCTGCTGTGCACTCCTCGCTGCCCTCGTGAGGACGAGACCTGGCTGAACACCTGCCCTGCCTGTACCCGGTGTCTGCTGTGAGAACGCAGCAGCAAATGCATCAACAAAACCTTTTTTACCTTATTTAGCAGTGTTAGGCTGCCCTCAGTGTGGGGCACTGGGAATACTGGATGTCCAGGATTATGGACACTGCTGGAACTCTCATTTTTATGGTGAGCCCACTCACAGGAGTGAGATGCCACTGAGCCAAAGCTTTGCCACTGAGCCAAAGCTTTACCACTGGTCCAGCTCTGCAATGTATTCCTCTATACAGAGACCTTGATTTTCTTCTGTTTTGTTTTTTTCTGCTTTCTGAGGAATAAATATCCCTCTGGCTCCTCTCTCTGCAGGGACTTGGATCGTGGCAGCAGTGCCAAGCAGTTCCTCAGCCAGGCCAGAAACACTGCTGCTCCTTCACCTTAGGGTTTGTCCCTTAAATAATAATATCCTTTTTGGTTTTCCAACTTCTTAAATCTCTCTCTTTAGTTTCTTGTGTTTTGAATACATAACTGGTTAATTTTTAGGGCGGAGAGCTACTCACTAATAGTATATAGATGAATCACAACATCTTTTGTACACTTGCACTGGACCAAATTCCCACATCCCAGAGGCCAGTTCACACTTCCAGAGTCTGTTTACTTCCTTTGCTGTCATACGTGTAATTTAAAATTTGACACCATTTTGCATAAATGGATTTCAAAGCACTTTTTGCTACTCCTGAAAACAGAGGAAAATTCCCACCTGTCTTCCTTTTCTCTGTTTTATCTCCTGCAAGTTAATTTTTGTTTCTGTATACATGTTGAAACTTGTCTGACCAACCCAAAGCCTCATTTCTTTCAGAGGAGGAAGAAAAGCACCAAAAATTAACTTGCCAGAGAAAAGACAGAGGAAGGAAGGGAAGGCATGTCCTGAGCTGGGAAGAGCTGGCTATGCAAACAACATTGTCTCCATGGTGGGACTCTCAGGACTCCCAGATTATCCTGGTTCCCAGGATATGATGCCTCAACGCTGCAGGTCACACAGAGAGGCTCCAGCACTGGGTCTCCAAAGGCAGCAGGCCTGCACACAAGATCTGTTCATGCAGAATGGCACAAAATGGCCATGTCTGTGGCAGCTCTCCAGCCCCCGTGAGTTTGGGCTGCTGAGGCACTATCAGGAGATGAAAACTTCCTTGTGGGGATAGGCAGGGAACCCAGGGCTAGCAGCTACCAGAACTGGCACTGGTGGTGTCCTACAAGGAAAGTATATGCCCAGAGCTTCTGATTCCTGCAGTGCTTCCACTGGAGGCTTTTTCTCTTGATAAGGAGCTTGGGCAGCTTCTTGACTATCCTAAGTAATGCCAAGGATATCATCACAGGGTTGAGAGGACAATGTCTCTCCAGCTGCTCTCTCATCTCAAGGCAGGTGGAAAGTTTCTGGGGGCTTCTCTGCAGCTGCTGAAATCCCAGCTGGGTACCCAGTATGATATGACAGTCTTTCCCTGGGGAGCCAGGTCCCCACCAGGCCTGGCTGGCTGAAGTTTCTCTGTTATGTGGGTGCCAAAGCAGATTTCTGTGTGGTCTGGGGTACGCAATCGGACGATCTCACTTCTCTACTAAGCCAGGTCGCCTGCAGGTAGAATGTCATGGGTGGAGTGGCACTGCCCTGTCCCAGCCCTCAGATGCCTGAACTTTATCTGCAGCTCCAGCTTGTTCTAACCAGGGGGTTTTCTTTGCTGGCAGCACTCAGTGCCATTGTCTCCTCTCCCTGGGACCAGCGAGTCTTGTCTCTTCCAACGCGAGACTAGCCCAGCCAACACAGCCCACTTGAAAGTGCCCCATGCACAGTGCTGCCTCAGCTGCCACCCTGGACATGTTGTGTGCCTCGTGCCACCTCACCCTGTGTATGCTTTGCACCCACTCCTGCCTCCCCATGTGTGCATGTTGCCCACCCCATCCACACCCCTGTGCCTCACAGGCAGCGCTGCCCTGTCCTCCTGCAGCCCCTGCGGTACCTCCCTGTCCATGTCCTGTGCACATGCCCTGCCTGCCTGCCTTGCAGCTGCCTCATCACCCAGAAATGTGGGGGAGGCTTCAATCCTGCATGAAGCATTCCAAACATGTCTGGTGCCCCCCCCTTTTGCCCTGGTTTCTCCCCAGCTCTCCTCCTTCCTGTCCTCCCACCCCTGCTCCAGCTTCCTGCTCTTTGATGTGCCTCCCCTCCTCTGCTCCAGGGTACAAACTGCTTACCAGGTGGAGATGACTGTTCCCACCCCACAATTAGGTGCAATTATAAGGTTATGCTTTTCTCTGGACCCTTGCTCTGGAGTGCAGCACAGGTGGATGGGCTCAGAGTAGAGTCCTGCTGCGGGCTGAGGACAGACACCTTGGTCTGTGCAGACGAGTGGTGCTGGTGGGTGCTGAAGGTGGTATGATATGTCCTGGCATGGCCACTGAACACATTCTGGCCAGGTGGCCCTGAGCAGAGACTCAGCTGCAACAGCCCAAGCCTGCTCCATTCCAGCAGAGGAGCAGCAGATATCTGGGTGCTTCCCGCTGTGGTCAAGCAGAGCCCAGAAATGTGCCCCTGGGGAAGCCTCAGCCAGTGCTTGTGTAGAGACGGGTCCCAGCAGGGGCAGCAAGCTCAGCTGTCAGCTCTCATCACCTGTGCCTCAAGCTGTGCAGTGCCTCAGCACCCATGGGGTGCCTCTTGGCTGGCACCAGCCAGTGGGGGAGCTGGACTCCACTGCAGCCCCTGAGCTCCTGAGTGTGCTGCCCTTGGCTGGAGGTGGGATCCCTGTGTCTCCTACCAAGACATGGGTTTTCTTCCATTGCTCTTGGTGCTGGCTGTGAGGGAGGTGATGGCTATAGCAAAGCCCACCCCACCTGTGCTCGCCACTCTCGGTGGCTCAAGGAGCATCAGCTCACGGTGGCTCTTGTCTCCTCACAGCCTCCTGGCCATGTCCCAGGTGAATGTAGACTGCTGCAGCTGTTTCCATGGAGCGTGGCTGAGTGGATGCCTTGCTGTTTCAGTGTGACTCTGGCTGCAGGGTGCCAGGAGCCAAAATGGCAGTGCCCAGCCACCCAGCCACGTCTCTGGCAGGGCCAGCATTGCAGGGCAGCCCTTGGGTGCTGGGCAGTGCCTGTAGACCAGTGCAAGCATGAGCCCCTCCTGCTGCAGCAGAACCACTCCATCACTGCCACCACCATCAGGGAGTCCATGCTTCATCCCATAGGAGAATGCTCCACGTGCAGATGTAGATATGCACACAAGGCACACCTCCACATGGTTGTACTCATGCACACAAGGCTGAGCCAAGGCTGGCCATTCTGTGGGGCTTTCTCCTCTGGTTACTCTGCAGGATATGGTCAGCCAAGCTCAGCAGAAAAACTGCTCTTGCTGGTCTGCTGTGCATGGGGAATCCCATCTCTGCAGTGCACTGAAGCAGGGCAGTGCTTACACCGATTTTCTGATTTCTAACCTGTTTCTATCACAAGAGGTAGAGGTGAATGTGGGGTTTGCAAAGAGTCTGGAGGACACCTCTGACTTTGGTATGGGCAGCCAGAGCCACCTCATCAGGGACATGGGTGGCTGCCCAAGAGCTAATGGAGCTGTGTGCAGGCAGGGAGAGCCCCTGCATGCTCCCCTGCCCTGTGCCAAGCACTGTGGCAGACCATGGACTTGGTGCTCCCCTGAGCTATTCACCCCCAGCTGGTGCTGCTGGGTCTGTGTTGGATGAGCCCTGCACAGCTGTGATGGCCATCGAGGTCCTGGGAGCACTTCAGCTGTGGCCACGTTTCAGGGCACACCTTGGCTGCACAGCCCCAGAAGGGGACAGGGCTGAGCTATCTGTGGCTCTTGGGGTGGCATTTGGGCAGCCAGGAGTTCAAGTGTGTGTGTGCATGTAAGGCATGCAGTACATGTAAAATGCGTGTAAAAACACACCTAGAGAGAATGTCTCCACAGAGATCAGATTAAAAGAAAATGTAATTAAACACAGAGAACTTCCTGTCAATTACTCAGCTATCCTTGCGTAACTGTTGGGACTGGCTGCCTTCACAGATGGCTGCTTTGCTGTCAAAGGCATTTGCTGGGCACCTGTTGGAAAAAGTGCCAGGTCAGCATGGAATTAATTGCACCGGCATCTTTCCCCATAGTGAGATTTGAAAGTCTAGAGAAAAACTGCTGAAAGGTCTTACAGCTCCTCAGATAAACCTGTGATGTCTCCTGCTGCTTAATCCTCCTCACATACTCCTGCAAGTGATTGTGGTGGGGACAAGGACATTGCAGTGGCCCAGAGGGTCTCCAGGGCTCAAGTGGCCCCTGGCAGAGGAGGCTGCACATCCCCCTGGGAGCATGGCTGGCTGCTCCTGGATGAGAGGGAGCAGGACAGGAGCTGCTGCTGTCCCCAGCCCCTCTCAAAGGCTGTGGCACTTCTCCCCTTCCCCTGCCATCTGCACCCAGGCCTGAGGCTCTTGTGAGCAGCTGAAAGGCAGAGAGCTCCGCAGCTGTGGGGCGATACCCAGACACGTGAGGTGCCTTTGTTTGCCTGGGTGAGCAGCCAAGTTGCAGCCCATCTCCAGCTTCATTCCAGCTGCAGATCTAAGGCAGCTGACTGGCCTGCCAAAAAACCTAAACACGTCGAGGACCAGGGAGTGGCTTGTGCCATTGTTGAATAATGATGCTCCCAGCACACTTATAAAGCGAAGCAGAGAGCTCACCACAGAGCTGTGCCTTGCAGCCCTGGTCCTCCGCAGAGCATCACTCCTCCTCATTCACAAGGTACGTTTCTGAATTGAGAGATTCAAAATGGGAAATGTTGGTCTGCAGTGGGGCTCATTCCTGCTGCTGGAGACAGACTGGGCTTTTCTTTTAAACTTGGGGAAAATGTTACCACTGCTCCTGCAGAGGAGTTTCTGGCCTGGGAAGCAGAGCAGCCCTGTGCTGCAGGGTCTGTACATGCCAACCTGCTCGAGCAGAACCCAAAGCACTTGGGCAGCATCCTGGATCCAGGGGCTGCTTGGCTATGAGCAGCACAGCTCCTGCTTCTGCTCTGCAGGAAACCCTGTCCTTTCCCTCATCACACCATGCTTTTGGGGATTGGTTCATGTTGCATTTGGTGCTGATTTGAATCTTTACCAACTTCCCCATCCTGCAGTACTATGTATGTCTTTGCACACAACGACTCCTCCAGAGGCAGCTGTGCTGTCTCTCCCACCACCTTGCAGTGTCAGGCAGCCCTGGCGTCCATGGGGATGTCTCTCCTGCCATGCAGGTTCCTGCAGGTGTACACTGCCAGCTTCCATTTCCAGGGTCCCAGCTCTGTGCTGGTTCTGGATCACATTCCTTGTGCTCCATCATTTTAAAGCAAACATCTCTTCATATCCCTTTGCCTCAGCACTGGACAATGATGCTCCTGTGTGTCCTCAGAGGTTTATCATCCCTGCATCTTGCTGGGTGTCACATGTGGGTGACGAGTACAAGTGCTCTCACCAGACTCACCTGGTTTTTTGCACAGCTGTTAGGCACAGCTTGAGCACTGGCAGGGCTTAAGACCATTTTGAGCTGGGCACTTTTCTGGCACAGTGCCTTTGTGCTCTTCTCATGATTCTTTCCTCCTTGCTGTGCCACTGATGTGTTCTGCTGCACACATCCTAATTTTCATGCCGTATTTCACACAAAGTTCTGCTCCAGGGAGGCCCCAGCTCAGCTATTTTCCTTCTCCTCAGGTCTGTTTGCTGCCTGCATCCCAGTGCAGCCATGCTGGGCACGGCAGTGCGGCTCTCAGTCCTGCTGAGCGTCTTCAGCGTTGGAAAAAGCCAGATGTTTCATATGGGACCATGCCCAGATCCATCAGTCCAAGAAGACTTCGATATCGAGAAGGTGTGAAAAGTTTTCTAACAGTCTTTTAGGGGGTATTGAGTTAGGCTAAGGGGGTATAAGACTGATGGCAAACTCCCTGGGTGCATAGGGAAGTTGGCAGGTCCAGTCTCAATGCCTTGTGCTGGAGCTGCCAGGGAAGGTCTGTGCCTCTGCCAACCCCCCACGCTCCCTGTGCCATAGAGAGGCAAAAACTGTGCTGGCGAATGAGCTGGGCTGCTCTGTCTCAGCCCACTCATGCTAAAAGCATCTCTTTAAACTTTCTTCTGTCAGTATTTGGGGAAATGGTATGAGATAGAGAAGCTGCCCTCAACTTTTGAGAAAGGAAGCTGCATCCAGGCAAATTACTCATTGAAGGAGAATGGGAAGTTCAAGGTGATCAACAAGGAGATGCTGTAAGTGTTTGCGTTCGGGCCACATTTTCACTGCAGCAGTGGCACTTCTGTCACCTTCTTGCTGTTATGGGTGTTTATTTTTCTCTAAATTGCCTGTTTCTGTGTCTGGGGGTGCAGACAGATCACAGTAGGTCTGCTGAGATAAGGGGCTTTGCTGGGGTTACGGCAGAGATGTGGGTCTCTAGTTCCTGCCAGTGCTTCCTTGGGGCTCACCAAGTCTCTGTCTCATTGTCCAAGTTGAATGGTGAGAAAATAGATCAAGAGCATGTGGTGACTTCAGTATGAAATCGCCTGGGTCTACCCCCTGGCCAGTTTGTGACCCCCAGTGATGGCTAAGAAGCTGGATGCCCTGGATCCTGTCCCAGAGGCTGGTTATGGGATGGCAGCCACCACCTTGTGCTCCTGCATGCTGAGAAGTGCTTGTGCCTTGTGCTCTTCTCTGTTCCAGAGTAAAGGGACTCAATGAAAAATGGCAGGGAAGGTGAAACATCTGGGTCAGTTTTACTTAAATATTTGTCAGCTGTCTTCTGGAGCATTTACCTTGCACAGGTAGTAACTGCTGTGTAAGAGGATCAGCAGTCGATATCAGTTTAAAACAGTAGCCAAGTGAATGCTTTTCCCTTTATTACAGTTGAGAGGTTATAATTATCCTGAGCCCTCCTGGATTTTTGCATGGACAGATGCAGAATTCATCTGTTTCCATCACCAGCCCTGGCTGTCATGGGCTGCTGCTGTGAGGGGCTGAATGAATGAGAGAGAGAGAGAGCGGTGAGCGCAGCGCTGTCCCCTGTGCTCCCAGCATGGCAAGGGCACTTTGTTCTAGCTCACAATAACAACAACAATGTAGGAACACATCCCTTGTGTCCGGAGAGAGCAGCATCCTTGCCTCTCACTGACTGCTCAGCACTGTCTCAGCAGCTCCACTGCTGGGGCAGCGCCTGGCAAACAGCTGGACATTCATTTGCGCCTGCATTGATCTGTGGGACGTTAATCCAACCATTGCTGTGCCCACTGCAGCAGCTCAGAACCCTGAAATATCAGGAATGTTTTGGGTCAGTTTGCACTGTGCATCCCTACAGTATCAGCCCCTTGACCTCTGCTGCTGACAGGATTTGCTTTTGCCTCCTTGGCTGTTCCTGTTTCACAAGGAAGCGGGAAACTTTCCTGCCCTGCAGGCAGCGTCCAGGTCTTGAGGCATACAGGGGAAAATGAAATTATAAGATAGGCAGCCCAAGTCATAGGGCTTGCTGCCAGCAGGGCAGTGCTCCAAACCAGCAGCCAAACAAACCTTGGCTCACCATGCAGGTACAGGTAATTTGTGTGAGGAGGAATGTGCAGTGACCTGGAAAAAACGCAGGTAAATAAACAGATGTGAACATGTGCCTTCCACAACCAGTAGGAGTTGAGCTGCTCCCTGGCACATCCAAAATCAGTGCTGGGATCCTTCCATCCCATACAGAGAGGTCTTGCTCTCCATATTGTCTGTCATTGTCACCCTGGCACCAAAGGACACCATACTTGCAGGGGCACTTGGAGAGAGGCAGCCTGGGGTGCTAGGGTGGTTTGACCTGGGACACCATTTGACCTGCTGCACCTGGCCCAGGATCTGCTGTGCCCTGGGTGCAGCTCATCCTCAGGGATGAGCTGTCCCTCCAGGAATGCTGGGGTTCACTAGTACCTGTTTCAGCCACCTCCTGACAGTGGATGTGTCCGGAAGGATGATTTAGTGGAAGCAAAAAACCATAATTATTTCCCACTCTCCTGACTTTATTTCTCACCTTTGTCATTCTCCCTTTAGTTCCAATGGCAAAGTCAATGAAGCTGAAGGAGAACTCATGCACATGGATGTAAAGCAGCCGGCCAAGCTGGGCGTCCGCTTTAACTGGTGTAAGTGTGGGGGGGGGAGGCTCCTGGTGCCCGTGGCCTCGGCTGTGCTGTGGTCTGAGCACCACCGCGGGCAGCACGAAGCAGGCACTGCTGCCATGGCATCAGGGGTCAGAGACAGCAAAGCAAGGGGTGAAGCTCTCCTGGTGACTTCAGCGTGGCACAATGGGGCAGTGGCAAAGGGTTAGGACAGACTTTGGGACCAGCAGGCAGTGGTTTGATGATACCGATACGCCATTTACAGCAACAGCCCGCTCAGTGGTGGAGCTCTTCTCACCAGCTGATCTCAAAGCAAGAAAGACCAGCAGCATTACTGTTCCTCCAGGTCATGTCACAGATGGGGACAGGGAGGAGGGGAGGCGGGGGAGGCAGCCCCACAGCCAGTGTAAGGGCCAGGAATAGGCTTATTTCTCTGCACACAGCAGTATAGCTAGTAGCCCACTCTGCCTCTGCTTATAAGTGCCTTTTAACAACCCTTAATATATTTTCTTTTGCTTTTTCCTTCCCTTGTCACTGTAACACTTGACAGGGGCGTGCTGAGGTGCAGTGCATTTTATTCATGTTACACAGCACTTTCCTCTGTCCGCAGCAACACTGGAAAGTGAGCATCAGTCTCCTCTTGAATCTCTTTTTATTCTGCTCCCTCACACCTTTTCCTTGGCTGTTTCACAGCCCTCCCTCACAGGGAGGTTTATTTGCAGATATGGGTTGGAGCAGGGGTACTTGCAAAGGAGATACAATGATTGTTCATGAGCACAGCTAGACTTCATTTTGTGCTTCTAAGGCATCACCCACAGCCATTTCAGTTGCAGCATGTGTAGCCCCAACCACCTTCACCAGGCATGAACCCCAGAGAACAGTGCCTGGCACTCCTAAGGGCATCAGAAATAAATCCCAGGGCACTTACACCTGCCTGCTAGACCCCCCTTTGCTTTCCACCTGGTGGTTTGAAGCTGGAGTAGCTGTCCGTCATCAGAGCAGATGCTTTGGGTGTAGCTGCCTGATGGAGAAGGGAATTTGGCTTAGCTGGGATGGGCTGAGCTATACTGATTCCCACTGCTGGGCTCCAGCTGGCTCCATGAGCCAGGGCTCCCCGTGGCAGTGGGTGGTGGTTTGTGCTCCTTGGATTACCAGTGTCAGCTCCTTCCCACCAGCAAGAACCCTCACACGTGTATGAGCTGGGCTGGTTTTCAGTGGCCCAGGTGAGCTGTTCAGGTCATAGTGTTAACTTTCCAGCAAGTCCTTCCTAGTCAGGGCTTTGTGGCTCTCTGGAGTTTGTCTGGGCAGAACAAGGAGTCCTTGTTGGCTTGTATAAATTATAGCTCCCTGTACTGACCACAATTATGGAGCAACCAAAGTGGGAACAGCCCCAGGAGCTGGGGCTGTAGTGCTGCAGAGCCATCCAGAGTTGGTTTTGCATCACATTCACAGTGCCCTTCTCTCTCCCAGTCATGCCTGCTGCCCCTTATTGGGTTGTCTCTACCGACTATGAAAACTACTCACTGGTTTACTCCTGCACTAACATCCTCTGGCTCTTCCACATGGACTACGCCTGGATTTTATCAAGAGCTCCTGAATTGCACCCAGAAACTGTGGAGCACCTGAAGAGTGTTCTCCAGTCCTACAAGATCGACACTGACAAAATGATTCCCACTGATCAAGTCAACTGCCCTGCTGAGATGTAACTCCCAGCACACAGTGACACAGCACCAGACCAGCGATGAACTTTGTTGCTTGCTTTATTATCCATTAGAATTTCTCTATGTAACTGAGAAATTTAATAACCTCTTTGCTAACTATAGTTTGCCAGCCCAGAGTTACTCTTTGCTGTCATTCCCTCTATCACTCTTCCCCTTTTCTTTTTGCCTTGCTCTGACTTTTGCAATTGAGTCAATGCTAACAGGTGAAGAAAAGAAACCCTGAAGTGCAGACACGAACTCTGCTGTTGCTGTGAGTCATCCAGTTCATGGATGGAAAAGGGTATGAGATGTGATGTGCAAGTATTAGTCCTGGGAAAAAAATCATTTATCACACAGCTCCAGGTGTTTTTCCCATTTTTGTCTTGATGTTTCTGGGCCTGCTAGGAATCTACAGTGTCTGTTGGCACTGCCTTAGCAGCAGCAACATGCAGATGTGGTGGGTTGGTCCTGCAGCCTGGGAACTGACACTGTGGGTCTTGAAAGTTTCCCAGTGCAGGGCTGTAGACATATGCTGCTGCTAAGTCAGCAGACCTCCTTGCTAGAAATCAGATCTGGCCCTTTGTATTTTAAGTCTAAAAATGTCCAGAAACTCAGCATCACTCCATCCCAGGTGTCTATATGTGTCCTCTCTTGCCTCTAGGGTATCTGGCCCTGCACTTCCGAGAGGTTAGCCCTGACTATACTTGTAAGCAGACAGAAAGAGATGGGTCTGCTCCCTTGTTTTCTCTTCCAGAGGCTTTTCCCCGAACTTGGAGAGACAGCAGGCTCTGCCTGACACCCTGCTCCCTGCTGTTCCAAGTGCCAGGTGCCTGCTGGCACTGCATCTGCCCTGGCAGGTGTTCACCAGGCACCAGGACAACTCTGCTTGAATAGCATTCATGCAATTCATTAAAAATGAAACAAAAATACCTGCTTTGGGGCTTTTGTACCTACCCAGCTGCGTGGCCTTTGTGAGCAGGCAGGAGGGCTCAGCATGACCTCCTCTGAGGTCGTGGCACTGCCAGAGCAGGAATGCAATGCAACATAACAGCCATGGCTGAAGTGAAATGGTTTGCTCCAGGAGCCTGGAGCTCTTTCCAGCTCTCTGGGATTGGATGTGTGGGCACCCCCCCATTGCCTGAACGGTGCCAGCAAACGTGCATTGTGGCTTTGGGTGGCAGTGACACTCAGCTCCTGCTGCTTTTATTAGCATGAAGAAACAGCCATGTGGATGTAGAATGTTGTAAATCTGCTGGAAACATTTTCCACGCTGGTGGGACCCTGGTGGTGTGGGTGTGCTGCAGAGAGCTTTCTTGCCCTGGGAGGACTACAGGGGCTGAGCAGGGAGTCAGTATGCCACTAATCTCACTAGCTGGAGGAGGCTGAGACAGGAGGGATCAGAAACAATTGCCATATTTAAGTCATTATCCCTTTAAACTTTCAAATCCTAATGCCACAGTTCCTGTGACACAGAATCAAGCACTCCACCCTCATCCTCAGGCTGTAAGGGTGATGGACACACCAGGATACCGACAGCTGCACGGTGGCTCCCAAGTGTGTCAGATTTTGAGGGTAGATTATTTCATCAATGTTTCATCAGGTCTCTATCTTCCTCCTCACATGGACGGTGCTGCTGTAATCCTTGTTCCCTATGCTGCCACAGGCAGGGTGGCTGTGCAGGCACTGAGCCCCTGGGGTGCAAACCTGCAGCCCCACTGGAGGGGCAGCCACTGCCCCTGGATACCACTGGGAATTGGGTAGGCAGGTCCTGCTAAGAAACAGGAGTGTTTCACTCAGCAGCAGAACCCTGCGATGCCTGACCCCTCTGGACACCACACTGCCTCCCTCGATGTGCCACAGGAACTGTGACAAACCTGGGTTGCTCTGGCAAGCACACAGTGCCAGGGGCATCTCCACACGGTAGCACAGAGAGGGGCCCAGGGACACCACAGCACAGCTGTGGCCTGTCCTGCCATGTGCCACCAAATGTCCCCAGCGCAAAGCACGTGTGGGACACTTTGCGAGTGCAAAACCCTCGTGTGTGTACAGGAGTGCCACCCACACGCAACGCCCACACGTTCCCCAGCCCTGGGGTTGTGCAGACACCCTGAGGGCAGCAGCACCTCCCGGTGTGCGGCCCCGAGTGTGGGCACCGGCCCTGGGTACCCCGTGCGTCCTGATCAGTGCTTATAAGTGTCAAAATGGGGGGTGCCAAAAAGATGGAGCCAGGCTGTTCTTGGTGGTGGCAACCACTAGGACAAGAGGCAATAGGCAGAAAGAGATGCATAGAAAGTTCCACCTGAACATGAGGAAAAACTTTACTGTGCAAGTGATCGTGCACTGGAACAGATTGACCAGAAAGGTTGTGGCGTCTCCCTCACTGGAGATATCTCAGAACCATCTGGATACAATCCTGTGGCATGGCATCTCTTCCAACCTGACCAATTCTGTGATTCAGTGATTCTGTGTCTGCGTGCTGCTGCTGTGTCCCCATCCCCGTGTCCATGTGTCCCTGTGCCCG
This sequence comes from Lepidothrix coronata, assembly GCF_001604755.1. NCBI lineage: Eukaryota > Metazoa > Chordata > Aves > Passeriformes > Pipridae > Lepidothrix > Lepidothrix coronata. Next base: position 6,412,148 of record NW_016690209.1, on the reverse strand, counting down.
TGTGTGTGTGTCCCTGTGTCTGTGTGTCCCTGTGCGTATCCCTGTGTTACCCCTCTTCCTTATATCCCTGTGTCAGTGTGTGTCTCCATGTCCCTGTGTCCCCGTGTCTGTGTGCCCCCGTGTCCGTGTGTTGCCCCTGTGTCCCCGTGCTCGCCCGTGTGTCCCCCTGCGCGTCTGTGTGTCCCTGTACCCGCGTCTGTGTGTCTGTCCCCATATCCCTGTGTCCGTGTCCCTGTGCGTGTCCTCCCGTGTCCCCCGTGTCCGTGTGTGTCCCCGTGTCCCCCGTGTCCGTGTGTGTCCCCGTGTCCCCCGTGTCCGTGTGTGTGTCCCCGTGTCCCCGTGTCCGTGTGTGTGTCCCCGTGTCCCCGTGTCCGTGTGTGTGTCCCCGTGTCCCCCGTGTCC